>NC_045800.1:68939869-69281735 GCF_009873245.2 Balaenoptera musculus | reverse complement strand
CAGAACACTCTCTGACAAAAATCGCAGCAATATCTTTTTTGGCTCCATTTCCTAGAGTAATGGAAATAAAAACAAAATAAACAAATGGGACCTAAAAAAACTTAAAAGGTTTTGTGCAGCAATGGAAACCATAAACAAGATGAAAAGACAGCCTACAGACTGGGAGAAAATATTTGCAAATGATGTTACTGACAGGGGATTAATCTGCAAAATATACAAACAGCCCATGCAGCTCTATGTCAAAAAAACAAACAACCCAATCAAAAAATGGGCAGAAGACCTAAATATACATTTCTCCAAAGAAGACATACAGATGGCCAACAGGCACGTGAAAAGATGCTCAATATCCCTAAATATTAGAAAATGCAAATTGAAACTACAATGAGGTATCACCTCATACTGGTCAGAATGGCCATCATTAACAAGTCCACAAATAATAATTGCTGGAGAGGGTGTGGAGAAAAATGAACCCTCCTACACTGTTGGTGGGAATGTAAATTGATGCCGCCACTATAGAGAACAGCATGGAGCTTCCTTAAAAAACAAAAAATAGAGTTACCTTATGATACTGCAATCCCACTCCAGGGCATATATTAGGATAAAACTCTAAATTTCTGCACCCCAATGTTCATAGCAGCACTATTTATAATAGTCAAAACATGGAAGCAACCTAAATTTACATTGACAGAGGAATGGATAAAGAAAATATGCTACATATATACAATGGAATATTGTCATAAAAAAGAATGAAATAATGCCATTTGTGGCAACATAGATGCACCTAGAGATTATCATACTAAGTGAAGTAAGTCAGCCACAGAAGGACAAATATCATATGATACCACTTATATGTGCAATCTAAAAATAAAGGATACATATGAAATTATATACAAAACAGAAATAGACCAACAGACATAGAAAACAAACTTATGGTTACCAAAGGGGGAAGGAGGGATAAATTAGGAGTTTGGAATTAACATATACACACTACTATATATAAAATAAACAACAAGGACTTGCTCTATAGCACAGGGAACTTTATTCAATATCTGTAATAACCTATAATGTAAAAGAATCTGAAAAAGAATATATATATATATATATACATATATATTTAAAACTGAATCACTTTGCTGTACACCTGAAACACAACATTGTAAATTAACTATACTTCAATAAAAAATGATGAAAATAAAAAGAGTAATAAATGCCCCTCAAAATACCCCCCAATTAGTTTTATGCACAATAATACATTTACAGTACACACACCTAATCAATACTCAACATATTAGTGATAGCAAAGAAAAATCCAAACTAACCTTTATCAGTTTCCTTATCTGTGCATGTTCTGATAAAATAATAATAGAAGCTCTTTCAATGTGTTGCTTCCTTATTTTGACCAGGGTCAGTTGTGTGCTGAGTCAAGTAACTTACTGATAGCATTCTAGGGAGGTGACATCAGGAGGTCCAAAAGCCAAATTAGAAGAGGTTTTATATTTGTTAATTTCAATCTCCACTTTAAAATGCACTCATAATTTTCAAAGATGGCATATGACTCTACCATTTTCAATTTCTATTTCTGACTAACAAATGAAACCAAAAAGGACCATGCATGGGGCAGTGATGATAATTTGCCTTGAAGTAAAAAGTACAATTAACTTAAATGTCTGCCCCTGTGCTCCCAAAATAAAATGAAATATTCTGAGTCATCAAATTACTAACAAGTGGGCTATAGAAAAGACCAGAGTGTAAAATAAAGACCATAAAAACCAAAGTGAGGAGACTTAAAAAGATAGAAGATGGCACAGTAAATAATATGACCTCTCCATTTCTGCTTTAAAAAATCACTGATTGTTAAATTTGACTGGATTTCCTATGGAAAATATTGAATAAGCAAATTGATGTGTCTTGGTTCCAGATGAGGTGGTAAAAGGACACTGGTACCACAGCTGCTGTGAATGAGTTCAGTGTGTGCTGCCTGATGTACTTGAAGTTGGGTTTTGTGCACTGAAAACAGTAGTTAGACCCATATTTTAAAATACTATTCAATTTTTAAGTTAAAATTTTTATCTAGTTTTTTTTGGTAAAACTAAATTTTGACTTAAACATTGAATTACTTTACTTATAAATCAAGGGAATTTTAATACCCAATTTTAAGGAGACTTTGATTAATGTTTGGTCTCATTGTGAAACTTAAGTAAACCCAATTAACATTATAAAATGATGCATAAATTTAATATATCTGATTTCTTTTTAATTATTTAAATTGTTTGACTACCAAACTAAATCTTTCCAAGCACTAAAGTACATCTTATAAATCATTTATACTGAACTTATAAATAAGCTGATTAGGTTTTCTTAAATGTTTCAATGCTGTTTATAAATTTAGAACAACTTAAATATAAAACTACAAGTCTAAATCACTCAGTTATTGATTTTAAGTTAAAATCAGAAATATATTTTTCTAGACACTTTGGTATGACACATTTTCTTAATCATGAAAATATTTAAAGTATCAAGTATATGGATTATTCCTTAACACAATAAATAATGCTATAATTTCGATTTATCATTCTAACGATGATTTTATATTCCTCATACTTAACATATGTTTACCAACTAGGGGAAAATAAATCTTTGTCTTCTATGTTAAACAGGTTGATGTTCCCATCCACTTCATTGGTTTCCTAACAGATAGAAAGACCCCCAGCTAGGTCAGTGGTCTAGATATTGCCCTTAACAAGGAGGAGCACACCAAATCCTATTATAAACATCATAAACAAGAAATCCCATCTCTTCAAAGGGGGTAAGCTTTGAATACATATCCTTGGGTTCAAGACACATAAATCATCCAACTGTAGTAAAATTATCCCTAATATTACTCACTACTCCAGTTGTGTCTGTATGTATTTGACTCTTCCTAGCTCTAAGGAATTTTTACATTGACATAATTTTGCATAACTCCATTTGATTTTGTGGTTACAACTTGTAAAGTTATTCTACAATGAATAGTGACCGTCCTTTTGTCTTTGAGTGCTTGTTCAGGAGTGAAAGGTCTGGCTGGGATATGCCAAAGTTATGTCGTGTGGCCAAGAAATAGCTGTTAGAGCAGTCAGACCAAAGAGAACCTAGCCTCTTCAACGTCACAGTGGAAGGAGGGGTATTCCCCAAAATAGAGCGGAAGGAGTTTAGATTTTGGACAGTCAGAAATAACAAATGTTTAGCACAACCTTCCTAAATCCTGTTGTGTTCCTTGGCTATTGTTCCAGTTCTCTCTGCATGTTTTGTCCCCAAACTTGTGAGATTTCCTATTGACTCTGAACAAATTCTTATCCTGGCTCTTATCTGTTAGCTTTATTTCTCACTATGCCTTTATGCCCAGATAGTCTGCTGAAATGGAACGATTTACCTTTTCCCTAACACATTTCTAAAACATTATGTTAGTGTCTTTTTTCTTAATATTATGGATTGAAAATGGATAATCCAGTTTATTGCTTGTTATCTAAAGCTGTGTCTCAATGGATAACTTAGAACAGGGATCTAAGGAAATCAGTGAAAAGGAACTGGAGTAGTTTATGAAAGAAATGATGGTTACTTGTTCGGGCTATACAGAGCCCATGATGAAGTTTTCATTAACCTAATTTTTTTTTTAATCTGAAAAACAAGGACAATATAGTTAAATGTTTATACAGTTAAACCAAATTAGACGTGTCTGCTACATACTGAGACTATGTTTTTTGTTTGTGTGGTAGAGATGTCCTTTCTTTAAAAAATTACGACAGAAGACAGATTTTTTAAACGTATATTTTTAGCATCTTCACTTAGCAAAAATCAATTAATAAGCATTCTATGTCAATTACCTCTTTCAAAAAATTAGCTCTTCCAGGAAATCTAAAAAAACTGTGATTATAGTAGTTAAAGTCTATTTCATAAGCCAAGGGCTGCCTCTCTACAAATAGTAGCAACAAAATATTCCAAAACTAATGATAAATCTTGTGAGGGAGGGAAGAAGGTCACAAAAGATATTTTCTGTTAATACTTATTTCATTGTTTTGATTTTCTACTTGTGTCTAGAGGTGATTTTGTTTTATTTTCTTCAGTTTTGTTATTAAGGAACTCAAGTTTTTTTAAATGAAAATAAGCAAGCCTACTCTTTAGGGGATAGTTGGCCCAAGTTCTATTTAGAAAGGTATATATATTTAATCTAAATATTTGTCTGCTTCTGCAAACCACATTATGCCTTCCAGTTAAAACTGAAAAGCAAATAAATTAAAGAATTGATTTTACTTGTGAAAAGCCTGCTTTCTAGCTATCATTTTACTGCTCAAGAACTGGGAGACTTTACATTTAAGTCTAAATTTCCTTATTTCTTAATAAATAATTATAATTATTATTGAAAATGCTCTTCTGATTCTTATTTGGAAATTTTGCAAGAGTACTCACATTCTAGGGCTCAAAACAGATCTTTACTCCAGTGGGTAGGTGGTCTGACAGTAGAAAACAGATATAATCCAAACAGCAAGCGTGACTGCTATTCAATGAGAGAAACAAACGCCAACACTATAGGAGCAGAATCAGGTGTCAGATCAAGGTCATGTACTAGAAAATAAGGTAAAGTATCAGAAGCATAGAGAATCAGGAATGGTTAGAAAAGTTAAATGACAAAACAGCATTAGAACAAATATTTTCAGAAATAGGTTGTGAGAAGAAAAATGACTATTTTGTTTGCATTTGATCTGTATTTGTTTTGATTGTGTGGTTCTAGATCAGTTCCTCTGACTTAGGGGCACAGAACTAGTGTGCTTTAAGAAATGCTTTAAGAAAACGGAGAGAGGAGCAATCTCTTTTCTTATTTTCAACAGGGAGAATTAAGCTATTTTTATTTGCAATTGTCCTTACACTAGACACTATGCAGGATACAATAATGAACAAGATAAAGTGTATGCCCTCACATTTATAGAAAAAGTATCTGAATTGGGACCAGAGTCATCAGGTTCAGTATCTCCAATTATAAAGTCAAAGTCTCCTAAATGAATATTGCAATAACTTTTATTTTCATCCCCACCAAATTACAAAACTCTCATTTTTTCTTTATCCATACATGTTATCATGAAGTAATGAACTTTAAAAACAGGATTGCTCAATTAACTGTGGCTTTATATGTATTTATTTTGAGTTAATAATTTTCTGTGTTCATGAAACCTAATGAAAACAAAACTAATTTTGAGAAAATAACATTGAAAAATCAGTTTTGATTTAAATATTTATACGTAAACAAAGCTAAAATTCCTACTACTTCAAATCATATGTATTCATTCCTGCATTCATTGAATGATTCATGTATTTTATAGGTATCTCTTTAACAATAATACTGACCACTATATCACATGTTAAAGATAATAAGTTGAAGACTATATGAAACAATATTACAATTTTAGAGTCAGACCAATGTGCATTCAAATTTTATTTTTTTTTCTCTAGCTGTGCAACTTTGGGCAAATTGCTTAATCACTCTGATTCTCAGGGATTTTCGCCTAACAAATGGTGATATAATATGTGCATTTCATTGGAGTAATTTAAGAATTAAATGAAATTATACGCCCAAAATTTATTATAGTATTTTGCATTTAGAAAATGGCAAAACGGCAACTATTACTTTAAATTAATATGAAAAAAATACATATAGAATATCAATAAAGAAGTGATTCACTTGTTTTGAGTGTTATATGGGAGGACGATCAAGGAAAAGCCATTGGTAATAGAATCTATTTGACCAGCTACAAAGATTGGTTATGGAAAAAAGTGTCTGCATTAGAGGGACTGGACTCTGTAAAGAAAAAAAAAAAAAAAAAAAACAGCCTAAAAATTCTTTAGTTTACTCTATGTCTCCCTCCTGCTGTCATAATTACATCTTGAAAAACAGGCATTGTTATATTCACTATATAAATGTGTAAATGGAAGCTCAGAAAGGTTGATTAATGAAGCCCAGTGCTTCTCAAACTATTGGTGGTGAAGGGCCAGTTATTTTTACTTCCAGTTCATCAGGTACCAATAATTTTGTAAAAATTTAATAAAAATTACCATAAAAGTGAAATAAAAAATAAAAACGTACATAATATATGTTCTAACTGTTTTATCAGATTCAGTAGTCATAAAATTACAGTTTAAAAAATGTAGCCAGGGGCTTCCCTGGTGGCGCAGTGGTTGAGGGTCTGCCTGCTAATGCAGGGGACACGGGTTCGAGCCCTGGTCTGGGAGGATCCCACATGCCGCGGAGCGACTGGGACCGTGAGCCACAATTGCTGAGCCTGCGCGTCTGGAGCCTGTGCTCCGCAACAAGAGAGGCCGCGATGGTGAGAGGCCCGCGCACCGCGATGAAGAGTGGCCCCCGCTTGCCACAACTAGAGAAAGCCCTCGCACAGAAACGAAGACCCAACGCAGCCAAAAATAAATAAATAAATAAATAATTAAAAAAAAAAAAAATGTAGCCAGGATAGGCAAAACACAGGGAGAAAGAAAATAATTATAAGCAGTGCATATATTGTTTATCAAAAGTGTATGTATAGGTGATTAATATAGTCACTATTACATTTATAATTTTTATTATTCCTCTATTGTAAGTACATAAAAATTTTGAACTAAAAGTAATTCCTCATATTAAATATCTATACACATCTTGAGTTAAGAATGTGTATATCAATATTTTAAGTTTTTGATGTGACAGTGGATCTGGATTTCTACATGTTAATTTATTTAATTAGGCTGGATTGATGACATTATTTGTATAGGCTAATATAGTTAAATAGATCTATGTTTAGTTTTAATGATGCTTTCATGACCAGTCTCGCAGAAGTAGGTTAATAGAAGTGGAAGAAAACATTTTTAAAAACTTTCAGCAAGCTCAGTATATTCATCTTTAACTTTCATCCAAAATGATGCAGGTGATATTTTAAACATTTATCTTCAGTTCTCATTAGTAGCCAGTTTCACTAATTTATCTTATAAAGTTTATTGCATAGTTCAATTTAAATCATCTTTCAGTGGAAGGGAGGGATCAAGAGGGCAGAGTAGGAAGATCCTGAGCTTACCTTCTCCCACAGACATATCAAAACTACAACTACATATAGAAAAACTCTCTCTGACAACAACCTGAAGACTATCAAAATGGGTCTTCTACAACTAGGGATATGAAGAAAAAAACACATCAAGATGGGTAGGAGGGGCACAGACAATATCTAATTAGGATCCATATCCTTGGCACAGGGACCTATAAACCAGACAGTGCATCATAAATGCAGAGGTCCTACCTAAAAAGTGAGGATTTTAAGTCCCACAGTGGGGACCCCAGCCCTGGGCACCAGCACTTGGAAGATAAGTCCCCTTTAGATCTGGCTTTGAACCCCAGGGCTTACCTCTGGGAGACATAACAACTGGTGGTGGCCAATGGAGGTAGGGGTATGGGTGAAATAGGTGAAGGGGCTTAAGAGGCACAACCTTCAAGATATAAAATAAATAAGTCATGGTATTCCACACACAGCATAAGGAATACAGTCAATAATATTGTAGTAAGTTTGTATGTTGACTGTTGGTAACTAGACTTGTCATGGTGATCACTTTGTGATATATAAAAATATTGAATCGCTATGTTGTACATCTGAAACTCATAACATTGTAAGTCAATTTTACTTCAATTTAAAAAAACAAAATAAAAAATAATCTTTCAATGTAAGAAATGAAATCTGGATCCATGAATCTCCTATGTATGGATTTCCTTTTGATGGAAAATAAAGTCAAAACAATATATCAAATGGTTAAAATATTCATTGACAACCTGTTTGCAGTGTTCAGTCACTTAATTTATAATTGTTGTTAAATTATGAAATGTGTTATAACAATCTATAGGTACTAATCTATATTAACTTTTGTAGGTGCTCTTGATTTTTCTGTTATTGAAAATATGTTTTCTCCATTTCATGAAAGTAAGAAATAATTTTAAATACCAGGTATATCAGGCTGATAAGCAAGTCTGGCTGTCTAATTTACTTCATTATAAAGTTGTGATAAAACTAGTTTGTTTTGAAGAATCATTTAGAGTTTGTTCCAAATTTTAAACATTCTCAATATAACGTATTTCTCAATTAACCAACATATTTCTACACGTAATACCAGTTGTTTATGATCACCTAACATACTACATATAATTAAAAGAATATTTTAAAATATAACACATAGTTTTTAAATAATTCACATCTAAACCAACAGTGTAGTTGACAACTGACTTTTTTTTTCTGCAATACTTTTCTCCGTGAAGAAGTAGTGCATCGATTTATATTCTGGCACAGGCTTCTTATTCTGATGACTACCCCACAGAACATACCCCTACGCACAACTCAAATTCCAAACTACATTTGTTCACAATGTTATATGTCATAGTTTTACACAATTCAGGGCTCATTATGTTTGTCAGCAATTGATCTGAAAAAGGTTCTTCAATTAAATCACTGTAATGTTTAAACTGCATAAATTCTAAACAAAGTAAAAATACTTTGCTAGCTTTTCTTTCCTATACGTTGATATTCTATATCATCAGCCAATTTTTGAATATGTCAAGTTATAGTTTTATTGTAAAGTGGTACTTGAGTCACCTGCTTTGCCACAGAAACATTTCCAGATAAACGCTTTGATACCATTGTTCATTAACTTCTCAGTAACTGTATATGGTGTTTTTATTCTTATGAAACTGAAGTGCTATATTATACAATGCCTGCAAAGCAGTAATGTTTATATGTGAAATACTGAACATCTGCTACTGTCAGCTTTTTATTTCATACTCTTTCTTTCAAAGAATTCTTGTGGGCTTGGATGTATTTCTTTATGCTGTGTATGTAAACGCCACTTAAGTTTTGATGGTTTAATTGCTTCAGTAGCTAATTTATCTGGGCAAATAACACACTTTTTTTTCTTTTAATCACTTCATCACCAATTATAGCTACAAAATAAATTTAATGTATGAGGGATAATAGTTCCGAGTAAACTAGTTTGACCTCTTTTGGTCTTCATTTCTTTGAGGAAAATTTCATTATCATTGTTTAATACACTGTTGAGAGAAAAGGGTTGTCATTTCTTGGCAGAAAAAGTCCAGTGACTCTTCTTTTACCATGTGTGAATTAGGGTTAAAATTTCTTCTTCATTCCTTGGAATAACTTCTATTATTACCATTTGATATATTATTACTGAAATAAAAGATGTATCATTTCCTGACCAAAAAAAAATTCTTGTAAATTTACCATGTGCAAATTAGGGTTAGAATTTGATTCCTTAATTTATCCAATAATGGTAAACTACAAATTTTAAAATATGTTTGATATGGGACTTCCCTGGTGGTCCAGTGGTTAAGACTTCGCCTTCCAATGCAGGGGGTGCAGGTTCAATCCCTGGTCAGGGAGCTAAGATCCCACGCGCCTCGCAGCCAAAATGCCAAAATATAAAACAGAAGCAATACTGTAACCAATTCAGTAAAGACTTTACAAAATGGTCCACATCAAAAAAAATCTAAAAAAAAATTACATGGTTCAAAAAAATATATGTTTGATAACAATTTGAGTCACCTTTAAAATAAATAGCCACACATTTTCCTCTTATTTTTACTGAATTGTTCTTGAAAAACTAACCTTAAAATATCACATTTTGTCTCCTGGTCCTATTGTGCATGACTAAAACGCATTACACGTCACAAGTAACTCACCAGGCAAGTTAACCACACTTGGACTAGTCTATACCCCATTCAGTGAGACAAATCCACTGATCACAAATACGATCTCACAGAAATGTCAACTTGATAAATAGTTTTTCAGTGCTTACTCTTCAATTTTTGTTCTTATTACAAATTTATGACAACCAACTCACAGGTGAGCATTAGTCCTTTTATCACAGTTGAGTAGCATTGATAGAGCTCCAAGTACTCAGTACCCAAATCTGTCATAATAGTTATAGAAATATGGTGATGTGAGTGCTACTCACATCCAAACCATGTAGAAATGCACTATATTATGACTGCTTTCTTTCCTCCACATGTTGTTTTTTCTAGAGATAATACTTTTGTTTTATGCATTTATTTTGTTCTCCATGTACTTAGTAACAATTCTGAACTATGTCCCCTCAGTGTTATAAAACTCCTCTTAATATCACCCGACTCATTCTCTTCAGTCAACTCTACTTTTTAATGAAATCTCCAATAGAGCTTTCTGACTTACTCCAATCTGAATAGGTTTCTCTGGGGCAGGCCGATCACATTTCACCATGGGCTATGTAAATGTCACCTCACCTCTTTCTAGTATTGGATTCTAGTTCCTTAGTTGCTTGAGTCTCTCTCTCTCTCTGGTTTATTCCAACTTTTGATGTGGAATGTTTCTCATTTGCTTCCTGCGAAAGGTGTATTAGAAGTTGAGATGAAATGATAAAATTTGTTGAGATGTTGCATGTCTGAAAACAATCTCATTCTATCTCATGTTTGACTTTTTGAAAAGTGACTGGGCAAAGCATTTTAATTAGAAATGAGATTGTCTTTAAGAAAAAAAAAAAAAGAAAGCTACTCAGAGACTGTGGAACTAAAAAAATAGAGATGCTCTTAAAATTTGAAAACATTTTTATTGACTTCTGGCTTCCAGTTCTGCTGTTGAGAGATCTGATGCTTTGCTTTTTCTTGATCTTTTCATTTTCCCTTTTCAGAAATTTAGGCAACTCTTTCTTCAGTGTTTTAAAATTTCATTAATAAATGCATGCAGTAATTAACATATATCTACTTGTAGATATATGTTAATTATTTTTAAAAGACATTGAAATGGGCCCTATCAATTTGGAAATTATTCTTCCTCTAGAAATTTATTTCAATTAATAATTGGATAATATTTGTATTATACCACTCTTCCTGGAATTCTTATTTGGAAGTTGGGTCTATGCTATAGGTCCTCTAATTTTCTTATCTTTTCTGTTTTCTATTGTTAATTATATTTTCATCTTAAGATATATCTTTACTTTTCTCTTTAAACACTATATTGAGCTTTTATTTTCTGCTCTCATGTATTTAATTTCCAAGAACTTCTTTTTTTTATTTGCAGGATGGGCCTTTTCTCCCTACCATCTTGTTTTAATGTCATGCAGCCAATATCGTCCTTTTTCTTTCTGACTGTATTACTGATGGTATAGTCTCTTTTATTTCAGTTGATCTTTTTCTCTTTGTCTGCTTATGTCTCTGATTTTTATTATAAATGTTTTCCTCAATTCAGCAATCATTGGGCATTCTTTCATATTTAAGTTTGAATAGGCTCCTTTCATACCTATGATCTTCACTCTAACAGGACCAGACTGGTCCACCTCACTAAGAGCCCCCCAATATTACTCTCATTAAGTCTTTTTTAGAGGATTGGTAATGTTTCCAAAGGGAGATTTCTCCAACTTTCTACTTGAGGGGAAAGTGAAGGGAGGTATATATTTGGCTGCCAGCCTTTGGGATCCTAGTGGGGGAATAAAATAGTGGGCTTTCAATATTTATTATTAAACTCTAATTTAAACATATGCTTACAACACAGTAAGCCCAAGAAGGCCTGGAACTTGCCTTAAGAGAGCAAGATGGAGAGTGCATTGTAAGGAACTGAAGCTGGACAGGAGTCACCTCTACCCAGCACAACTGCAGATTTTAAAACTTTACAGATACGCTAATGATAGTGCTTTGAAAAGCTGATGTCTATATACTAGGGAGAACACATATATCAGTAATTCTGAAATCAGAGGTATTAGTTCAAGATTAATATTCCAAAGTCATTAGTTTAGACAACATGAAAAAGAACCAGTTCATAAGAAGATCAAGAATAAAGCCAGGATTTAATGCAGATGGAGTGGGGAAGGGGGGGGTCTGGTTTTGGACAAATGGTGCAAACAATAGTGCGCTAGCCTGACCCTCATCAGGTTCAACCACAAGCAGAATAGAAAGTGAAATTCTCAGAGATTTTCAGACTCCCCTATAAGCCTTCCATGTTAAGTATTGATCTTTAACCCAGAAGTAAAAGTGATTATATGAGTGAAAGAACATTTCAGGTTAATCATCCAATTATATGAGGTACATTTTTTTAAAAATAAGTTTATTTTATTTATCTTTGGCTGTGTTGGGTCCTCACAGCTGCGCGAGGGCCCTCTCCAGTCGCAGCGAGAGGGGGCCACTCCTTGCCGCGGTGCTCGGGCCCCTCACGGCGGTGGCCTCTCCTGCCGCGGAGCACAGGCTCCAGGCGCGCGGGCCCAGCAGTTGCGGCCCGCGGGCTCCAGAGCGCACGCAGGCTCAGCAGCCGTGGCGCACGGGCCCAGCCGCTCCGCAGCACGCGAGATCCCCCCGGACCAGGGCCCGAACCCATGTCCCCTGAACCGGCAGGCGGACTCCCAACCACTGCGCCATCAGGGAAGCCCTATGAGGTACATTTTTGGCTGCTATCTATATACCACATTTCCTTGATTCTAAAACACCCTCAATTATAAAATACGCTATTGATCTAATAATAGTTTTAGAAAGAAACAACTTCTGCCACATTAAATGTACATACTGATTGAAAAATGTATCTCAATTTCAGAAATTAAATAAGAAAACTGAGACATCCTATCCTTGAGAAACAGAAAATGAAGCTTCTACTTCTCTGTACTTTCAATTCAAGCATATCTTCAAATAGAAGTTAACACATATGATTTCATCTCCAGAAATAGTACTGTAAACACTGCCTCTAAGAAAAGAAAGGGTACTGTCAAGTCTTCATTGTAGAGTTGGCCTATTCAAGTGAAAAGCACAGGGTCTTTTGTTTGTCTAAGAACTAGATACAACTATCAAAGTAATTGAAAGACTTTGTTTTGAGAAAAAAAAATGTTATTTTCTCTAAATTGTAAAATTTTTAAATACATTTGTCTAGTGATGATCTTAAATATTAGTGAATTTTTCTCCAATTGTCTCTATAATTATTTGGAAGTTTTGTATTTCAAATATGGCACTGAATATAGAAACATGACAAAGCTTCTCCCAACTGGAAAAGTCTCATGCAAGGTCAGCCTTGTGCACTTATCAACAATATTAGGGTCACTGAGTGTGCAGGGTAGCAGATAAAATTTTCAGAGCTTTAAAATATCACATAGAGCTAAATATGCATAGGAAGTATTCTATAAGTACCTGCCTTGGATGAAGAGGGGGAAGAAAATTCTTGGATATTATTGTTTCCATCACCATTCTTGAGTTTGTCTCTTCCATCATACAGTAAATACGGGCAGCCACAGCCCTATTTTTAATGATTACTTGAGAAATGTGAAGGATTTAGCCATTTGCCAAATCACAGTCTATTATAAAATAAAATGTGATTTTCCTGAAAAACATCAATTCTATTGCTTTAAATAAGTTAAGAAATCTACATGGGGTGTTTTGTTTTATCTCAATTTTTCTGAAAAGGGAGAGATCATGTAAAGCTAGGATACACATAAAATATTTTCCATTTTTATGCCCCATGCTTTAAGAGCTTTATCCATTAATTACACAGCAGAGTGATCAAAAGAAAATGGAATAAATGTACCTGATAGTGTGACTTGCTCAGGTATGTCGTTCATTCTGTGGCTTTCATTGTTCAGGTCCAGAGTCAGTCATTTGTTAGCAACACATACATATCTTCAAAGGCAATGCTGAACAAGAAAGAAGTAATATCATTCTCTGTATCTCATTGCAATTACATTTCTTATATTCAGCCCATCCACAGGATGGAGTAATTACAAGATAACATGTCATTTCATAACCAACTGTATCTATTTTTGCATAAATCCATTATATCTTTTTTCCATTATAAGAGTTAGATATGAAAATAATTCATTTCTTGCAGCAACCAGTGTAACTATTTTTCTATCTACTCAGTGCTAGACTAGTTTTAAGAGCAGACAGATGCTGAAATAGAGAACATAGGGTCCATAGCATCAGCCCCCATAACATCTGGTACTTTCAAGAGTGTTTTTTTATGCCCTACTATATTTTTTCCTACTATATTTTTCTCATCATTTGTTTTTGAACTCATTTCATTGTTAGTTCCATCCTCATCTTTTTTTCTTAATATTTTTATTTTCCTTTAACAGAGATACATTAATTCAAATATAGATTCACTTATTCATTTACTCAGCAGCTATTTATTTCATACCTACTCTGTGCAAGACCTTGCTTTAGACACTGAAGATACCACAGATAAGATTTCTGCCCTCATGTATTGTACATTCTGGTGGACGAAAACAGAAAAATTTAAAAATAAGCTACAAATATGATCACAATCAGGGAAAGAGAAATGTAGTTCCAAGGAAGCATGTGACAAAAGGACCTCACCTAGTCAGAGAGAAAGGAATCAAGAGATTCTTTGCTAAGAAGGTGATAGCAGTACTGGTCTCCTTCACCGGTGCATACGAGGGGACTTATTTGTATGAAAGACCCATGTCTTCACATAGAACTACTAGTTTCCGAGAGAAACCAGACAAGAATAGGAGAAACATCCCTTAGTGTATATTCCTGGATTCACCAAAGAATTGTTGGGCTAGAGTTTTCCTATCATTATACTGTAGGCTGCTTTACTTATCGTAACATAGGCTAACCAATGACCCTCAGATTATGCCTATAGGTTTGTTCCAAATATTTGGTGGAATACTAATCAGAGATCTAAATGGAAAACAATTGAAACATACCCGGGGAAATTTAAGCTGTATATATGTAAAGTAAATTTATTAGGAAGGACAGATAAACAGGCTTGGAGTCTGCATGGGCAAAAACACTGCCTCAACCCTCACTGCAGAACTAGTCCAGTGAAGACATGATTGCCACCACCACTGGTGATCAGAAACTTCAGGCTGCACCTCCCAATCTACCACATGGACACAGGACCCAGTGACAGTCTACGACATTACTGCAGATCCAGCAAATTGGATGTAGCTGCAACCTCTGCCGTCACCTTCTGCCCAAAATGAGTTCTACAAGGAACTTATTTTATCCCCTCACTACCTCTCAAAATAGAATTGGGAGAGTGGATCCGATTGTCAGAAACTTGATTAACTGCCTGTGTCTTAATTGCAAGCTAGGCTGGGAAAGTAGATGTCATGCATGTCAGCCTGACATGATGGAAAGCAGACTATATGTTAAAAGGTGAGAACACCCCCAAATAATGAGATTAGAGCTAAAAAGCCAGAAAGAATAATGAATTCCCACTAGAGTATACTCTTTTGACTCCCCGGTACTCCATTCTTTCTACCTTGGGACTTAAAAATTCCACCTAGCATGATTCAACTATCTCACATAATGCAAAAAAAAAAAAAAAATGCTCTTACCCCTTCCTCAAAGGATCAATTCAACATCCAGTTTGTGACTGCCTCTAGCTCCACATTCAGGAACTCTCGGTAATACCATGAATTCACCCAAGAATGTAATAATCTCTCAAAAATAGGCTGTGATATGTGAGCTAAAATTTAAGTTTTATAACCGACAACACACCTCACGTGAAAGATAAAGAATGAGAGGAAATTAGTTAAATACATGTGTATAATTTGAAGCAGAAGAAAGGTAAAACAAGTGTTTCATTCTTCATTTCCATAACTGGTCACAAAATATTGTACATCCATAATTTGGACCAAATCTCTCTCTCTTTTTTGTTTTTTTTTTTAAAAAAAGCACCATTTCAAGGTCTGATCTCAAGAAAGATTTCCCTTTCCCACCATTCTTCAGGGCCACCACTGTGTGGGGCTTGGATGTCTCTCTCCTTTCTTCCAGGGCTGGTGCCAAAATGTTGTGTAGAGCTATGTGTAAAGGAGGTTTCAACCCTCTTCCTCAGACAAACATTCAGAGGGAACTCCTAAGTCTTCAAATGTGGGTCAGATATAAATATGTTAGGACTATAAGCCACCTGTTCTTGCGACTTGCTCATCACTTCAGGACATAGAGGGGCTTTGTCTCCTAAAAATCACTGTGCCTGATGATGGAGCTGTCTGGGAATGCTCAACTTTAGGGATTAGAGGGGCTAATAGAATTTGTCCATGTTGCCTGTTGAACTGTGTCCCATAATCAAGTTTTCAGTCTCTAATAGGGGCAATAGCAACAATAATAGAAAGATAAAATTAAATAAAACAAACAAAAAACACCTCACAGTTGAGCAAAAAGAGTATGACTCTGCCATTATTCCACATTTCTAGAGGCCACTGCTGTTAAATTGCAACAAGACACTATGGAACAACCAGATCTACTACAAATACTGTGACTACCATTGAATCAGTTGTATTCTGAAAGACACACAGCAGAGAAGCTTGTCCTGTGGACTAGACGACCTGTAGAGCCTTCTTTTGCTAGACCCCACTCAGGCATTCAGGTCAATTGATGATGAACCAAAGCTACCAATGTGATATGTGGTGCCTCTGAAAATCCAAGGAATACACTATGGAAGATGACTCGATATGATTAGCAGATACAACACAGTACAGCCTAAACTTTGCTTTGGATGAGACATATTAACTTTACTATAAAGGATTATGGGAAGGATTCCTAGAATCCTCACTAAGGCAATTGTTTTCAGAATCGCTGAAAATTTAATTCTAATTTCATGGAATGCATGTATATTAACAAGTACCTAAATCCCCAACTTGATGAGAAGTTTCAACTGGAAACACCAGCTAATTAATATAATTAGTACGATCAATTAAGACTGGGCCTTTGACAGCATATTAGGATTATTTTTAAATTTCAAATTTATTTTTCATGGGCAACTTTGTGTCCATGTTTTGAAAAAACCAACTGAAAACAATGAGAACCACTTGAAGATATCTGAGCTAGCACATTGAAACCAGAATTTCTGATAAATGCACTTTCTTTTCAACTTTGCTACTTGGTCTAACACATCAAAATTCATGAATACAAGTATTCTCTAAGTTTTTCCACATTTTAAATTAGTAAAATCTTGTAACTGGGAATGGGGAAGATCTGGGAGATCTGTTCTTTCTAGGTTTGCTTCTTGAGATATACCTGGACCGTGGATTTGTTTCTAGTTATAGGTCAGGAGACAGCAAGAGGGGTTTGGATAGAGCTAGGAACAATTAGTTTTTCCATGGGGCTGTTTTCCATAGGCATGTTGCCTGGCTCTTCCTGGTGCTTTAGATCAAAGTCTGGGGTTGATGAATCCGATTTGTGGTGCAGGGCCAAATGATCATATTCTTACTACAAAGGAGGTTGAGAAAGCAAGTATCGGTCATTTTAAAATATCTTCAAAAGTAGGAATCAAGCTCTGCTTCATAAATTGAAATTACTATACATGAGAAGGGGTTCAAATTCTGGGCAGCAAAAGGAAAGTAAGATTCTCACTAGAGAATTTCCCATTAAAGGTGAGGTTGAAGCAGTAAACTCAACACAAGAAGTCTTATGGGTCTCCTAATGTTGTTGATTATTTACAACTTGGTATATAATTCGAAAGATTAGGATAACCAAATATTTGTCCCTGATGTATTTTTTTGTTCTTAATAGACTTTATTTTTTAGAGCAGTTTTACATCCACAGCATTATTGAGAAGAAAGAGAGATTTCCCATATACCTGCTGCCCCTACACATAAATAGCCTCCTCCACGATCAACAGCCCTTAACAATCACTGATCTTTTTACTCTCTCCATAATTTCGCCTTTTCCAGAATGTTATACAATTCGAATCATACAGTATATAGCTTTTTAAAATTGGCTTCTTTCACTTAGTAATATGCACTTAAGTTTCCTCCTTGTCTTTTCATGGGTTTATTGCTCCTTTCTGTTTTAGCACAGAATAATATTCCATTGTCTGGATGTGCCATAGTTCATTTATTCATTCACTTACTCAAGGACATCTTAGTTGCTTCCAAGTTTTGGCAGTTATGAATAAAGCTGCAGTGTTTATGTAGACATAAGTTTTCAACTTCTTTGGGTAAATATCAAGGAACACAATTGCTGGATCATATGGCAAGGGTATATTTAGCTTTGTAAGAAACTGCCAGCCTATCTTCCAAGGTGGCTGTACCATTTTGCATTTCTCCAGCAGTAAATGAGAGTTCCCATCATTGTATATCCTAGTCAGTGTTCGGTGTTGTCAGTGTTCTGAATTTTGGCCATTCTAATAGGTGTGTTGTGGTATTTCGTTCTTATTTTAATTTGCATTGCTGTGATGACATTTGATGTGAAGCATCTTTTCAATATGGTTAATTTTCATCTGTATATCTTTGGTGAGGTGTCAGTTAAGGTCTTTGGCCCATTTTTTAATCAGTTTGTTTTCTTACTGTTGAGTTTTTCCCTTATATGTTTTTAATTGATTTTCTTTCTGTAGCATTGTGCTGTGAATTTAGGGAACATCGGGCCAACCTATAAATTATATGTTTTTCTAGAAGTCAAGTGGGAACCGAGATATGTAAAGAATTATCTTCTCTAATAGGTAACCTGGGCCTAAGTGAAGCAAGCACCCTAGGCATAGATTGTATAAAGAGAATGGCTCTATGATTTTAGAATCATATTACACAGAGTTAAAGGCAGCTTTTAAAACTGTTTACTCAGACTCCTCATGAAACAAGTATTTCCTCTTCACCAAGTCCAGCTCATGGTCACCTTGCCTCTGCTTGACTGTCTCCAAAAATGGAGAACTTACAACTTCCAGAAGTAGTCCTTATTACAGTCAGCCCTCCCCATCCACAGGTTGCACATACTCTAAGTCAAAACAGTGGATCTAAAATATTCAGGAAAAGCAAAGAAAGTTTCAAAAAGCAAAACCTGGATTTGCCATGAGCCAGCAGCTATTTACATAACGTTTATATTGTATTAGGTATTATAAGTAATCTAAAGATAATGAAAAGTATATGGGAAGATTTATGCAGGTTATATGCAAATACTTCACCATTTTATAAAAGGGACTTGAGCATCCATGGATTTTGGTATCCTTGAGGATGCATGGGTGGGGGTGTGGGTCCTGGGACAAATCCCCCTCGGATACCAAGAGAACACTGTATTTTAGGCAATTCTGTGGCAAATCTCTCCCTAATGTTGAACCCAAATCTATGTCTTAAGATGGATTCCCAGAAATAGACTACAAAATAAAGATCTGTGTACAGATTTATGGCAAGATGCTAAATCAATGCTTCTGGGGAAGTGAAGTGAGTGGGGGTAGTTTAATCATGGTTGCAAGGGTTGATCCCTAGTGGAGGCCTGCACCTGGCACTTTTAAATGGTCCTGCCTTGATCAGAGGAAGATGGTAGAATTCTTCTTTCCCTCATCAACCAGCCATTAGATTTGAGCCCTCCCCAGGGAGGGTACATGTCCTTGGACAAGAAGAAGCTCTTTAGCTGAGGACAACTACCTAGGAGCCACCATCACTCCCAGCAGCTGAAGTGTTGCCTCAATCCTGAAAATGATACCAAAGCTTGACATTCATTACTATCTATAACTTTCCCCGCATTGTTCCTTATCTGCCCTCACGAGCCAATAAAGCTCCATTCCTCTTCCATATAGGCCAAGAATATTAGAACGCACATTTTTACCACTCACAAATCTCTTAAGTTTTTCTCAGTTATGATGGTTGTAATTATATACATTATATACTGACATGATTCTTCTTAAAGTGTGAAGCATAGAATTGAATGGATAACATGGACGTGTTCTCAGCCCATAGTGTACAGTGAGATGACTATTATCCATATGCTCTAGATATTTTAACTCATTCTAAAATCACATTACTTTTCTGAAGCTTTCACCCCACCATTGACTAACACTAGTGATAGTCATTGAATACCCATACATTTTTCTCATATATTGTCATTTTGCTTTATTTCCAAGTTCTATTCTTCTACAGATAGTTTTATTATATCCAAGGGCAAAGATTCATATATTTCTAAGAAATTTAACTGGCCTCATTTAAAAATATACAAATATTCTAAAGTTCTTGTCTTATTCTCTACCCATAGTACCTAGCCTAGAACATAGTAGGTGTTCGATCAGTGTTTTTTGAATGAATATAGGGAATTTAATTTTGAACTGACATGTAAATTTCTTTAGTTAAATCCAAACTCAAATAAAAACCCTGAGAGTTCTTACTCATATGAAATGTGGCCTTTCTTTTGTTACTCACATGCTTTGTATCAGAGACTTGATGAAATATAATGAAGACAAAAGAGCCAGATAGTCTGGCTCTTATGATTCTGGCCTTATTTGCTTCAATTCGCTTGAACTTTCTGGTGTATAAGAAAGCAGCTTTGTTAACAGACTCCCTTGTGATTTCGAGGAGTGATGAGAAAATTCCAAAGCAACTCTTCATTTTAATTTAATTATACTGATGGAGACTTACACTGAGAGTAGCACTAGCTATCAATCAACTTTACCTACTTCTGTGCTTTGGAAAAACTCATCTCAGCTCTTTTCTTCCCCCTCTTTTATCACTGTCTTCCTTTTTGTGATTAAGCTAAGATCAACTACCTTCCCAAAGAGAAGTCGGTATTTAGTTCAGATTCATTTTTGGTGGCCAAAGCAATTGGTTGCATTCTCCCCATGATGTAGCTCACCATTCACTAGTTTTCATTTGTATTTTCTTCACAGTGGAAGCGTATTTGTGATCAATACCCTCTTTATGAGAGATGATTACTTCTTAGGCAAAGGGCATTACATAAAAAAATCTCAAGGAGGAAGGATAAGAAATAGTTTGCACCAGGCCAAGTTAATGGACCAGCCAGTTCCTCATACCCTAATTCAGCCTGAATATGTGTTTTAATTAGACCACAAAATTTATTTATTGATGAAAACATCACATATAATTACAATCCCATATAATTCAGAGTTATTACAGTGTGAGGCTAAGAGATAGTAGGAAAGTGGCAATGGCTTTTCAGGTAGTAGCCTTGTGTTTTATAAATTACATGTAGTCAAAGTAATTACTTGAAGTTCCTGTAAACTAAAGCTACACTTTTTTATAGCACACAAAAAAAGGGTAAGAACTTGAAATCTTTCTGTTGACATATTCCTATGTGAATGTTAAAGTTCATAAAAAGCAAACTTTTTTCAAACATGAAAAACAATGTTCTAAGTGCTTTATTTGTAATAGTTCATTTAAACCTATGGTTAGGAATTATTACCCTTATTTTATAAACGAGGGAACCGAGACACAGCGAAGTCAAGTAAATTGTCCAAGTTCACATTGATATTGTCTAGATTGATAGGTGTTGTCTATCAAGGGTATTGTCTAGATCTGAGCCCAGGCCCACTGATGCCAAGTCCATGACCTAAACAACATACCCTACTGTTTCTCTGAAGAAGGAATTATCTGCATACTATATATGAATGCAAGCTTCCTCTTGGCTAATTTTTCTTATTGTTAATGCAAACTTTTTTTTAATATATAAATTTCATTACTGACTGTTACTCTCCTATATAATTTCACAATCCTTGATATTAAGTCAGTTGGTGTTTAACTTAACAGTGTTATCTGTTAGGAGTCCACTATGGAATGATAAACTTAAATGAAATGACACGTTATTTTGGAGATTCTAGTAGGTGAGCATGTTCAAAGTCCTTAGCTATAATCAGTAGTTTAATATTTGTCACTAATTTTGTAACTGTGATGTATCACTTGATATGTCTAGATTTCAGAATTTTAGGCCTTAAAATAAGGCAGGTGAACTAAGTATAAAACTTTCACTGCTGAATAACTGAAACTTATCACTGTGCCTTTATCACTAGTTTTATCATAATCATCATCTGCATCATTTATTGAGCACATCCTACATGATTTGCAAACATTATCTTTTAATCCTTACAAACCTGTGAGTAGGTGTTATTTTCAGTTGAGGAGACTGAAGCTTAGAAAGATTAAAATAACTCTCCCCAAATCTCATAAGTCACAAATCCCCAGTCAGTTACTAGGAGGTGGTGGACCCTAGTTAGAGCTCTGCTTAACGTGACTTTGAAATCACATACTCTTCAGAACAGGATAGCTCATTATATGATAAAGACAAATAGATAAATTCTCTTGACAGCTGGATCAGTGTTTCTATCAGTCAGGGTCCATTAAGAGGATAGAAATCATACCAATCACATAAACAGGGAGAACTTAAGATAAATATTATTAACTGCCTATAAAGTTGTTGTTTTGTGAAAGGGAAAAAGGAATGCAAGGTGTCCTGGAGGTAGCCACTGCAGGAAGCAGCAACCGCTCCTATGGTCAAGAGAACAAAGAGAAAAGACTGGAATTATTAGAATGTGGAGAGGGGGCCCCATACAACTGGAACTCAGAACTCTGAAAGCAAAGTATTTCGTGACTGGTTCAGGTTTCTTGGAGTGGGGAACAATGAGGCTGGCTTTGAGGTTGTTGGAAAACCGGCAACCTGAATTCAGCTACTGCCAAGGGAAGGATCCCTGTTGCTGCACTAAAGAAGCACTGCTGATGTGTGATATTCACGGGAATCACAGGCAAACAGTAATCCACAGGAAACAGACAGGAAGAAGCAAGTTCCATCTCCTTCCTCCACCCTTGCAGTCACCCCACTATCCTATTAGTAGAGTTTTACCTAGAGCCAACAAATCACGTAGAAATGTGGATTGAAGAGCCCCAGCTCCAATCTCAGAAAGCAGAGAGTAAAAGGTGATTTTGGAGCTGCAATACTGATACAATAACTTAATAACTGGTACCATGTTAAAGTTAATTATGGATATTATCTATACTCCCAGGTCATTCCCTGTAACTGATGCTGGAATACAGTTCTGAAAGCAAATATAATCAATACATATTTATTCAGTTCCTACCATGTGCCAGGGTCTAAACACTGGGAATTCAAAATGGAATAAAGTCTATAGCATCTAGATGTGGAAAAGAATAAAGGAATTATGGAAAATGTTATGTACAACTGTATACCAATAGATTTTACTAGCAGGATGGAATGGAAATGTTTAGGAAAACATTACTTATAAATGATTCAAGAGGAATAAAAAAATCTAAACCATTATTAATCATAAAAGAATCAAAATTTCTCAAAAAGTGAAGCTCAAAATAGATGGCAGGCCCAAATGGTTTAACATGTTCTAGCTCATTTTTAAGGTCACTGAACTTAACTAAATTAAGAGATATAATTTCATTTGATAGAAATAAAGTCATCTCAAATTAACATATAAATACAGCACACATCTATTTTTTATTCCAACTGTTAGAAGAGAAACCATAGTTTCTGTCCTTCAATGTGGAAGGAATATTCATTAGTTTAACATGCTTGCTATCCATTCACCACCTCACTTATCCATGGAAGGAGGACTACATTTTCTTTTGAGTGAATTTAGGCTAAAGAAATGGGCAAAAATAGCCTCCACAGATTCCCCTTCTCTTTCTTTGGAATCTGTTTGCCTAAAGAGTATCCTGTCTGGTGTGTTATCTGCAATAAGCAAAACAGCATATTTGCTGTACCTTGGGGCACTTGTAGTATTCTAGCACCATCAATGACTGCCTAGGTAAGTCTAAATCTGGGATCTAGATTTAGGGAACCCATTATTTTATAACATCGAGCCATGTCTTTCCATTTAGGCTTTACCTGTAATAAAGATGATATTTTTAACTTTATCTGCTTCATGTGTTTTCCCCATTAGCAATGATATTTATGGAGCTTCATCAAAACCCAACACTTCCTTATATCTTTTACTTTGAAGCTGAAAAGTTTAACATTTTATTGGAAGAATAAATATATCAACTAAATATAAATGAAATTTGAGGAAAATAAAATAGAAAGGAGAATATGGGTGCCTTTCCCTATAAGATATTAAAATATATTATACAAAAATAAACCCAAAATGGATTAAACACCTAAATGTAAAACCAGATACTATAAAACTCTTAAAAGAAAACATAGACATAACACTCTCTGACATAAATCACAGGAAGATCTTTTTGGACCCACCTCCTAGAGTAATGAAAATAGAAACAAAAATAAACAAATGGGAGCTAATTAAACTTAAAAGCTTTTGCATAGCAAAGGAAACCATAAACAAGACAAAAAGACAACCCTCAGAATGGGAGAAAATATTTGCAGATGAAGCAACTAACAAGCGATTGATCTCCAAAGTATACAAACAGCTCATGCAGCTCAGTGTCAAAAAAAAAAACAAACAACCCAATCAAAAAATGGGCAGAAGAACTAAATAGACATTTCTCCATAGAAGACATACAGATGGCCAAGAGGCACATGAAAAGATGCTCAATATCATTAATTATTAGAAATATGCAAATCAAAACTACAATGTTATCACCTCACACTGGTCTGAATAGCCATCATGAAAAAATCTAAAAACAATAAATGCTGGAGATGGTGTGAAGAAAAGGGAACCCTCTTGCACTGTTGGTGGGAATGTAAATTGATACAGTCACTATGGAGAACAGTGACTGTAACCTTAAAAAACTAAAAAAAGAGCCACCATATGATCCAGCAATCCCACTCCTGGGCATATATCCAAAGAAAACCATAATTCAAAAAGATACATGCACCCCAGTGTTCATTATAGCACTATTTATAATAGCCAGGACATGGAAGCAACCTAAATTTCCATCGAGAGAGGAATGGATAAAGAAGGTGTGGTACATATATACAATGGAATATTACTCAGCCATAAAAAATAATGTAATAATGCCATTTGCAGCAACATGGATGGACCTAGAGATTATCATACTAAGTGAAGTAAATCAGACAGAGAAAGACAAATATCATATGATATCACTTATATGTGGAATCTAAAAAAATGACACAAATGAACTTATTTACAAAATGGAAACAGACTCACAGACTTTGAAAACAAAGTTATGGTTACCAAAGGGGAAAGGTGTGGGGAGGGATAAATTAGGAGTTCGGGATTAACATATACACACTACTATATATAACATAGGTAATCAACAAGGGCCTACTGTATAGAACAGGGAACTCAATATTCTGTAATAACCTATATGGGAAAAGAATCTGAAAAAGAATGGATATATGTATATATATAACTAAATCACTTTGCTATACACCTGAAACTAACACAACATTGTAAATCAACTATACTCTAATATAAAAAAAAATTAAATTAAAAAATAATAAAATATATTATAAAGCTCTTAGAAATAACACGTGTTACTAACAAATCATCTGACCTGTCAAATCATGTGGTATATTAAAAAATATCAGGTGGAGGATGAACATGATACGGCCCTATGTGCAATTTTCTTTTGTTTCTTTTATCATTCCCTAGGCTACATTATAAAAATATCCATTTTGAATTCCACGTTTGTCACTAAGTAAATTTGGGATATCAAAAGACTATGCTTCATGTTGTCAGATATTATCCTCTTTGTTTGCCCACTATATTCTCCAATACTATCATAAAATTACCATTTTACCTGTTGTGATATCAGGTCCACATTCCTAGGACCTGGATATTTGAATTTCACTTTCCTTTCATGATGTACATATCATTAATTAGGCCCCAATTCATTAGGGACTAATTTCATGTCACATAGAATGGGGTGGACTATGTTTACAGGGTTCTTATCTGTAAAAGTTATATGTATAATTGCTCTTTGAGTCCTGAAATCCACTTCAAGAAATAGAATATGAGCACAAGCCTATGTAATTGATAAGGTCCAAGCATGTTTACTCAGGGCAGGGGTATGTTTCAGAATAGGGAATGCTTTACAATGAATCACAGGTGATGACTAAATTGAAATGCATAGTCGAGATATCACAATAGAATAGAAAAAATGCCCATAGGTTATTGAATTTTTAAGAGTAGATTATAACCTCTTACAGCTAATTGTAGTCAATGAATCATAAGGGAAGTTATAAGGTGAGACTTAAGAGAGGAATAGACAATTTGCAAGCGCTCTTCCTGCCCTCCCCATTTCGCGCCTGCAATCTAGGCATGATGGTTGGAGTTCCATTGTACCACTGGACCTTGAGAAGTGCAGTGAAGCAGAGTGGACCAGAAAGATAGGAGGAGCCTGAGACTGGTAACACTGTGAAAGTCCCACATGTATTCTGGACTCCTAGACACTGGACTTTGCGAGAGATTTCCAACTTCTACCTTGTTTCGACCACTGTTGTTTCTAATATCTGTCACTAGCTGTGAAACATTATTTCTACTTGTTATTAGCACCTATGAGAAAATGCATCTTAACACTCTGGAAGACAGATAAAACACAATGAGCATAGAAATTCTACTTGAATGGAATAAAAAATTAAGAGGAGTTCAGTGAAACTCCAAGCTCAGATTAAAAGGCCTAAGAGTGTTCATTAAGCTGATTAATTCATCAACAAATCAGAGCAATGAAGAGTGTTGACTACCACCACATTCCTCATTTAGTCTGAGTAACTGGAAGCAGAGGTATTTGCCTTTAGATTAAATAATCGAATACTGGCTCTGTAACTGAAGAGATAAGGAAGAGTTATAGAAGGCCACACACATTCTAGGAGGAAAGCAACCAGAAAAATCCATCCAAATAGCATATCTTCATCTATCCCATAATCCCCAATAGAATACAAAAACAAAAGGTAGATGGATGATTAGGACAATTTAAACGTAAAGATTCGCAGACAGCCTTGAATCACCAAACATCTAGGAAAAAAAAATTCCTTGAAAGAAATGTACCAAATCAAAACAGAAACCAAAACCGAGAAAAATATTTTATAAAGCAAACAGAATTTAAAAATTAAAACAATAAAATTAACTCCATATATTTGAAAGAATATCAGTTTTCTTTTTTCTTTTTAACGTAACTAGAGATAATGGAATTTTTAAATGGTTTAAAATTAACTGAACTTTCAGTAAAGTATTCTTTAATTCATTTAAAAAAATATTTATTGGCCTTCTACTTCTAAGTTCCAGGTCCTGTTTCAGGGAATGTGTTATAATCAGGAACAAAACAAACAATACAGAGCTTTGTTTTAATGTAACTTGTCTAACATATGGGTGGAGACACAATAAACAAAACAAAAGCTGTCTCTGCCACTGTCTTTTCTTTGAAGGCTACTTTAAAAAAAAAAAAATAGAGGAAAAAAAAGGAAGCTGAATCTTCAATGAAACTAGGAAATTGAAACAAGCATAAAGCAAAACCTATGAAAAAAGGCTATCCAGTGCAGGAAAATTGGATCTGGTTTATGGAGATGTTCAAGAGCAGACTTAACACTTTGCAAGGTTTCAGGAAACACATTTGTCAAAAGTAGACCCAGGAGGCAAGGGTGTGGTTTTCTTATCAGCACACCCCTGAGCCCACTAGAAAATGGGCTAAAAGTAAAAATATAATTATGTATCTTTTCAAGAAGCAGGCCATCAAAATGATAGCATAAAGAGGTAAAAATAAGTTGAAATCAGCTCTGCAGTATATTATCCTGGTTATATGAACACCACCTTTTTAAATCCAGTACTCTCTTCCTGACCTTCATTTTACTGGGCATTTCAACTGCATATGACAAAATAAGCTAATCATTCTCTGTTGAAATCCTTTCTTCCTTTGCCTCTGGTACATCAAGCATCCTTCATTTTAATCCCATTTCATGTGTAACTCCTTCTCAGCATCCTTTGCTGTCTCCTTCTCTTACTCTCCCTGGTTCCTAAATATTGGATTGCCCTGTGCCTAATCCACAATGCTTTTCTTCTATCAATACTCCCTCCCTAAGTGATGTCATCTGGTCCTACAATTAGAACCATTTATATGCTTATAATTCTAAGGTTTATCTACAGCCCTAACATCTCCTGAGAATTTGATTAATAATGTACTTCCTGCTTAACAACTTTGACTGTTCAACAGTCAGTTAAAATTAAGGATTCCCAATGTCTACAAATGAATTCTTAATTCTCAATCTTTTCTAC
The DNA here is from genome assembly GCF_009873245.2 of Balaenoptera musculus. Lineage (NCBI taxonomy): Eukaryota > Metazoa > Chordata > Mammalia > Artiodactyla > Balaenopteridae > Balaenoptera > Balaenoptera musculus. The sequence continues at coordinate 69,253,833 of NC_045800.1, read as the reverse complement.
ACTCACACCTCCCCCAGGAAAAAAAATGAAAGGAGTAAGGTAAAAATAAAAGCCCCCTCAGATTCATACAATTGCTCAGGACAAAAACATACTTGTCATTCCTCAGACAATCTGTCTTCCACACTATTACCAATAAGGAAATGTGAAAGACTGAAATAAGAAGAGCCAGCACAAGTCATTCTGCCAAAAAATAATTGTGTGGTTAAAAGAAAATGATAGGGGTTTATTTAAAGAACATAGGAGTCAACCTGAAGAAGTTCATAATGGGCCAAAGCTTGAACAATTTGATCAACAAAATAAATACTGATAATATTGGGGTTTAACTCATACATCTACATAGATATGCTAAATCTAGGTAGGAGTTTGAAGAGAAACATGGCTTGAATAGCCTCAAAGTATTCTCCTAAAATATATTTCTTTACTACGAAGATTAATTTAGTAATTTATAGTTGAGAAACTCAGCAGACGCCAACATAACCAACTGATCAAGTTTAACATTCCAAGTAATAAGACCATCATATTGACCTCACGTACTCTTTGATAAATGCACTGAAAGGGATGCAAATGTTTTTCTGTGATCTTCTGGTCAAAACAGCATAAATTCATCTCATTCCAATCATGAGAAAACATCAGACAAATTCAAATTGAGGGACATTCTACAAAATAATTCTCCAAAGGTTTTAAGATCATTAAAAAAATGAAAGATTGAGCAACTATTAAAAATTGGAGGACACTAAGGAGAAATAAAAACTAAATGCAATACTACACACCTGTTGGAACAGCCAAAATCTGTAACACCTACACCACCAAATGCTGGTAAGGATGTGGAGCAACAGGAACCCTCATTCACTGATGGTGGGAATGCAAAATAGTACAGACACGTTGGAAGACAGTGTGGCAATTATTAACAAAACTGAACACACTTGTGTCATATAATCCAGCAATCACACACCTTGGTATTTATGTAAATGAACTGAAAACTCGTATCCACACAAAAACCTGCTGTGAATGTTCATAGCCGCTGTATTCATAAATGCCAAACATGAACGTACCCAAGATATCCTACAGTAGGTGAATGGATTAATAAACTGTGGTATATACAGACAATGGAATGTTGTTCATCACTAAAAGAGATGAGCTATCAAACTATGAAAAGACATGGAAGAAACATGAATGCATATTATTGAGTGAAAGAAGCCAATCTGAAAATGTTACAGAATTTATGATTCCAAGAATATGATATGGAAAAAAAGCTATGAAGATAGCAAAAAGATTAGCGGTTGCCAGCAGTTAAGGGGGAAAGAGGGATGAATACGCAGAGTATAGAGGATTTTTTAGGGCAATGAAACTATGCTGTACAATACATGTCACTATACATTTGTCCAAATTCATAGAATGTAGAACACCAAGAGTGAGACCTAATGTAAACTGTGGACTTTGGATGATAATGATGTGTCAATGTAGGTGCATAGGTTGTAACAAATGTACACTCTGATGTGGGATATTGATAATGGGGGAGGTTGTGCATGCGTGGGGATGGAATATATGGGAACTCTCTGTACTCTCAACACGATTTTGCTGTGAACCTACAACTGCTGTAAAAACTAAAGTTTATTAATAATTACCAAAAAAACCCCTAAATGCAACACAGTATCTTAGGCTTCTGGAACAGAAAAAAGACAGTAGTGGAAAAGCTGGTAAAATTTGAATAAAGAATGTTAATTTCCAAGTTTGACAATATTATGTTACGTAAGATGTTAACATTAGTGGATGCTGAATGCTCAGTAACTGAAAATTTTCTGTGTAATGTTTGCAGCTTTTCTATAAGCTTAAAATTAGTTCAAAATAAAAGTTACCCCCCCACACCAAAAGAACAAACTCGTATGGAAGATTTTTGTGGTCTGTGAAGAACTGAAATCTATATTTTTTAAATGTTAAATTTCCTGGGACTTGCGTTAAGGATACAATTATCTGATGAAAGAAATAAAATTTTCGATATATGATATCTTTGTTTTCTGACTTAAAGCGCTCACATTTTTCATCTCATGGTGGAGATGAAACAGAAACCTAGGCAGAGTCTTAATTCCTTCTGGGTGGGAAATGGACCAGAGTTCAAATAGGGACCAGTCATATGTCTTCCTGCAATTTCAACCCTCTGGGAATGTTCTGCTGTGCTTCCCTATTACCAAAGGTCCCTACATAAGCTGTGTCTCATCTGTGTCTAGGCTTCCCAGAGACATCATAGCCAGAAACATTCCCAATCTCAGCCTAGCTGGCATTCTGATAAATTGGCAAGAGGATGGAGCCTTTTCTCTAGTAGGTGTGGTGTATGACACTCCAATAAAAGGTACATGCAACCCCTTATCTCCCATTTTCATTCTGAAAAAAGAAAATAAGAGAGTGGATATTTTGCTTGTATTTGATAAGAAGAGGAATTAGAATCCCCAAGTCCCATTGCCCTTCAATCCAAACTCCCAGTAACCAGCCCCTCTTCCAAGAAAAGGGCTCAAATATGGAGTAGAAAGAATTTTATGGAAAAGCCAAAGATTTTTAAAATAATATTCAGTATACATCTAAATTCAACAGTGAAAATGGATTAAATAATTATTCCCTTAGGGACATCCACTGGCAACCATTACCCATTCATTTTTTCTAAAAGTAAATTCTAGAAAGAAGACTGAAAATTATATTCTATGCATTTTTATACCAATATGTGGAATTTTTGAAAATATTATATAAAAAGTACTAGTTTCCAAAGAAAGTTCAAAAGAAAATCTTACTCTCTCTCTCTCTCTATATATATATATATGTATGTATACACATATATTTTTTATCCAAAACTAAACAGTCCAATAGTCCTTATGATGACAGAGGCTATTAATGCCATAGGAGAATATAAAATTGTGTACAAAGAGTGTACAGAAAAATAAAGGAAGTTGACTTAGAATAAGTTTTCTGCTGAAACAATGCTAAACTGAGATGTCATTTATTCATGAAATCAAAGTGAACAGTGAACAGACCCACCATGATTCAAACATATAAATACCCCCAATTCAGTTTTTTTCAAATTCTTTTCTAGGGATTCTCTCCTGGGATATAAAAAAGAAAATCTTTCTTCTTTTACCAAATCCTCACCCGTTCCAGGTGATGTGGGTGGTAAGCAGCCACCAGAGTAAGAGGCTGTTTTCACTATTTGCCTGTTAGCTGGTGAAGAAATTCCCTTAGAATTTCTTTGTAATTGCATTTGCCACTGAATTAGGTGTGGCAGAGGTTTTCATGTATAGACACTGTAAGTTGAAACAGTGTTCAAGGGTAAAATTTAGACCTATCAATTTGCAGATTCTTCCTTGAACAAGTGGTCCAATCTATACTTTTGCATTTAGTAAAACACTGCTTGAGGTGGAAATCAATTCCTAAGTTAATTTAAACCTAATCTGTTTGAATACCCAGAAGTCTCAGAGCTCCTTAAAGAATTTTGTTATAAGATTCCATTAGGGACAAAAATATACTTATGAAACACAAAGGTTATATTGAATTATATGTATCATATAAAAAAGCACACTCTGCACATAATATAGTGATGTGAATAAAATTTCACCATGCTTTCCTAACAATATCAAATGAGTGAGCTATTTGATTAAAGAAATGGAATATTAATAAATTACTGTAAAGAGCCAGAATGCTTGTCAGTCTCACTATTTCTATTTCCAGCCTCTCCTCTTCCCTCGGATTTTCTTCAAACTCTTCAAATTATATTTTCCAAATTCAAACCCAATTTTTAAAAAGACATGAAAAGAAATATATAAATGGCAACCAAAGGTCATTTGGGTAGTGTTCTCCCACCCCTAAACTCCTACAAAAGAAAGTTTATGATAAGCTTTAGGGGAATTTTATGAAATGCAAGGAGAAAAAGTACAGTTCTTCAGGAGGAACCTATCCTTGAAACTAGAAAGTATCCAACTTCTCCATCTCCCTCTCTCTCTCCGTTTCAGAGTCATTTGTTTCTAATTCTATCTGCATTTCTGATTGGTGGGTTCCCCAGTGGTACAAATATAGATTCTTTATGTTCCCAGCACTTATTGAGGAGCCTGACGATATTCTTTATTCTCTGAGGCCCAATTTCATATTCTTAGGGAGAAGATCCAATTTTCTTACATTGGCTCAGTTCCTTAACAAGAAGGAGGATTCTGAGGGGTACATCGGATCACAAAGGGCTCATTCCTGAAAAACTACAGGAGGGGGAACATTATCTAACTCAAAATTATTACAAAAAACAAAAACAAAATTGCAGAGCAATGTCGTTAATCAACATAAATGCCAAAACAAAACATCTACAAATTAAATTCAGCAATGTATAAAAAAAGATAATACATGGTGTCCAACTGGGGTCTAGTGCAGGAATGCAAATTTGTTTTAACATTTGGAATCAGTCAGTGCAATTCACTACATTAACAGAATAAAGAAGAAAAATTATATAATCATCTCAGTGGGAAAAAAAGCATTTGGCAAAATTTAATATCCACTGATTATTTTTAAAAAAGTCTCAGCAAATTAGGATTACATCTGCAATATAATAAAGGGTATCTGTGAAAAGCATATTGCTAATGTAATATGTAATGGAAAAACATTGATTATTTTCCTTCTACAACAGAGAATGGAGCATGGATATCTGATCTCACTTCTTTCATTCAATATTAGGTTGATGGCCCTATCTATGCAACTAGGTAACAAAAAATAAAATGAAAAGTATAAAGATTGGAAAGAAAGAAATAAAACTACTCGTGATGGATAATTTTATGTATCAATTTGGCTGGGCCATGGTGCCCAGATATTTAGTCAAATATTATTCGGGATATTTCTGTGAAGGTGTCTGTTTGTTTTCATTTTGTTTTGGGATGATAATAACATTGAAAGTGGAGGACTTGATAAAGCATATTGTCCTTTATGATGTGACTGGGCCTCATTCAATCAGTTGAAGGCCTTAAGAGAACAAAGACTGACCTCTCCTGAGCAGGAAGGAATTCTACCAGCAAACTGATTTGAATTTGAACTGCAACTCCTCCCTGAGTCTCTGGCCTCCTGGCCTACAGCATCAGACTTTGAGTGTGCCAAGCCTCTGTAATCATGTGAGCCAATTCCTTAAAACAAACCTCTCTCTCTATAAATACACATCTTGTTGGTTTTGTTTCTCTGGAGAATTGTGACTACTACAGGTATTTACACAAGAGAAACAAAAACAATTTCTACAAAAAGACTACACAAAAGTGTTTTTCAGAGCTTTATTAAAATAGTCCCAAACTGGAAACAATCTATAACTTCATCAAACTGGAGATAACCCATAACCCAATCAACAATAAGAACAGATAAACTGTGTAGAAGTATTATGCAATGCAATACTTCTCAGCAATAATAGGAACTAACTACAGATATATGAGACTACGTGGGTGAATATTTCAAAAATATTATGTTGAACAACAACAACAGCAACAAAGAAAACAGACACAGAAGAGTACGTTCTGTAGGTCCTATTTCATGAAGCTCAAGAAAAGGGAAATTTAATTTACAGTGGTTGAAATGAGAACAGTGGCAGGAAGGAGGTGTAACTGATTGGTAGGAGGAACAAGGATATTTCCAGGTGATGGATATATTGTGTATCTTCACTGGGAAATATTTAAGATTTGTGCATTTCACAAGATGAACTGTGAACAGTTTACTTCATTTAAGTAAACAAATAAAGATGTATGTAAGTAAATATGTAAATACATTAATAAGTAAATACCATGGGAGTGAGGTGGAATTTTAAATAATGCAGTCCAATCAGGGAAGACTTCATTAAGAAGTGATTTTTGACAAGGACTTAATAGGGGAGAATCAGTGAGCCATGAGGCTATCTGGGGAAAGACTTCTGGTAGAGAGAGCAAGAACAAATATCCCAAGGCAGGAACATGCCTGGCATGTGGGAAGAACAAGAGTGGTGTGGGCTTGGAATAGTTAATGCACAGGTCACACAGGTCCTTGTAGCATATTTTTATCTTATTATTTATTTATTTATTTATATTTATTTTTTATTTTTAAATTTTTTTATTTTTTAATTTTTTAATTTTTTTATTGATTGATTGATTGCCATGCCATGAGGCATGTGGGATCTTAGTTCCCTGACCAGGGATCGAACCTGCACCCCCTGCAGTGGAAGCACAGAGTCTTAACCACTGGACTGCCAGGGAAGTCCCTTGTAGGGTAGTTTTAGAACTTTGCCTTTTATTCTGAGTTTCATGGGGTGCCCCCGCAGTGTTTTAGTAGAGGACTCACATTACTGCACTTACATTATAAAGCACTGTTTAACAAAAATCCCTTTTCATTTAGAAAAATTTCTTTTACTTTGGCATGTATAAAATTAAACAAAAAGTTGTAAAATTGGTTATAATTTAAATGCTGAGCTCTATCAACTCCAACCTCCATTACAATAGCGTTCAGGTACTCAGTAAGTATTAAGATGGGACAGTTAAAAATATAACTGTAATCTGCAATTTCAACACCCTTCTTATCGATATTTCCAAACAATGTCATGTAAAAAGAAAGTAATCTTATCCTAAAACCTTTACAAGCCCAGGTGATACACAGCATAGACGCTTATTTTCTAAATTACAAAATCCTAGGTAACACAAAAGACACTTGCACCTGTGCATTTGTCTTCTAGGTACAGGTGCAAGTGTTCGAGCAATACACAAAGCAAAGTCTGAATTTGTAATATTACTGGCTCTTACTTATATAATGAGTTTTCCCAGAAATACTCAAAAAACAGGTGTTGCAGGTGTGACTGAGTTAATGATCTTGAGATGGGGAGATTATGCTGGATTTTTCAGGTGGATCCAGGAAGGAGATCAGAGAGGAGAGGCAATGCAATGATGGAAGCTGAATGAGATTTGCAGATAGTATGCTGCTGTGTTTACAAATGGAAGGGGCCAGAGCCAAGAAATGTAGGGAAAGCAGTGCTAAAAGCTGGAAAAGGGAATGAAGGAGGTACTCTTCACAGATCCTCTAGAAGGAACCATCCCTGCCAACACCTTGACTTTAGTTCATTCAAACTGATTTCAGACTTCTGACCTTCAGAACTATAAGAGAATAAATTTGTGTTGTTTAAAGCCAATAAGTTTGTGGTAATTTGTTACAGCAACAATAGGAAACTAGTACAACCACACTGTGAAACAGAAGTCTAAACTATCCTTTTTTATAATGCGTGAAAAATGTTATCAAAGTAAAATTGCACCAGACAGGTTAAACAGGTAAGGATGACGATTCAAGACTACTGCAATAGTAGTCAAAAGTATTATAATAGGGGAGAGAGATAAAAGCCAACTCCACTGAAACAAAAGGTGGGAAAGTTTGTAACCACTGGGCGGAGCTAGTGGAAAAGTACTAGGGGAGGTTGGTCAATGTGATTGGGTCATCTGTGTTTGTTAAATTGCTTTTATTGAAATTAATTTTCTATCCTCCCATAGATAGTGGGAGATAGCAGCCCTATCTTTCTTGATGATTGTATTTCAAAAAGATGGCCCCCAGATCCATGAGACATTCATTCCTGGGTTATAATCCTGGCAAGAGGCTGGAGGAATATTTAAATCTCAAAGGGGCAAAGAAAGAATTTATAATTGCAAGTTTTTTTAAAAGTAAGTGCTATCAGAAGAGGGAGGTCAGTGGCCTACAATCAAGGAGAAGCTAGTCTGAAGTTTAGTCAAGCTGCGGGGAACATTAAGGCCATCTTGGTCTATGCCTACTAAAAAACCAAACCAGGGACTTCCCTGGCGGTCCAGTGGTTAAGAATCCTTCCAATGCAGGGGACGCGGGTTTGATTCCTGGTTGGGGAACCAAGATCCCACATGCCGCAGGGCAACTAAGCCCACGCGCCACAGCAAAAGATCCCACGTATTGCGACTAAGACCGAACGCAGCCAAAAATAAATGAATAAATATTAAAAAATAAAAACTAAACTAGATATTTATATCCAAAGAATGTGTCACGTACATTAATCATATTTGTTTATCCCTTACATTAAAAATCTGGAAATTTCAAAGTCATAGTAATAAATGAATACTTGCCTATTAACGCAAAAACAATATTTTAAGGAAATAAATTGAATGTGCCACTTTAAAGTCTTAAAACATAAATAGGAATTATTTCTAATGGAATGTGTTCTTTGTTTGAACTATTAGAAAGCAGAGATATTTTATAATTTTGGATTTATTTTATGAGTATGTGCCTCCTTAAAATAGAGGAGACCCAGGAATGAGATATATGTGAAATTGCTATGTACAATTAGGGGGAAAAAAAAAAAAGAAAACCTAATCAAAATACTAATAGAAGAACATTGGTGCTTTTTTAGAATAATCCTCAAATGTGCAATGTTAATTAATTATCACAGTATTTGTTGAATAAATATTATGTCCTAGACCAGAGGGAAATACAATTATTGAGAAAAAGTACATGTCCTTAAAATATATACAAACAAATATATGAAACTAAGCAAATTTCAGTATAGCCTGGTAAATGATGTTTAGAGATAAGAGTGTAACAGCCATGGGGTCATAAAAGATAAAAAAAATCTAGCTCTACCTCAAGGAATGCAGTAACATTTCACCAAGGAAGTAATATTTGAACTGATTCTTGAATATGAACAAATAGAAAGCACAAGGTAGAAAAAGGGTTGGAAAGCATTTTCAGAGGATGTGAAAAATTTTAAGATAGCGTTAAAGAGCATAACTTGTTAAGATTATGGCGAGTTCAATTTTAAGGAGGAAAGAAGACCTTATTAACAATAATAATGTCAGCTGAAGTAGTACTAATAGCAGTGGTGGTGAGATAAATAATACAAATAGAATTAGAATAGAAATAAAAATACCTACATTTTAGTGAACACTTATATAAGACATTCTAAGTGATTTCAAAGCTTGATCACATTTAATTATGAAATGTATAAAGATTTTATGTCTTTTACTGATGAGGAACCAAGATTTAGAGAAGAGAGGATAGTTTAGAAGACTGTGAAAGACCATGTCTGTTGGGAGAAATTTGGAAACTAATCTTTAGAAACATGAAACAAATAAGAGATCAGTATTTTTTAAAAACTAATTTATTTATTTATTTATTTATTTATGGCTGCGTTGGGTCTTCGTTGCTGCACGTGGGCTTTCTCTAGTTGCGGCGAGCGGGCTTCTCATCATGGTGGCTTCTCTTGTTGCAGAGCACGGGCTCTAGGCGTGTGGGCTTCAGTAGTTGTGGCATGCAGGCTCAGTAGTTGTGGCTCACGGGCTCTAGAGCGCAGGCTCAGTAGTTGTGGTGCATGGGCTTAGTTGCTCTGCGGCATGTGGAATCCTCCCGGACCAGGGCTTGAACCCGTGTTCCCTGCACTGTCAGGTGGATTCTTAACTACTGTGCCACCAGGGAAGTCCAAGAGATCAGTATTGTCTTCTTTGTTATTTTATTGTTATTAATAGAGGATTGATTGGGTCAGTTTAGTCTTTTGATCATATAGTTTTGTGACAATACAGGAGAAGAGAGTGGAGGGTTGGCAATAAAAGGAAACCGAGATACTCCTGGTGAAGTAGCCAGTACAGTGACCTAATTAATAGTTTGCGTTAAAGGTTGTAAGGTTCTTGAGCACAAGCTTTGTGTATAATTTATATTTGGAATCTCAGAACTCAGCCCAGAAGCAGCCAATGGCATTTAATACGTGTTTTGCTGAGTTTAGCAGAACTGAATAATGGACTGGAACATGAAATGTTCAGAGAGGAATGGAAAATGCAACATCGCATAACATGAATTATTGCTGAATGCCCACTAGGTGGCTAGTGCTTATGTTTTAAAACTTTTTAATCACCAAAGTCCATTAAGATTATTTTCACAATTTCAGAGATAATAAAATTAAGCTTTAGAAATATTCATTGAGGGGAAGTCATCCACCAAATCCACAGCCTATAGGTTTTTCTCGGATGGCCCTGGCCACCTGGGATTTTCACATGATAATGGCATGATTTTAAGAGAACAAGTAAAGAAGTGCAAGGGCTCTTAAGGGTATTCCAAACCTAGCACGTCGTCACTTCTTCCAGACTGTATTGGTCAAAGAAGTCAACAAATCAGCCCAATTCATCGGTTGAAGTGATAGAGTCTACCTCTTGATGGAAAAATCTGCAGTCACATTGGAAATGGTTTAGATAGAGGAAGAGTTGAAGAGTTGGGGACATTTTTGCAATCAACCTACCGAAATGAGTGAGTCTTAAAGTTCCCCTTCCTGCCCTTATAGCTCTACAAGTCCAAACTAAGCAGAAGTAAAGGACAGAATTTCAGAGGCTGACTTTGCATGTGAGGCAAAGTTGGTCTAAAAATAATATTTAAGTTGAAGCTGACTTGAAATATAGCCTCCTAGATATAGGATCCCAAGTATATATACACTTCTGTGAGTGGCACCCTATAACAAGGTAAGCTCTCTTAGGGGACCTCTATAGTGATACTTGGAAATTTCTGCAATGATAGAGAAATAAATCCACCCAATTTCTCTGCTCTTTATGAACAAGTTACTTACCAAATGTAATAAACAAAAATAACTCCATGCATCTAGCTTACTCCGGTTTGGAATACCTGCTAAAACTTTCTCCCTTGGTGTGGTCATGACACAAGACCAAATCTCATGAAACCACGACCTGTTTATTTTTTATTCATTCGTTTATCTATGCAACAACACCTGGTTAATAAGATTCAGCAATGGGAAATTACCCTAGCTTTATGTCATCTAAATGAGAAGAATGACATTTATGGATTAGGCTAAGTCACTATTAAGATTGCACATGTGCGCCATAACCTGAAACTTCCATGTTAATTATGGTTATTTGTCTGTTTACTGGAGACATAATGAAGGCAGTAACTCTGACACAGTGCAGTGAGGAGGACAGTCAGAATGAAGAAGTGTTTTTCAGTAATAATTTGGTGAGAATATTTACATGGAAGATAAAAATCCATAAGAGAGGTATTGCAACGAATGTCAAAATTGTTTTAAGTGGATATTGGATACAGCGAGGATCCAGTAAAGACCAGAGGGGACACTGCCAAGAAAAAAACAAATTATTCTTCAAAAGAAGGCAGGACACCTTTTTTAAGGAGATGAAGAAAGCAAGAAAGGATGTGTGATACTTGAAAGATGCCTCTAGGCTCAGTAGTGCAGGTGGTGAGCTCATTTTCTGTTAAGTGTGATTTGGGAAGAGAGTAAAAGGAGTTTTAGCACAGTCTATATGAAAATTTTGAAATGGACTTATTTAGAGACCAAAAAAAAGCAAAGGTGCCAGGGGGGCAGTTGAATCTGATCGGCGTGACTCACCGTTGATCTAGAGTGCTCATTACACAGATGGTTCACCAGCAGTGCTAAGCAGTGTCCCAAAACAAGGGGTCAAAATGAAACAGTCTTAGATAACTATTTCAAAGTTTTATGTTTAAGTAAAATTACCCAAAACACTCTGAGTGTGTTATCACTTAACGTTGCATAAAAGTATCCTAATACTTTACAATATAAGTGTTTTATGAGCATTTTCATTAGTTATCTTTTTCTCAGCTTGCCTGAAGGTTCCAGTGTGCAGATAACTCTTTGTTAGTTCTTTGAAAGTGCATTAAGTCTTTGAGGTTTAATGCTCTAGGGTGGCATTCAGTTTCTTAGAGTAGTAATTTACTAAATAGTAGGGTGGCGTGCTATCTCCTTTATCCAGGAAAGTGAACTGGAGCGAAGAATTAAGGGACTCGTCCTTATTAAAAAAGCTTATTATAGAACTGTGGCAGCGGAGCTAGTGAACATAGGAGAAGAGTACTACATAAAAAAGAAAAGTGAGTTTTCCTTTGATAATATATTACTTCCAATTGGCTAATAAAAAGGAAAATGGCATATAAAAAGCATGCAATTTTGCTAATTAGATCAGCATGATCTCTGCAGTCTTCTCCAAATGTATGCAATACTTTGGGCTATTTAAATCCATTTAGCCCTTTTGGAAAGGAACTAAATGAAGAGCATACTTTCAATGGTGGATATAGCTTTCTTTTTATCTAGGACAAAGGAGTTCTCTCATACTTACCAAACATCTTGCTTTCAAGTAACAGGGATGTATTTTCAGTTCAATTTCAAGCTGTCCTGTCTGCCAAAATGATCCACATTCAATGACTTTTAAAATGACTTGAACAACTCAATTCAATTGTGCTCCCCCAACCCAAGATTTTACAAAAACAGGGAAGTTATTTTAATATTCTGAAAGGCATCCATTAAGATGACTCCATTTAAAACACTAAGTGGCTTAATGGCATTTTCAGCGTTACACAAAATATTCTAACCATGAAAAAATTCAGCTAACTACTAATATGGAGGAGCTCACTAACTTCAAAAGATATGCTCAGCACACAGAAGTCTAGTGTAGCAGCTAGGAAATTTCTGAGTAGGTAGTAGATTTATATATATATATATATATATATATATATATATATATATATATATATATATACTATATTGTAATATATATAATGTATATTTCTTTTTAATTTAAATGAAAATGAATGAACATATTTAGTACTCTAAGCAGCTAATAGAAAAATAATTTTATCAGCATAAAGACAGTATATAAATAAGATCTAAACTGTGAAAAGTTGCAACATGAATGTAATATAAAACCTCTGCACAAACTTAATGTGTCTAAGAAAACATTTCACTTGAATTGACAGGAGGCACTAAATTAAACATACACTAGTCAGATTTGCACCAGGGTGTTGTCGGGTCAGGGGTAATTTCCATGAGGCATGTTACAAGGTGTGGCTTTGGATGTGTAGGTTCTACAGATGTTGTTTCTATCAACTCCCCAAAGAGGCTAAAACACAAAACAAAACTAGGGGACTGAAATATTATAGTAGGTTGAGTTCAGAGGAAGTAACCACCTAAAACATGGCACTTTCTTTTTTTTTTTCTTTTTTTTTTTACTCTTTTGAAAACAGTTATATTTGGATGATGCAACTAAGAAGTGCTTTTTCTTTTTCCTATTTCTCTGCATTTTTACATTTTTCTTTGAGTATTGACTATTTTGTGATTAGTATTTTTAAAATTTATTTTATTTTTTAACATCTTTATTGGAGTATAATTGCTTTACAATGGTGTGTTAGTTTCTGCTGTATAACAAAGTGAGTCAGCTATACATATACATATATCCCCATATCCCCTCCCTCTTGCGTCTCCCTCCCACCTTCCCTATCCCACCCCTCTAGGTGGTCACAAAGCACCGAGCTGATCTCCCTGTGCTATGTGGCTGCTTCCCACTAGCTATCTATTTTACATTTGGTAGTGTATATATGTCCATGCCACTCTCTCACTTTGTCCCAGCTTACCCTTCCCCCTCCCCGTGTCCTCATGTCCATTCTCTATGTCTGTGTCTTTATTCCTGTCCTGCCCCTAGGTTCTTCAGAACCTTTTTTTTTTTTTTTTTTTTTTTAGATTCCATATATATGTGTTAGCATACGGTATTTGTTTTTCTCTTTCTGACTTACTTCACTCTGTAAAACATGGCACTTTCTGAATTTAAACCTTTCCAGAAAGAGAATATTTCCCAAGGTATTTATTTACTTTGAAGGATAAATAATGTTAGCTACTTGTTTTTCCGAAAGATACTGCTTTCTTTACATTTAACAATGCTAATAACCAATTCTGTTCAAAGGTAGTACTAAAAAAAAGAAAACCTTGATCTAGCTTTTGAGTAGAACGATAAGTACATCAGACTACCAAAATGCATACGGCTCACCAAAATTACATATATTCAATTTATATCTTCAGTACCTTTGAAAGCAGATGCTCAGAAAGCCATACGGAAAAAATATATATAGATTTTCATTTGTCATTCAGTGTAGAAAAAAGGCAATTATCACAGCTTTTGGAAGGAAAGTACTGCTAGTGTTGATAGTCCTGTGCTAGTTCCATATAAACCAAAGAAAAACTCATTTCAACAAATAATCTTTAAAAATTGATATCATGAGGAAATTTCAGCTTGTAGATTTACATTTTTACTTACATTGTTATATCTTACGTTAAGCCAAAAGGAGAACAATTTAAAATGGGGATAATTTCCATTTCCTTAAATCTGTGAGACCAGATATGCCAACTACACTGTGAGTGAGTCACCCAAAAGGAAAAGAAGCAGCAAAGTTTTAGGGTACAATACTGAAAACCCAAAGTCTCTAAGGAAGGAGGAATTTGTTTTTTAGCACTGAAGTCTGAGTATAGTTTGGGTAAAAGCACTAAATGGAGTTTTCTTCTATTTTTTCACTAAGTATCAGTCTTCTCCTCCTGGAATTACAGGCAACATGGAATAGTAATTCTATGGCAGCAGTAAGTTTAGATTCAATCAGACATTCAATTAAGATCTCAAAACACTTTACTGAAAATTAAAGAATTCAGATGGTGGGAACAAATATCTAAAATTGGAATTGGTCCCCAATGTCAATTTACAAATTTAAACCATGTCTGAATTCAGTTTTGAAAATTTAAGCCCTTCTATATTGTAGTTCAATTCACATATTGACCATTTAATCCCAATAGTCAATGATATTATAGTAACAACTGTGATTCAGCCATAATTACAGAAGTGCATTTTGGCCAAGACATTAAACATACAACGCTAAACACAAATATTTCTCATCTTCTGCAAAAATGTTGGTAAGTACATTTGTGAAGGGAGTGGCTGTTTTCACAGGAAGTGCCATGTTATCCATATTGAGATATCTGCTTTTATCTAGGACAAGGATCACAAAATATGTGTTTACAAAATGAAAATAATATCAGAGTGCTGCATCAATGTCAATACTGTTTGTGCTACTGTATTACAGTTTTGCACAATGGTACCACTAGAGAAAACTGGATTATGATTTCTGGGATCTCACTGTATCATTCTTCACAACTTTGTGTAAACCTACAACTAGTAACAATTTCAATTAAAAGTGTGAGTTTTCCCCCAAAATGGAGTTCACATACTCTACTTTTCACTACAATGTGTTAGACAAATGCCAACAAGGCAGAAAGTACAGAGATAAGTCAAAAAATGTCTGAGAGTCTAGAGGAAAAAGCTACTACATGGCTCTTTTAAAATATAGCATATTAATAGAAAATTTAAGGTATAGTAAGGACAGCAGATCCGGAAACACTTCCACTGAAAACATAGTTTGTTACTCACAGTACCCAAGAAGAGGGAGCGCCCTGTACCAGGGTGGGCGGCGGGTGGGGAGTGGAGACCAGGAAGCACTGAGGTCCATCCGGAGGAGAAGAAGGAGGAAACTTGGGCAAGAACTTTTATTGTAGGCTCTGGGACATAGCACTGTCTCTGATTGTCTGATACAGGCCCTGGGGTAATTAGTAGGATGGTTGGATTGTGGTCCAGTGAGAGCTCAATAAAAGAAGTGGTTGGTGTGTGGGCTCTGGGTTGATTGGTTTGTATTAGAAAAGCACACCTAAGGGAGCCGGGGGGCCGGGGAGTGCGGAGGGGCAACGAGGAATGCAAGAGGACAAAGCAAAGTGATTCAGTTATATTACTGGTTTGGCCAGAACAAGGATTGTCCATCATATGCGTATAGGACAGATGTTAAACATCAAATTAACAGAAATTTGAAACACGGTTAACGCAGTGTCTAAGGAGAGAGGCATAAACTTTCCCAGAAGCATATGTAATGCCGGCAGCCAGGAAGTGCCAAACACATTAGAGGAAAACAGCTTCCTTTAAAATGAATTGGTTATATCTGTATTTCAAGTGGGGATTTAGGGCATTTGCAGAGGAGAAAATTAAGTATTTTTTACTAAGAGTTACGTAACACTTGGCTGAATGCATTTATTGACATGAATTTGGCCAGGTAATTGGTTTTGTGCATTAATTATACGTGGTACATTTCCACCACATCACTTACAAATGAGTATTCTTTTAAATATCTGATTTACAGAAAAAATTATAAAATCATATTTAGAAATTTTAGTGAACCTAAAATAATTATTAACATAAATATTGTGGGTATAGAATGCATAGTGAGGCAGAAGCTGAACTACATAACCCGTTAGCATCACCCAGACACACACGCTTCATTCCTTTGGGAGTGTGCTTATCAATGTTCTGGCTGCACTCATTTTCCATTCACTCTCCAAGCTTTCTCAGAATTCCACAGCACAAGCTGATTGCCATCTGCTCCTACACCACATGAAATTTCATTAGTGTCATAGCTTGTTCCTTTCCCTAGGCTCGTCCCAAGAAAAATTCGCACTTGTCTTGGGTGATAGGGAGAAAAATCCCCTCAGCCTCACTCAGTTAAATGCAGTCCCTCTTCCTAAAGCCCCATGGGCCATCCCAAGCTTCCCAGATGGACTTATTTGGATTTCATGACCCACTCTCTAGCTAAGTCAAACACATTATTCAGACCTATGAAATGTTAGTGGGAAAAGGATTTTAATTCTTAGACAATCGTTATTTTTTCATGTTTTACCCCAGAGTACTTCTCAGCTCTTTTGACTTTTGTTTGTTTGGGGTCAATCATATGGCCTTAGAGTCAAATCATGACTCTCCTATTAACTATTTTTGCTTATCTCAGACAAGGTTCCAAACTGCTAATCCATAGTCTGTGTGGTAGGAAGAGAAACATAAATAACTGTATATTACAGAGTTTTTGTGATGACTAAAGAATGTAAAATAGACCCATCACTGAACATAGTATCTGATAAATATTAAGCACTCAAATTTATTATGGCTATGATTATCTAAACAATCTAGATACATTACACATTGTGCTTGGTTATTTTGCTTCTATTTCAATTTTGCCATTACAGTAATGATAAAAAATAAAAAGAAGGAAGCAGATAATCCTAAAAGGCCAACATGGAAAAAAGAAAACATGATGTATTTAAGATTTCTCCTTTTCTAGAACATAAAAAAAGAAATACAATCCAGAGAAGCTGAAAATAATTACTATTTCCTCAGGCATTTCAGCTGAGTATTCTCACAAATTTTTTAGAGAAAATGAACAAAACTTTTTTATTAGAATCCACTGCATACCCTTTAGCACAAATGCATATATGATGCATACCTTCCTCTTTCCACAGAGCTAGAATAGTTATTTCAACAAAACATTTGGTCTCCTTATAAAATCCTAATGTTGTCATTTGAGACAATAGAGTAGAGCCAGGTCCCAACACCACTCTTCTAAGCCTAACAGCTGACATGATTAAGAATTAAACACCAAGAATCATGAGATAAAGGGAACTGGTCAACAAGTAAATGAATAAAATAGTTCTTGGAGATTTTGTGTGGCTTGACAAGGCTCAATTTGACATAGCTCCACATAGTACTATATACATTCTTCACAAGAACACTAAAAAGTTAGAATAAACAATCCTGAATAATTGACCAGTAATTTCTTTCTCGAAGAATTATACAAAGAACAGCAGGAGGAGAACACACTGAAATTTCAATAGAAGAAGAAACCCCACTTTAAAAAAACAAAACAAACCAAGCGCTAGTATTTATTAGACACACTGGGAATTCCCTGCTTAGAGGAAAGTAAGGGATGAAAAACAGTAAGAACATTGTCTCATTATCTCCAACGTTAAACAGAAATATAACCACAAAGGAAACAGATGAGAAAATAACTGAGGTGGGCAGGACGCCACAAGACATACTGAATTCCTGATGGACATCCCTGCCTTAACTGTTAGCTTTTAACATACGCACCAAAATGACCTTTCATGCACATTTCCTCATTCTTCAAGAAAGTAGAAGCTTCCACTGGAAAAGAGGAAAGAGGATGAAAATCCCAAGTAAGTGGAGTCTTCTTAAGGGGCATCTCTATATTTGAGGAACAATTTGAAGCCCAAGGGTATTCCAGATGACAATGAAGCAATGACTATATAGTGCTAAGGAAAAGACAAATTTTCCAATAAATATTTTATTCAAATATAAAAGTGGCATAAGCTCTTAGGAGTACAGCAACTATGAGCATTTCTTCATTTAAAAAACAAACAAAAACAAAACAAAGCTGAAAACACTACTCAAGGAAGAAATTCCATCAGTCAAATGAAAAGGAAAATGTCAGCAGGGAGTAAGCATCAAATTTATGTGCAACAAAATCTATGGCTAAACATCTATGAGAAGTAAGAAGCATAATGATAGATTTGAAGTTTAAAATCTTAATAATGTAAGAATTAAAATGTAATTAAATTGAGAGGTAAAGGTGAAGAATGTGAATAAATATAATTTTATTTCATTATGCTCATATTGACTTTCACAAAGCCTCATAAAAATTCATTCAAATAATGAGGATATTAACTGCCTCACATGCCTAGAATTCCAGAGTTAGTGAATCCTCCAAACATGGTACAATCAGCACCTCAATAATGTCATCAAAGACGCAGCATCTTTTTGTCTATTTCACAATCTTCAGCTTTGGCTTAATTCTAAGTCTACTACTTTTAATTGTAAGCAGCTTTCTAGGAGCAATCCAAGTCATGTACCCTCCCTTTTTTCCCCCTCACATTGACAGTATAGAGTCAGAGCAAATCTTTCCTACAACCATGAAGTATTATTTCTTTCTTTCAATGAAATTGGGGTGACATAACTCATGTGCTCACTGTTATGCTAATAATTGCCATCAAAAGGAAAGGCATTTGCTGATTGGCATATATAGACTAAGAAGGTTCAATACCTGAGTGCAGACACAGCATCCCCTGTGCCACATTGCTATGTGGGGCAAGGTAAACACTTGTACAAAACAGATCTGTTAGGAAGGCAGAGGGAGGGAGGAAATGGAGACAGTAGAATGGATACTGGGTGGGAAACCAACACTTACAAGAGATAAGGATGATTAGGGTGGATAAAACAAACAAAAAAAAGATTTAAGTATATGATTTAATGTCATAATTATAAGAACCAGCTAACTTTTAATAAGGAAGAAAATAACCAACAAAAATGGAAGGTTGAGGAAGTAATGGAGGTAATAGGAAATATTAGTGTTTTAACTTCTGTTTTTCAAAGTTGCAAATAGATGAGCATTAAAGATGCTCATCAACTGGGTTAAGTAAAATATAAAGTTAGTTTTATAAAGTTAAAAAGATAGCAATTAAAATAATTAAAATAGCCAAATTCATATTACCAGAAGGTAAATAACGTAAATAAATCAAGGAATCAAATCATAATCAAAGTGAAAAAACAAAGAAAAAAGTAAATTTTAAAATGATAAAGTACGTGGTGACAGAATTAACACCCAACGCGTTGGTTAATTTTATGTCTCAACTTGATTGGGCTAAGAAATGCTCAGAGAGTTGGTAAAACATTATTTTTGGGTATGTCTGTGAGAATGTTTCCAGAAGAAATTAGCATTTGGATCAGTAGACTGAGTAAAGAAGATGCCTTCACCAATTCAGATGGGCATCATCCAATTCACTGAGGGCCTGAATAGGACAAAAGGCAGAGGAAAGGCAGATTTGCTCTTTGCTTGAACTGAGACATCCATCTTCTCCTGCCCTCAGATATTAGTACTACTGGTTCACGGGACTTTGGTCTTAGACTGGGAATTACATATTTGCTCTCCTGGTACTCAGGCCTTCAGACTCTGAATTACAAGCTTTCTCCACCTTGTAGAAAGCAAATTGTGGGACTTGGTGTCCATAATCACTTGAGTGAATTCCTATAATATATCTCCATATATGTGATATCTATATCTGCAATATCTATATATTTTTATATCTCCTATGGATTCTGTTTCTCTGGAGGCCCTTGATTTACTGTTGCAACAATAAAGACTTATCAAATATTCTCAGTTAAAGAAAGAGAGGCAGAGATAATCACAAAAATAAAAAGAAAGGGAAAAAAAGGAATTTATTTGATAAAAGAGATATGTATAAGGTAGGTGACTGAGAAAAAATAAACAAGAAAATACTGAAAGGACACTTGCCAGACAAATACTAACAGATTTCAGACAGAGTTATGGTATTAATACCAAACTTTAATTTGTGTAAAATGTTAAAAGGCACAAAAAGGTTCATTTTATCTTAATAAAGGATTTAATCCAAACATCGCTGTCTTAAATACATAAACATCACAATATGTAATCAATAAAATTTATAAAACATAAATCACAGAAATGCAAGAATAACTCAATATAGCAGAAAACGAATAGGAAAATGCACATTATAACTGTCAGCTGATGAGAAGTCAGCATTTAAAAATAAATAAGGATCACACCATACACAAAAATTAACTCAAAATGGATCAAAGATCTAAATATAAGAGCTAGACTGGGAAAACTATTTTTAAAAGATATGGCAGAAATAGGATTACATCCCTAATTTCAAAAGACTCATACAATGAATTAGAAAAGTATAACCAAATTATGAAACAGGAAAAGGATAGAACAAGGGATACTGTATAGAAAAAGAAATACAAATGGTCAAAAAATTGAATATTATTTTCACCTAAGCGCTGAAATGATACTCATTTCCATCACTCAAGTGTAAGCTTGCACTCATGCACATTTAGTGGAGTCAAGAATTAGTGCAAATTTTAAAAACTTAGTGACAATGCATTGTCAAAAAAATAAGAATGTCTTTGAACAAGCACCATACCGCCAAGAATTCACCTTAAAGATACAATTATAAAACTTACTTAGAGAAAAATACAAAGTATACTTGGATTCATATGTATAAGCACACAGGAAGGCTCTTGCCCAGTAATATAATCCCAGTAAATAAACTGAGCTATATACATAAGATAGAGTAATATGCAAAATATTTTCAGATTAAACGGCTTGGTGTATACTGATAACAAAATACTTCACTGTATGATATTACAGGAAAACTGCAAGATGCAGAACTATGTAGAGTACCTGATCCCTTTTGAATGAATAACAAAATACTATCTAAATTGATGTATACACGGGAAAATATTTGTCCTTAAAGAAACAGTGAAAAATGACCCAATGGATTCCTTTGGAAAAGAGACTTGGGGTGCAGCGAATTGAAGCTCCCAACGTGCGGGTAGGTTTGTGGAAACTGAGAAAACAACAATACACAGAGATATGTATGGCAAGACAACCCACAACCCAAACTAATTCAAAGGGAATCCAGAGTACAGAGTCGAGAAGAATAATATGAAATTCAGCCTTCAAGGTATGTGCAGAAATCTTGCTGTGGACTCTGGGCTTCCCATGGCAATAAAGAAGTGGGAGAGTATTTGAAGGCAATTTTATCTAGATCTCAGGAGGAAAGGAAAACCAAATGATAGTTATCCACATTACATCAATTTAACTGTTTGTTGTGTGTTCTGTAATTATATAAATTCTCAGGCTTATATTCAAAGTGTCTTCCTGCCTATAACCTTTACCTATAGTTATCCCTACTGGCACCAGTAAAAACATCATACTCATTATCCTTTCTTCACAGGCTTCCGTATCTCTGAAATATTCTTTTCTTATCCAATGTTATTAAATCTTATCTTTCTCTGAGATCCAGCTTAAGCCTTAATAACTGCCTAACCTTGAATATAAGAGAACAATTCTCTTCAGCTCTCTAAGCCTCAGAATTTTTTCTCTTTAAAATAAAGGGATTGAATTTGACATCTCTTAGTTCTAAATTCCATGAGCTTATATTATATAAGCCCCAACCTAAGTCTCATAAATTGTCTCTCTTACCCATGCCCAATATATAAAACTGTATTGCACTTTTCCTAGAAAATAGAAAAATTGTGAGATTAAACCCTACACAAACTTGTCTAATTGGCAAAGAGTATGAAAAAGAAAAATATTTTTAATAACCTTTTGCTATATCAAAACATCATTTCCTTATTGTTTAATAAATGCTTGAAATAGTCCTTAATTAATAATAGCAGCCAACACACACAAACACCACAATTTTGTAGCAACAGTAGACACAATAAAATAATTTTGAAAGGATTCCTAAAAATAAAAAAAATTAAAATAACAAACCAAAACACCCCAACGAAACAGAAGACACTTATACTAACATCCAGTAGTAGATTGTATGTACATGTGATCACATGTACCATATGCTAATATCTACCATATTAGATATTCCAATTTTTTTCTGCTATAAATTTCTTCCACTGGCATTTCTTTCTATTTGTGAGTCTAGGTAAGAAATATCTCTACATTTAATCACCAGAAAACTCAGTCTTGACTATGTTAGAAAATTGTAAGTTAGTATTGATTTTCTCAATAGTAGTGATTCAACAGAAGGAGTAACAATGTTTTTTTTTTAAATTCACATCATAATAATAGTATTTTATTATTGGGAAACATTTCCTGAAATGAATATTAGAACCTATCAATTCTTTTGGGCTGATTCTAAATATCCACAATAGGATGTTTTTATTGCTTGAGAGAAAATTACCATACCCAAGATTAGACAAGATACAAAACTTGGTAATATGAAAGAAAACCCACATTACAGATATCCACATTACATCACAAGATATTCACATTACATCAATTTAACTGTTTGCTGTGTGTTCTGTAATTATTTTGGACATTACAGCATACTTCAATCAACGTGAAAGATGTACTTCAATCACTGTGAATTTGGGATAATTAAAAGAGATCATCAGACAGAAATGTTTTTTAAAAAGGAAAACAGAGACTAAACACAGATTTACTCATTATTTCAGTGGTACCTTATAATTACAAGTATAATATATTGTAGATAAACCTCTTACTTAAAAAGCAGTAAGATAGACAGGATTCTGTGAAGAAGGTAGAATAGGAAGCACTAGGAATCTTGTTTTCACACCTAGACAACAATTACAGTGACAAATCTCTTTGATGTAACTATTTTGTAATTCCGGAGTCTACTGAAGGCTTGTAGCTTCCAGGGGGAAACCCAGTGGTAAACTGAAATTAATTTTAGTCAATTTCAGCTGTTAGCATAGTAGCATCTACCCATCCTCATCCCCAGGCCAATGGCAGGAGGCAATACACACATTCTAGGAGCAGCTTGCATGCAGCTTGGGTCAGCCAGGTGGGCAAAAAGGATCCTGAGCTCCAAATATCAAAGACCTGTGTTGTTTCTTTTGTTTATGGTTTCTATCCCACAGAATGGGAGAAAATATTTGCAAATGATACAACTGACAAGGGATTAATCTCCAAAATTTACAAACAGCTCATGCAGCTCAATATCCAAAAACAAACAAGACAATCAAAAAATGGGCAGAAGACCTAAAAAGACATTTCTCCAAAGAAGATATACAGATAGCCAAGAGGCACATGAAAAGATGCTCAATGTTGCTAATTATTAGAGAAATGAACATCAAAAACTACAATGAGGTATCATCTTATACCAGTCAGAATGACCATCACCAAAATGGTCTACAAACAATAAATGCTGGAGAAGCTGTGGATAAAAGGGAACCCCCCTACACTGTTGGTGGGAATTTAAACTGTACAACCACTATGGAGAACAGTATGGAGGTTCCTTAAAAAAAACTAAAAATAGAGCTACCATATGATCCAGCAATCCCACTTCTGGGAATATATCCAGAGAAACCATGGTTCAAAGGGATACATGCACCCCAGTGTTCATTGCAGCAATGTTTACAATAGCTAAGACATGGAAGTAACCTAAATGTCCATCAACAGATGAATGGATAAAGAAGATGTGGTACATATACAGTGGAATATTACTCAACCATAAAAAGGAATGAAATACTGCCATTTGCAGCACGTGGATGGACCTGGAGATTATCATACTAAGTGAAGTAACTCAGACAAATATCATATGTTATGGCTTATATGTGGAATCTAAAGAAATGATACAAATGAACTTATTTACAAAACAGGAAACAGACTCACAGACTTCAAAACAAACTTATGGTTACCAAAGGGGAAAGTTGGTGCGGGGGGGTGGATACATAGGGAGTTTGGGATTGACATATACACACTACTATATTTAAAATAGATAACCAATAAGGACCTACTGTATAGTATAGGTAGCTCTACTTAATATCTGTAATAAACTAAATGGGAAAGAAACAAAGATTTAAAAAAAAGATGTGTTGTAATCAATGATTTCTGCTTCTGATCTTAGAAGTGCAGAAAAAGAGGTGGGCAGTCATTACGGTTGTGCCTCCCCACATCACTGAGAGCCACTCTACTTTGGTTGAAGTGAATTCCAGGACTTTTAAAGGGCTGGTGCCTATATTCCCCCCTTTATTTTATCTTTTTTCTCCTTGTTGAAGGGAGACATGAAAGACTATGGCATTGAAAAGCAACCACATTTATGAAGGACATTAGAGAGCCATTCTCTATGCCCAGAGAAAGGTTCAGGCTCAGAAAAGGCCTGAGAAATTTACCCCTTAGGCTGATACTTGGCACAGAGATAGCCTACAACAATTAAAAAACAACAACAACAAACAAATAACAGAAAACCCTGGTGACAGGGGAGAATCAGATTCCAGAGTTATCACGCTATTAGGTGCAAAATATCAAGTTTCAACAAAAGTTATGAAGCATACCAAAGAAACAGGAAAGTACAGTCCATTCAAAGAAAAAAATCAGCAGAAATCATCCTAGAAAAAACCTGATGGCAATCTACTAGACAAAGACTTTAAACAGATATAATAAAGATCTCAAAGAACTAAAGAAAGATATGCAGAAAGTCAGAAATAATATTTGAAAATAATGAAAATATTAACAAAGAGATAAAAAACCTAAAAGGAAACCAAAAGAAATTCTGAGGCTGAAAAGTACAATAACTGAAATAAAAAAATACACTAGAGGATTTAAGATTTCAAGCAGGCATATGAAAGAATCAGTGAACTCAAAGATAAAACAATAGAAATTATCAAGTCTGAGGAACAGAAAGAAAAATGATTGATGAAATGTGAGCAGAGCTTAAGGAACTTGTGGGACATCATCAACTAGGCTAATATACATATTGTAGGAGTCCCAGAAAGAGGAGAGAGAGAGAAAGGAACACAGAGAATACTGAAGAAATAATAGCTAAAAATTTCCCAAATTTATGAAAGGCATGAATATAAACATTCAAGAAGTTCAACAAACTCCAAGTAAGATGAATTCAAAGAGACTCACACCAAGATATATTAAAATCAGACTTTCAAAAGACAATGAGAAAATCTTGAAAGCAACGAGAGAAATGACATAACACTTATAAGTGATCCTCAATAAGATTATCAGCAGATTTCTATCGGAAACTTTGGAGGCCATAGAGCAGTGGGCCAATATATTCAAAATACTAAAAGGAAGAACAAAAAACCAAAAAACTAGTAAACAAAAACTCCATATCCAGAAAACCCTCCTTTGAAAGTGAGGGTGAAATTAAGACATTCCAAGACAACAGATGTTGAGGGACTTTGTTACCATTAGACCTGCCTTGCAAGAAATGCTAAAGGGAGTCCTTCAGGTTAAAATGCTAGACAGTAATTTGAAGCTGTATAAAGAAATAAAGATCTCAGTGAAGTTAAATATATGGGCAATTATGAAAGCTAGTATTATTGTGACAATGGAATGTAACTCCACCTTTCATTTTGTATATGATTTAAGAGACTAACACAGTAAAAAAAAAAAAAAATCAGTCTGAAAGCCAGGATTATTGTAACATTAGTTTGTAACTCTACATTTTGTTTCTACATAATTTAAGAGATCAATGCATTTAAGATAATTAATTTATGTTTTAGAGCATAGAATATATAAGCTGTAATTGTGTGATATCAACACTGAACAAAGATGGGGTTGAAGCTGTAAAACAGCAGAGTATTTTGTGTACTATTGAAATTAATTTGGTATCAATTCCAATGAGAGTGTTATAACTTTAGGATGTTAAATGTAATCCCCATGTACCACAAAAGAAAATATTTATAGAATATAGACAAACGAAATGAATAAATTTAAATATTTTTTATAATGAACTAAACACAGATGAAGATAGTAATGCAGGAAGTGAAGGACACAAAACCTATAAGATATATGGAAAACATCCAGCAAAATAACAGGATTAAGTCTTTCCTTATCAGTGATTACTTTAAAGGTAAATCAATTATACTCTCCAATCAAAAGACAAATATTGGTAGGATGGATAAAAAGAAAACATGATTTGACAATATGCCCTCTATAAGAGCACTTTAGATCCAAAGACACAAATAGGTTAAAAGTGAAAAGATGTGGAAAACACATTCCATACAAATAACCAGAAGAGAGCAGAAAAATAGACTTTAAATCAAAAAAGTTTATAAACAAAGAAGATTATATATTAATAAAGATTCAATATGGCAAGAAGATAAAAACAAGTATAAATATTACAGACCTAAAAACAGACCATCAGAATATATGGAGCAAAAATGAACAGAATTGAAAAGAGACATTGACAGTTATCTAAAAATAGTTAGAGACTTCAATACCCCACTCTCAATACTGGGTAAAATAACTAGACAGAAGACAAGTAAGGAAGTACAGGACTTCAACAACACAGTAAATCAACTAAATCTAAGAGACGTACATAGAACACTCTACCCAACAAAAACAGAATACAAATTCTTCTTGGGTGCATGTGGGACATTTTCTAGGATAGACTATATGTCAGGGCACAAATTAAGTGTCTATAGATTTGAAAAGATAAACATCATACATGTATTGTCTTCATCAGAAATCAGTAACAGAAGGAAAGCTGGAAAATTCACAAATTTTTTGAAATTTAAGGATAAGCTCTTAAACAACCAGTGGATCAAAGAAGAAATCACAAGGAAAATTAGAAAATACTTAGAAATGAATGAAAATGAAAAAAAAACACAACATACCAAAACAAGAGATGCAGCAAAAGCAGTGCTAAGGGGTAAAATTTATAGCTGTACACACTTACATTAAAAAACGAGAAATATATCAACTCAACAACATAGCTTTATAACTTACGGAACAAGAAAAAAGAAAACATTAAACCCAAAGCTACAGAAAGAAATAAATAGTAAAGATTAGAGTAAATAAAATAGAGAATAGTAAAACAATAGAGAAATTATTGAAACCACAAGTTAGTTTTTTAAAAAGATCAACAAAATTAAAAACATTTAGCTGAATGGACTCAGAAAAAAGAAAGATGATTCAAATTACCAAAATCAGAAATGAAAGTGATTGGGTACATGATTACCAATTCTACAGAAATAAAAAGGATTATAAGAGAGTATTATGAACAACTGCATGCAACAAATCTGATAACCTAAGAGACACAAAAATACCAAGACTAAATCATGAAGAAACAGAAATAGATCTGGATAGATCTGAGTAGAAATCTGAATATATCTACAACTAGAAAAAATATTGAATCAGTGATCAAAAAATCTCTCTACAAAGAAAAGCCCTAGACATGATGGTTTCACTGATGAATACTACCAAACATTTAATGAACATCAATACTTCTCAAACTTTTCCAAAAATTGAAGAGGAGAGAGTACTTCCTAACTCATTTTTTGAGACCAGTATTATCCTGATATCAAAGACAAAGACACAACAGAAAAAAAGAAAGAAAGAAATTAAACTACAGAGCAATAATCCTCATGAACAATGATGCAAAAATCCTTAATCATATAATAACAAGCCACATCCAGCAGTATATTAAAAGAATTATACACCATGATCAAGTGGGTTTTATTACAGGAATGCAAGTATGGTTCAGTATACAAAAATCAATCAATGTAATACACCACATTAACAGAATGAAGAAAAAGAACCACACACAAACATCTCAATAGATGCAGAAAAAGCATTTGACAAAATTTTATATCCTTTCATGATAAAACACTCAACAAAGGAGGAATAGAAGGAACCACCTCAACATAACACAAGCCATATATGAAAAGCGCAAAGCAAGCATCATACTCAATGCTGAAAGACGGAATGCTTTTTCTCTAAAATTGAGAACAAGGCATGCATGCCTGCTTTTGTCACTTTTATTTAACATAGTACTAGAACTTTTAACCAAAGCAATTAGGCAAGAAAAAGAAACAAAAGTCATCCAAATTGGAAAGAAAGAAGTAAAATTATCTCTGTTCACAGAAGATATACTTTCACATGTATAAAACCAAAGATTCCACACACACAAAAATAATTGTTAGAACTAATAAATGAATTCAGCAAAGTAGCACCATACAAAGCCAACAGACAAAAATTAATTGTATGTTCATACACTAACAATCAATAATCCAAAAAGGAAATTAAGAAAACAATTCCGTTTATAATAGCATTAAAAAGAATAAAATACTTAGTAATTAACTTAAGAAGGTGAAAGAAAACTATAAAACATTGCTGAAAGAAATTAAAGGAGACATAAATAAATGGAAACATATTCCATGTACATGGCCTGGAAATCTTATAAGACTACCCAAATCTTTCTATAGTTTAAACACAATCCCTATGAAAATCCCAAAGACATTTTTTTGCAGAAATAGAAAAACCCATCTAAAATTCATAAAGAATAAAGCTGGAGGACTCACACTTACTGATTTCAAAACTTACTATAAAGCTTGAGTAATCAAAACATTGTGTTCCTGGGACAAAAACAGACATATAGACCAATGGAAATTAAACAGAAATTAACCCTTGTATATATGGTCAAATGATTTTCAACAAGGGTTTCAAGATCATTCAACGGGGAAAGGACAGCCTTATCAACAAATGGTGCTGGAAAACTGGATATCCACATACAAAGGAATGAAGGTGGATCCTTACCTAACATCACATACAAAAATTAACTCAAAATGATTCAAGGACCTACATGTAAGACCTAAAGTATAAAACTCTTAAAAGAAAACAGCACAAGAGCTTCACAGCATTGGATATGGCAATGATATTTTGAATACAACACCAAAGGCACAAGCAACAGAAGACAAAAAAATAGACAAATTAGACTTCATGAAAATTAAAAAATTTTTTACATGAAAAGTAAATTTTTCTACTGTCAACAGAATGAAAATGCATCCCACAGAATAGGAGAAAATATTTGCAAATCATAAATCTGAAAACTTATTAATATCTAGCATATACAGAGAACTCCTAAAATTCAACACCAATTAATAAACAATCCAATTAATAAATGAGCAATGGACTTGAATAGATATTTCTCCAAAGAAGATGTACAAATGGCCAATAAGTACATGAAAAGGTGCTCAGTATGACTAATTAGAAAAGTGCACATCACAACTACAATGAGATACCACTTCATACCTATTAGGGTGGCTACTGTGAAACAAATCAAAACAGGAAATAGCAAGTATTTTGAAGATAAAGAAACTGGAACCTTGTCACTGGTAGTGGTAATGTAAAATGGTATAGAGACTGTGGAAAACAGCATGGCAGTTTCTAAAAATATTAAAAATACAATTTCCATATGATCCAGCAATTCCACTTATGGGTATATACCCCCCAAAATTGAAAGCAGGGTCTTGAAGAGGAATTCGTATCCCCGTGCTTATCACAGCATTATTCACAAAAGCTAAAATGTATTCACAAAGCAACCCAAGTGTCTGTTGATGTATGGATGGATAAGCAAAATGTGGTATATACATAACAAGAGAATAGTTTTCAGCCTTAAAAAGGAAGAAGATTCTGACATACACTACAACATGGGTGAGTCTTGAGGACATTATTCTAAGTGAAATATTCTAGCCACAAAAAACAAATACTATATGATTCCATTTATATAATGTACTTGATGGAAGAGATGAGGAGGAAATAGGAGAGTCTATTACTAAGTCAAGTAAGTATGTATAATGAGTACTCTCTTATTCAGAAAAATCACCACATATCTTTTTTAGAAAAGAATAAAGCAGTGATGAAGACATCTACTTTCTGGATATCTGGTAGAAATTATATATTTGGCCAAATATATATATATTTTGCAAAGTCATAATTAACAATGCTACTTTTCCCATTTTCTCATTTTTATTGTGTGTGTGTGTATAAAACAGTATCTATATAGTATATTCATATGTGCAGTATATATGTAGTATAATGTAATAGTACATATAGTATAGTAGATAGTATATATGTAATTGTGTGTGTATATATATAAATAAATACACTATATAGAAACCACATATTATACTATTATAGTGTATAGTATATCCTATATACTACACTACTATATAATATAGATACCATATATTATACTGTACGCTATACTATGTATATAGTATCTATATGTCTGTGTATTTAGTATTTACATAATGTATATTTATGTGTGTGTTTGTGTGTGTATATTCACCATATAGCTTTAATGGCTAAGTCAGAATGTTTAACACTTTGAAATGTATATCTTTAGTTTCTAATGAGGCATTTTTTTAAGCCTAATAAAAAAAAGTCCATGTAAAAATAAATTTAACCACATGAAATTGCCATTTTGGTGGGCACAACTTTACTTTAGACCAGCATGGGTTTCAGAACTAAATCTGTCACTTAATAGCTATACAGCAATGAGAAAGTTTATTTCTTAGTGCGTATTTATCTGAACAAATGTAATAATAAATCATGCACTGAAGGATGTTACAAAGATTAAGTGATATATGAGCATTTATTTTTTTAGCATAATGTTGACACATGACATGTGTTTAATAATGTTCGCTTTAATAGCTAAGACTGTAATTTGACAGACATTCTAGAAATAAAACTGGTGCTCAAGTTGGAAGCCAAGACACATTTCAGTATATTATGAAGAAAGACTTTTTCAACAGCCTAAGCTCTCTGAAAAACGAATTACAGTTCCATATGAAGCAATAACTTTTCTATCACTGGATATTTTCAAATACAAATTTTCTCCTATAATGCACTCAGAAAATTATATTATTTGTATACCACATGGGGGTATACAGATAAAGCTATGTCATGTATATATAACCCAATTGAGTAGTGCTGGCATAAATGCCAGTGGTTACAGAGTCATTGTTGTGGATTGAATGTTTGTGTCAAACATTTTTATGTTGAAGTCCTAACATCTCAGTGTGATCAGGCCTTTGGCAGATGATTGGGTCAGGAAGGGAAGCCCTGATGAATGGGATCAATGCCCTTATAAAGGAGACCCCAGAGAGCTCTCTGACCCCTTCTGCCAATAAAAGGACACAGTAAGAAAACAAGCTGGTCCTCAGGAGACAACTAACCTGCCAATGCCTTGATCTTGGACTTCCCAGCCTCCAGAACTGTGAGAAATAAATGTGTATTGTTTAAGCTACCCATTCTGTGGTATTTCTCTTATAGCAGCCTGAACAAACCAAGACAGTCATCTAACTCCTTTCATTTAGACTAAAAAGTCTGAGTCTGTGGGGTAGAATATCCCATTTACCTGATCAATCAGCAGGAGGACAACATGCTGGAACAGATATCCCACATTTGCAGTTCCTTTCCTTGCAGAAATACAATTCAATTGTGAAAAGTGGCTCATAAAATGTCTCAAACTTTGACCAATCATACTGGTGTCACATCTCCTATCTAGAAAAGGAACTAGTAAGCATGGAATGGAGAATGGTACAGAGGAAGAAGTTTCCTTTTCCCTACGGGAAGAAGGAGAAACATAAGAGAATATACTCCCTACTCCTCACACATTCAAATAGTATTTTTATGCACAATTTCCAGTCTGCTAGCTCTGATTTACCTGCTTTTTCTCCCACTCAAGACCTATGTCTTTGTTTCATGGTGAGTGTCATAATGATTATAATTCAGTACTACATTATTAGTAACAAAAATTTTGAACATATGCCTTTTAAGTCCATCATAGGATGATATATTATGAAAGAATCAGTAACACAAAACCAGGCCAGCTGGGTGCAAATTCTCACTCCATTACTTTCTAGTTTTCATTATTCTAGCAAGCTGGTTAACTCCCTTAAGCCTGATTTTCTTAATCTTAAAAAAATAATAAGAATCAAAATATTCCCTTAATAAAATGCTGATTTTTTCCCACTCCTTCACAGTGTTACCCTAGCCCTCCAATTTGTTCAGATTATAAAATAAACCAATTAAATATATTAATGTTTCCCAAACTTCTCTGATAATAAAAACCTAGGAATCTTGTTAAACATGCAGCTTCACAGCCTGCTCCCCTAGAGGTTCTGATGTTATGAGTTTCAGGCTCTTGGAAATTTGTATGGTTAATGAGAATCCCAAATGATTTTATCACCATAGAAATTTAGGAAACACTGACCCAGGTTGTTCTAAAACACAAAGTTCTGGGCACCGTCCCAAATATGACAACTTAAATTCCAGAGGAGATACCACGTAGCCATAATTTTAATCAGTGACGCAGGTAATATTTGTGATTAGGCATGATTGAGAAACGCTATGTTAAATGATTGATAAGGTCTCATCCAGTTCTACAATTCGTTGAATACTATACTGTCTAGATTTTAAACCAATTTTATAAGAAGCATCCTTTCCCAGACATAAAACCCTATTTCACTTCCAAGTAGCTCTGATTACTCTCAACATGTGGAAGGGATAATGCCCAGTAAAGGTAGAGAGAACTTCTTGATTCTCCTGCCATTTTCTGTTTAGGGAAAGCCTAAAGATAATACTTTGGTACGTGTGGAGGTTTTTTTGCTCTTGTTTTTGTTTTATGTGGCAGGCATGTTTAGCTTCCATGTACTACTTTTACTGTTTCTTCCTCCTGCAAATACTAATGAATTCTGAGAAGAATCGATTATACTGAAAAGTGATTTACTTCTGGCTAATTGTCCTAAAAGCAAAATAGGCAGTAATTTTTAAGTTGATGCTACTTTACATTTCATTGGGTTACGTGGGACTCTATTAACTCTCAGAAGATGGTATGCACTAAAAATGTTGTAATATGAAACTGCCTTTTGCTTTCACTTAATACATATATAGGTACATAGGTATACTTGCCTTAGTAGGTATAGACTATATTTCCTCCATACACATTCATAAGATATTTTTTTTTACTATGTTCTACTCTTCATCTGACTCTTTCAAAATTCAATTCAGGATTCAGCCCAGTTTGATTTGGATTTTCCACTCACACATGTAACCCCCTATGCTTCACTCTATCACATATGGCATTAAGTAAAATAGAATAAGTTACTTGTCTCTAATATTAGATACTTCTTAAGAGTGAAGACTACATAATTTTTAATTTAAATTCCCAAAACACAGTGTGGTGCTTGCAAAATAAAACAGTAATTGCTTAATAAATATTTGATGAACAAATAAATGATTTCCCAGAATGATGGCTGGTTCCACTAATAACGTGAAATATATAGTCTTAAGCCTACTAAATTATAAATGTAAACCCCCAAAATCTCAACTGAGTATCTGAAATAAATCCAGAAGCCTACTCTGCATTTTAAACATACATGTGAAATCATTCAACAAATATGTTAAAGTCAATATATGCTAGATAAAATTGATAATTTTTGGTATTACAAATATGAGAGCCATACAGAACCTATCCTTACAGGTCTTATAGGTTAGTAAGAGGAAAAAAAAAATTAAAATAGTATGTAGGTAATATGATAGAAGTTTGCATGGTGTGGAGTTTTGTAAAGGGAAGGAGTACTATCAATACACTTTGGGAGGTAATTGCGTTAGAATGAGTCAGGAAAAGCTTCCCAGGGAAAATATTATTTGAACTAGATGTACAAATACAAGAATGTAGAAGGGTACCTGACGGGTGAGGATAATACAGTCCATAAAAAAGTAGCAAGTGATAAAGAAGTAGGTTTTATTATAGCTGATATGTTGGATTCAAGGGGTCACAGGGAAAAATTGAAGATGAAGAAGACAGCAAAGTCAAGTAGAATCATGTCTGTGAAGCCAGAAATGTGTATATTCTTTAGTAGGTAATTCCAAGCCATTAAAGAGATGCAAGCATAGAACTAATGTTTGAGAAAGACTCCTCTAAAAAAACAAAAAAAAAGAAAAGAAACAAAAAAATTACAAACTGGACACTGAGATATCAACAAAGAGACCACATGAGCAGTCCAGATAGACTTTGTTTAAGGACTATAACAGGATCTTTGGGAAGAGAAAGTTCAAATCTTTAGAATGTAGAATTAACAGAACATGAATACCAAGCGGAGGTATGAGAATAAGGAAATAAATAATGTAATATTATTTCTAGAAAAGTTTATTTTGATGGCTGGATGAATAGTGAGGTCACTCACTGAAATAGGAAATAACAAGAGAAAAGACAGTTTATTCTAGTGGGGGTAGGTGTGAGGTAAATGAAGAGTTTAGTTTTGGTGGTATAAATCTTTATATTCCTGGTAGAATTTCTATAAACTCTGGGATAAACATACCTGGTATTGGAGAAATACTTAGATTCAAGTATATAGTAAGAAGTTTATATTAAAACTTTGGATGCTAACTGATGTGACCATATGGTTTGCCCTAGGTAACTCTGATATCAATTTTAATACTTCACTCTTTCACATTCAAAAGAGTCCTAGATTGAATGATACATTTTATAATCTCTCTAACTCTGAAATATACCTCACTAGAAAGTTAGAAAAAAGTAAGAGCAAGACCTTAAATGGTTACCGAGGCTTTAACAAGTTGTTCTAAGACATTTTGAGAGCCAATTAATATTTGTAAATGGAATAAATTTTCAAACAAGTCATAATGTCAGTTTCAATAGTATGATTTATTTAAAGCTATGCATAGATGTAATTTCTGCTTCTAACCATGACTAAATAATTGGCACTGCATCTTCTCTGCCTCTAAAAGAACCATAAAGCTGGAAAAAAAAATGAGTCAACTCTTTTCATATTAAAAAGCAAGCAGGGTATGACTGTGATTTTTGAGAAGAAGACAGTATAAAAGATGAGTTTCATGATCACCCAACGTCATTCCAGTTTCTTTCCTAATAGCACTTCTTTCTAGAGAGCAGTTAGTAGAAGCCCAAGTGAAGCAGTGGTTCTCACTGATCTGAGGAGGAAGAGATCAGAGTTCCAAGCTAATTAAGTAACTGCAATTTGTGTAACTGAGAACTGGAAGCTTCTCATTCGGGGGTGGGAGGGTGTGAGCATTTTCTGAATGAGCATTAACAATGAGCTCTTGGCCAGGACTGATTTGCACACGCCCAGGGCCAGACTTCATTGGGCTGAGAGGTCTTCTATTACTGGACTGAGAGCTAATACTAGAATTCACTGCTGAGAGACAACTGGATTTCCAGCCCAGCCAGAGCTGAGAGACCTCACTGAGAATTCAGCTGAGACCTCAGAAAGGCCAAGCCTTAAAAGTAAGTATCATGCTCTATGGTGAGGATATACTCTAAGAACAAATTCAATTTTCACCACTGAGAATGATGTTTGCTGTGGGTTTGTACTATATGGTCTTTATTATGTTGAGATAGGTTCCCTCTATGCCCATTTTCTGGAGAGTTTTTATCTTAAATGGGTGTTGAATTTTGTCAAAAGCTTTCTCTGCATCTATTGAGATGATCACATGGTTTTTATTCTTTAATTTCTTAATATGGTTTATCACATTGATTGATTTGGATATATTGAAGAATCCTTGCATTTCTGGGATAAATCCCACTTGATCATGGTGTATGATCCTTTTAATGTGTTGTTGGATTCTGTTTGCTAGTATTTTGTTGAGGATTTTTGCGTATATGTTCATCAGTGATATTGGACTGTAATTTTCTGTAAAGCAATTATACTCCAATAAAAAAAATAATAAATAATGCATAAAAACCCAAATTCAAAACCAAAACAGACCTACCTTAACAAAGAATAAAACTGAGCCAGCAAGAACAAAAGGATCTATCAATAAATTAACTATCTGCCAGGTATAATTCAATACTAAGTACAGAATAACCCAATCCAGACTCCCTACGATGGACTATACAATGTCCAGTGTACAATAAAAAATTGCCAGACATGAAAAGAAACAGGAAAATTGGACTCACATTCAAGGAAAAAGTGGTCAACAGAACTAGACTCCAGAATGATTCAAATGTTGGAACTGACAGATAAGGATCCTAAAGATTTAGCCTATTTGAACATGTAAGTTTCAGTGCCACCCAGATATGGGTGCTTAACACTAAGATAATGGTAATTAACTAAACGTAATTACTGAGTTTGCTAGATGTCAAGTATTACATAAAGAGTTATAAATGCTATGCATTATCTCATTGAATCCTTGTAAAAACCCCTACATGATAGACAAAATTTGTTCTTTATTACAAGTAGAAAATCTGAAATTTAGAGAGGTTAAGTAAATCCTCTAATTCTGTTGTGTATGAAGAAATTAGGCACCTAACATGTAACTATACACACTTTTGAGGTAAAATTATGTATCTGACAAAGAAAATTTCAGACAGGCATATGATGCTCTGCAAAATCCATTATTAAAATGTTGATGGTTGATGCTAACACATATATATGGAATCTAAGGGAAAAAAAAAAAAAAGGTCATGAAGAACCTAGTGGCAAGATGGGAATAAAGACACAGACCTACTAAAGAATGGACTTGAGGATACGGGGAGGGGGAGGGGTGAGATGTGACAGGGTGAGAGACTGGCATGGACATATATACACTACCAAATGTAAAATAGATAGCTAGTGGGAAGCAGCCGCATAGCACAGGGAGATCAGCTCGGTGCTTTGTGACCACCTAGAGGGGTGGGATAGGGAGGGTGGGAGGGAGGGAGATGCAAGAGGGAAGAGAAATGGGAACATATGTATATGTATAACTGATTCACTCTGTTTTAAAGCAGAAACTAACACACCATTGTAAAGCAATTATACTTCAATAAAGATGTTAAAAAAATACTGTTGATGGTTGAATAAATTCATTAATTAATTAAAATGGTACCAAGTCTGTCTCTGTGTGAAAATAAGTTTCTGAAGTAGAAGAATCACTCACCTATTGAAGCAGGTTTCTTGTATCATGGGCCATACAACCAAGGTAGGAAGAGATTACAGACAAGACCATTATGTTTACTTAGAATAAAGGAAAATATGTTTGCAAGTGCAATAAAATGTATGATGGCAATAGTTAACACTGGAAATAAATTTAATTTAAATTATTATTCAAATGCTTTAAACCTCACTAGTCAAAAACATTGAATCTTGGGTGAAAAATGCCAGAGAACAAATGAAATAAATTCCTAGGGACCAAAATATATATCAGACCCATGAATACTTAACTGTCTCAAGTATCTTTAGTAAAGAGAAGGTTATTAATATGCAGGATGAAAATATGAATATTTCCTTATTCACTTTCTTTTATGAAGTTCTTAAAATGAAATATTTCCCATAACCTTTGGAAAATAAGCTAACTCAACAGCCACTGACTTAGGACAAGTTTTTGAATTTGTCTTTACAAGTGGGCAGAAGTGGTCACATCCATGTTAAGTTGACAAGTTTAAAAATACACCAGGGGTTTGTTCAAACTTCCATATTTCTGCTCTTGATGTACTGATTTGAGAAGATAGATCACAAGGAAAGAAGGTGGGCTGAGTGGGGCAGGTGGAGAAAGAGGGAAGGTCTGCACCAAGGCTCCTCCCACCTCCCCAGATGTTACACCTTCACTTTCCATATGACTCTAGCTCTTTTGAGGGAAGCTTTTAGAGCACTATTTCAAGTGTCTTTTCTGCTCATCAAAGTCTTTTTTTTTTGTCCAGAAAGATAATTTTCTTGTCATGAAGAACATAATTGTCTAATGAAGATACCTAAAATGAACTATTCTAATAGCTAACTAATCTAATGCTTGCTATTTGTAAAATATTGTGTTAAGTGTTTTAATACATTACCCAATGCAATGCTTACAACACTGTGTCATTTAAGGATAATAAGCCTTGGAGAGGTTATACAAGTTATCCTGAGACTCAAGCTAGTGAGTGGTGTGACAAAATTAGATCTCAGTTCTAACCCAAAGCCCATGTTTCTGATAATTACTCCCTTTCAGTAAGTCTTTTTCTTACAGAAGTAAATTTGTAACATTAAGCTCCATGAGCATACATTTGTTCAAGCATATAAAAATAGCTAAAATAAATAAACATCATCAAAAATATCTTTTAAATAAGGTTTGTCAAATAACTCCTTATTTGAATAAGTAATATTTTGTCTTTGACAGTTTTGATGTTTGATGTGGAAAAAACTGAATTGTCTTATTATTCTTTTACAATCAAAGTGGTATTGTTTTACTTTTATACATTCTCCTCAAGCAGATAATATTTTCAGTCAACATTTTCAAATTTTCTTTAAAAATAAAACATTTTTCAATGTAGCACTATTGGAGGGAAGTAGATTAACAATTGAAAATTCCTGGAGGCAAAAAATTAATCTAAACTCATTATCAAAATAATCTTTATGAATTCTGCAGTATGTATATTTGAAATAAGATAAAAGCATCAAGATTTTTTCTCTTTGCATTTTTCCTTCCAAGACACCACGTTTTTAACTTTCTTGAGGCATATTGTTGAGTTTTTTAATAATTCTGTAATTTGCTATTATCTTTTAAAAAGCAAGTTTACAAATATGAAGTCAATTTAAATAATTGCTCAACTGTGTTTTAAATGATTAAGGAGAACAGTTATTGCACTATTAAAGTATCATTAAAATACTAAAGTAGATAGTAAATTGGGGGCTAACTTACTAACATAAAAATAAGAGTAGCATTTTAAAGATTTATTTCTAGTCTTGTAGAAGGATTTTGGATTCGTTTTAATTCTACTTAAATAATATCTGCCTATGATTTTCTTTCCAGTTCTTCACACAATAAAACTTAACTCCAAATTTATACTATCATCTTCCCAGTATATTTTCTGAAATCGGATTTCAGAAAAAAAAAAAAAAAAAAAAAAATATATATATATATACTTTTTGCACAGTCCTGGAGACTGGAAAGTCCAGAATCAAGGTCTGGCAGAGTTAAGTTTCTGTTAAGGTCTCTCTTCCTGGCTTGCAAATTTTTTTTTTTTTTTTTTTTTTTGCTGTGGGTTCACATGGCCTTTTCTTAATTCCTGCACTTGGAGAGAAAGAGTAAGCTCTCTAGTTTCTCTTCTTAGGAGGGAACTATCCCATCATGAGGGCCCTATCCTCCTAACCTCATCTAACCCAAATTAACTCCCCAAAGCCCCATCTGCAAATATTGGGGGATAGGATTTCAATATATAAATCTGAGGGGATGCAAACATTCAATCCATAACAAGGGACTAGAGGACTTCCTGAAATTTCAAAGCAGATTCTGTGCTGACAACAGGGATTATGTGTTACGAACTATAGCTCTTCCTGTGCCATGTAATGGGAGATACCAATGCAGATGTGGGGGAAACAGCAAGATCTGAAATCTAGCGCCTTTGGCAACTATCATATCGACTTTTTCCAGTAGAAGGAACCAGCAGAACTACTAAATTCATAAAGCAAATTACATTAATGAAGCGTTTTAGACAGTCCTGCTTGTCTTCTGAAATACATATGCTTCAAATCACAAACCAGTCTTCATCATCTTCTCATTTTATTTTTAAGAGGGACTTTATTGTTTACCATAGCATCACCATAAGGACAGTGAACTCCTCAGCTAATTCATTCATTCCCACATTTTAATAATTTCTTTCTGGTTCTTAATATACATTCATTACATTAATACACACTACATATTAAATCTGGAATATATTACTCTACATTAAATCTGAAATATCTCTTTGAAAGCCTTTTATTAACTTTAATGTATTAAAGCCATTTCCACTAAAATAATATTACATTGTTTAGTGTGTTTTTCCCCTTATTACTGGATTACTGGATAACAAGGTGTCCACAGTCACGATCGATTGACTCAGACTTGGGACAAAGTATACAGGGTCAAATTAGTGGGGTTTTGTCTAAAGGAATAGATATCCCCAAAGCTAATGTTCCTGGGAAGAGTTTATGCCCTACATAGGTTTTGGAAGGATCTCTCAGACAGGTAGAGACCTGGAGCAATTCTCAAGAGGGTAGAATTTCTGCTCCTGACCATCTGAAGAGATGCAAGGAGCAGGTAATTGCTCCAAGCTTCCACTGATTTGTGCTGATGAAGAAGAGGCAGCACCATCAACATGGAAGTAGTGAGGCTCTGGGGAAGTCAGAGTCTGGGACAGCAGTGTGAGGTCTTCTAGAGAGCTGTTTGAATAACAAGCACTAAGATAAAACCAATAAAGCCAGAGTCCATAGGAGAGCCAACGTAAGGTTTCAATGTCAGTCACTGACACAGAAACAGTAGTGGCTGTGAGACGGTAAGACAGAAAAGGAAAGCCTGAAGAGAACACCCAAAGAGACCTGTTCAGTAGCACATGATCAACAAAACCTGTGAAACTCTCAGAAGCAGTTAAGAGACCTTTTCAGGAAGCTAATTTCTAGCAAATAAATGTAGGAAAGTTTGATCTTTTATAAAAAAGAAAAAAGAACAAGTTCTCTCTATTTTCAATTGCAAAAAGTACAGTTTACTTTGTTTAGGGTTTCCCCCAAGGTAGGTTCTATATCACAAATACCTTTGGGAACCTACCTAATTTTAAGCATTCTTTACAAATACAGAGTAGAAAGTAGAGATAATTTATTAACATCATCTGAAGAGTTTAAAAACTCTGAAGAGTTATTAAAATAGGGATTCTTACTACTCACACTGATTTTGGCAGTGGAAAGATGGAAGAAGGACCTCAGTTCTTGTCTTCTTCGAAGAAACAATTCAGCAAAGAGACCAAAATTGTAAAAAAGATAAAAGCGCTTATTAGAAGCAAAGTACGTGTGGAAAAAACAAAATACGTGTCAAAGAGCACACAGGTGAGCTCAGAGTGAGTTGCACCCAGTAGGGGTGGCTTAGATTGCTTACATAGGGGCAGTTTTCTGGGGTGTCTCTGGCCAATCATCTCCACATTTTGTCCTGGTGTGAGC
Source organism: Balaenoptera musculus (assembly GCF_009873245.2). NCBI lineage: Eukaryota > Metazoa > Chordata > Mammalia > Artiodactyla > Balaenopteridae > Balaenoptera > Balaenoptera musculus. Next base: position 69,212,914 of record NC_045800.1, on the reverse strand, counting down.
ACGCATCAGCCAAGATGGATTCCAGCTGGCGTCTTCTCCCTCCTTTTGTCCTTCCCCTAGACTAAGGGCCTTCTCTGAGCATGTGTCAGGCCGGGAAATTCACAAGAATGCACCCAATCAGGGTCCAATGCTCCTCCTGGTATCTCATCTGGAAGCATCAACAGGAGACCAGCTGCAGCTGCTCAGCCTAGGGCCCGTCTATCTCCTGCCTCAACCCCAGTCCTGCTAACTCACAACCATTAAGTACTGGGAGCAGAAATCTTTTATTTTACCAAGTTCTTTACATTATTCTACGTGGCCACTCTGACACCTGCTTATGATCTGGCAGTTGAAAACTCCAATAAGGTATTTCTCTTGTAATAGAAAAATATCAAAATTCATATAGAATCTATCATTTCAGTGTTTGTTTATTGTGTTCAAGTAATATTTGTGTTAAAGATCCACTTTGATCACTCACCTTGCTGTAAGTGTAAAAACTTTAATTTTGTATGTTATTATACTACAAAAGGATATTACATGTGGAAATGTTATACATGCATCATAACATAAAAGGTGGCACTGATGTAACAATTAGCATGCAATGACAAAATGAATTATCAGTAAAATCCAATTCATATTTAGAAACATTTTCTATATTTATCAAAGACATTTTTTTAAAATAGATCTTTTTAAAGCAGTTTTAGGTTTGCAGCAAAATTAAAGTTTTCATTAAAACATTTTTCATTTAAAAATTATAGTTTATAAAATAGTAAGGTAAAAGGCTAGGATGCAAAGTATTCCTCAAAATTCTGTGAAAATTTCAATAAAAAACCTTATTATTCATACATAGGTTGAATACTTTAAGGATAGCTGGCATAAATATAATATTGCAGAGTTTTTTTTTTTTTTAATTTAAGAAAAGGAGCATGACTTCTGTTTCATCAGAGTAAAGTAAACATGTATACTGTCAAAACAGAAAGGTTTCTTATACTCAATAGACTATGTTCATGATCTAAAATATTCATGCTTTGATAATTAACAACTGTTTTGAGATGCATACTAAGTACCAGAAATTACCACTTTAAGTCTTTGGCTCTTCTGAATATTTCTGGTAGTTTCAAATCTGACACTGAGAGAGGAAGGTATATTTAAGATGATGCTAAATAAACCAATGCTAAGCATAATCTTCAAAAAATTTATGGATGCCTGGCTCATATTGTTGTGACTGCATTTCAGCAAATTTATCAGCACATTTCTCTTTGAGGAAGAAAAAAATTGAGACAATTGTCTAGAGTAAGAATAAGTTAGTTACTGATAACATATTTTGGGTTATAAATTACGGTATAGAGTTGCAAGTTAGAAAGAACCTTTCTTTTTTTCTATACATAAACTTAATTTTTTTATCTCCAAGTCAATGGAAAATTCGACAAGATTCTTTCACGGAGCACACCCACATCCATACCCACTAGGTCTTGTCAAGATTCTGGAATCTCAAAGATTACCAAGTCACTGAGAAGGAGGCTTTTTTTCCCTTAGTCATCCAGGTATACATGTCACCAGGGTACAGCTGAGAATACTGGTCCAAGTTATATTGGTGCCTTTAGATCCAGCGGCTCAGAAACTTATGCCAAGCTGTGAAGACTGGAATCTTTTACAAAATTGAGAAGCCTGGTATTCATGGAACCAACTCTCTAAATATATCACAGAAACAATCTTCTTTCAAACCAAGCATCTTCTATGTATGTTTTCTGGGGAAGTGGTACAGTCATCACTGTTCAGGATACCACAAAACTCTCTTTTCCCTATCCTGGAGAAATCCTCTAAAGTGGAAGAAATACTTTTCTTTCTCAAACCCTATTCTTCTCAAGAAGCTTAATTTTGGGGCAAGAAAGTCAGTAAATTTTCAAAATTACCTTCTGCTTTCAGCCCAATCAAATACCTTCCTTGAAGTAATAAAGTATAAAACCAAACCTCTTGAGTGGGGAAAAATGGAAGGGAAAATGCAGAACAAAATTAATTCCTAAAATGAAAATCAGTGATGTTCAAAATATTTTCATTTAGGCTTTAAAAGTCAATTGCAGGACTTCCCTGGCCGGTCCAGTGGTTAAGACTCTGCACTCCCAATGCAGGGAACACGGGTTTGATCCCTGGTTGGGGAACTAAGATTCTGCATGCCTCATGGCGTGGTCAAAAAAAAAAAAAAAAAAAAAACAAAAGTGACAATCAAAATACATAAGAATTAAACAAAAACAAACAAACAAAAAAGATGTTCCTTCTAGGCCTTATCTTAGAAAAAAAAAAAGTCAACTGCATGATCAAAATCATTAGTCATTAGGGAAGCACAAATTAAAACCGCAATAAGGTATCACTGCATACCTATTAGAATGGCTTATAGTAAAGGAAAGAATAAACTGATAATACCAAGAGCTGGCAAAGATGCCGAGCAACTGGAACTCTCATGCACTATTGGTGGAAATAGAAATAAAAATAAAACTGTACAGCAACTTTGGAAAACAGTTTGGAATTTTCTTATAAAGTTAAGCATACCCTGACCAATGACTCAGCACCCTCAATCCTGAATATTTACTCAAGTGAAATGAAAACCTATGTTTACACACACACCTGTACAAAAATATTTACGATGACCTTGTTCATAATAACAAAAGACTGGAAACTACTCAGATGCCCTTCAACCTGAGACTCAATAAACAAACTGGAAATCCATGCAATGGAACACTACACTGAAATAAAAACGAATGAAGTACTGATACAGGCAACAACACAGTTGGCCTCCAAAAATTATATTTAATGAAAGAAGATAGATTCAAAATGCTACATACGCTATAATTCCATTCATATGACATTCTGGAAAATATAAAACTATAGGAACACAAAACAGATCAGTGACTGAAAGGGACTGGGAAAGGGGGGAGGTGCTCACTGCAAAGGGATAGGAAGGAATTTGGAAAAGTTATGGGATCTATATCTTTTATTTTTTTTTTTTAAAGATATTTATCTTTATTTGGTTGCACCAGGTCTTAGTTGCGGCTCGCCGGCTCCTTAGTTGCAGCATGCAGACTTCCCAGCCACGGCATGCATGTGGGATCCAGCCCCCTGACCAGGGATCGAACCCATGCCCCCTGCATTGGGAGCATGGAGTCTTAGCCACTGGACCGCCAGGGAAGTCCCGGATCTATATCTTGATTGTGCTGTGGCTGCATGGCTGTATACATTTACCAAACTCATAGGACCATATATTATATTAAAAGGGGGAAATTTTATTACATGTAAATTATATCTCAATAAAATGAGAATAATTATGAAAGTGTATTATGAGAAAAAAATATAGTTGGCTTCAAAAAAGTTCTATGTAAATGATAGCTTGAGCCCATTGCTCAAAAGTTAGGACAAACTTATAAAACATTAGTAAATATTTAGCATCAAGAAGCAGAATGACACTAGTCTTTATTTTGATTAAGATATATTAAGAGATAATGATTAAATGATTCTTCCCTTTAATAAACTGGATACTTTTTTACCTACAAAATTAATAATTTCTGAATATTTTATCTTTTTTCTTTCAAAATGAATTATTTAGAGATCTTAGAAAATTTGGAATCAAAAAGTAGGAAATTTAAAATAAAGAGAGTTAGTCACTACAGGTCAAATTTTTAATCTAAAAATCTTTCATATTTCTTTTTACCATGTATTTTTTTAAACTTGTAAATTGATTTTTAATAATTTTTACATGTGCCTTTGTTAGATTTTGTTTGAATTGTCTTTTAGCAACACATATACATAATGATAGTTATATATGCACACACAATAGTATATTTGTTTTGTGATAAGCTTCTTTTCTCACAGCAATAAATTATTAATATATTTCCAAGTTTTCTATAAAATAATGATTGTATGTTTAATGATTGCATGTTCTTTAGTTGACTACAACATAGTTTATTAAGTCAGTCCTCTCTTGTTGGATATATAGTTATCTTTTTCACTATCATAGTGCTGAAGTCTTTATACTTGTTTGTCAAATTTACTTGAATATCATTATAGATATGATATTAAAAAGACTTTTCAGAAAGAAAACAAAAGATAATAAAAACTGTAAAACAGTTGCATTTATGAGTCCATACTGTGGTTCAAACTTTAAAAGAGTATAGTTGCTGTAGATTAGAATGGTTTATATTAACATGTGTCCTAAACCATATCTGGGTCACTGTATAAGGTCTAAGTATCAGAAATATTTTATTTTCCATTAGTAATCTTTTAATGATGAAAACAGTTATTAAATAAACATAAGAAATTAAAATATTTTAAATAATTTAGCTAAGATTTAAATAATGAGAAAATTAAAGAGGTAATTCAAATAGTCATTAAGTTATAGACATTATAATAATCCCATTGTAGTTTAATTCAATTAGTTTATCAAGTGCATCATGAGACAAATTATGTCCTAATTGAGTATAAATAAAATTAAAAATCAAATGAGACATGATTAACCTATAAAATATACACTTTAAATAATTCTATACAATGTTTTATTTACATTATATTTCTAGATACTCCTTTTCATAAATTTTATTCGATTATCACTTTGCTAGCAGAAAAATAAGGTAATTTTGCTTAGTTTGCACCTTTTATGGACTCAGTGACGTACCCTGTAAGTTTTTACTAGCTCTTTAGTCTTGCATAGTCTTTTAAAAGCAATTACAAATGATTAAGTCACTTCATTGTGGTTTTCCTATGATTATCGTTTTTAAATTTTCATATGCTTAAATATTCCAACTATTCTTTAACCTATCTCTTACAATAGACAGTTGGCAAGGCTTTTATTGTTTTAATTATACAGATTCCTCTTCTTCATGTTCTTGTCCAAAGAAGATATAAAAAGTTAAGAGTCCTTCCTTTTAATATGTCATTATGTTCATGAATCTCCTCATTTGGAAGCCAGGCTATTTCTCCCTTCTACAGAGTAAAAATGTTAAAGTTTGTTAATTATTATCATCTTTTTTATTTTATTTTGTTCCTTTATCTTTTGACAGGGAACGAACATTTATAGATATATAATTATTGCATTTTGTCCTCTTTAGATTTCTCACATCCATATGACCATATGCACCACCAATTTTTCTCAAGTAATTTCACCAGTAATTTCACCATCAATCCAGTTGCCCCTTGAGAGACATTCTTCTCCTATTAAAAATGTATAAAGCAGCAATCACACCAGGGGACTTAATCATTAAAATATTTCTACTACAGTTGTTAAATTTCTAGAAAGGGAAGGACAACAACTTTCAGAAAGGAAAAGCTGAGATATTAGTAAAATGATTTAGACCCCTAGGTAGACTCAACACATTAGATTGTTTGTTTGGCTTAAGTGTCACAGTACACTAAACCCATAGCTCTGCTGTTAGCAGCCTTTTGTGTTCACTTCATTCTACTGTCACAATGCCGAACACATATTGCGTTCTCCAAAAATAGAGGTAAAATAATCTAAATGCTTACAAAGTAATGGTGAGGAGAATGGAAACTTTTTCATAAAAGCAATAGTTGAGGGAAGTTAAAGAATCTCTATTTCTCAAAGTCAGTTTGCCACACAATATAACCTAATCACAGGAGTAAAATTTATCATATCCACAGTCCCAGCCAATATACCATGGGGCAGGTACTGCTTCTACACAGTTTCCTCATCATAAAGTAGAAAAATAAGAGTATTTATCACCATGTAATCTTATGGTAAGAATTAATGGGGTGATTTCTGTAGTGCCTGGTAGTAAATATTCAATAAAAGTTATTATTATTTGTAAACATATCAAGGATGTTAAATTAATCCATTAATATTTAGGAAAGTTTCTCTTGTTTTCTCAAAGACTCGATTTTATATAAGCATCATTAACCCAAAAAGCATGAATTAAGTCTTTGTATGCTTATGATATGTACTTTAGAGTCTATTTTAAATAAGTCAGTGAAGCTCCTAGCATAAGCTCACAGAAGAGTAGAGTGGTTTATTTACTCTGTGACGTACAGGCAACTAAACAGTTGAGGCCAGGTGCTAAATCTATGCTGACAGTTTCCTTAGTTGCCTTTTCTGTATTCCATTTTATATTCTACCCGGTTAACCTAGTCGAGGCTTTATTTATAGATCTTAGGCATTTATTTTCATTTGTTTGTTTGTCTTTGCTTCCTGGTATTCTTTCTTAAGCTAGAAACCTCAAAAACTATGGTTCACATTTGCTCAAACATGAGATATTTAGGACAGATAATAAGCTATTGGTGAGATATAATGGAAAAAGCCTTTTTTTCCTGAGGCAATCAAGATGGAATTTCAAAAGGTCTTCAGACAAGAGAAGTTTGCTCATAGAATAGAAAACTCTTCAATGCATCCCAGCTAGCTTAATACCCTAATCTTTCCAATCCAAATATATTTTATGCCAACAGTTAAAATGATATGGAAATAACTTTCCATACAGGGCAAAATGTTTTACTCGAAGATGGCAGTAAATAAGGACATAATGATGGTACATCCTATTAACACTAGGTCCTGAAATGAAAATATAAAGGATGAGTTTATAAACTCAAACTAGTGTGTTGTCACTAACATTATTAAAGGGTGTTTTTAAAAAGTACTAAAGGAATCTTCACCTTAAATTTAGACATTCTTAATTATGCTTATCATTTTCCACATTAAATGCACATGCACGTGGTCAAAACTACCTTGTTTTTATTCATATTTTTCTGGATATTCAACAAAGCCTGCAGTATGGGCAATTCCTGGTGTAGTATGACACTATCTTATACTTAATGAGAATACAAGTGTCCAGATATCTCATTAGAAAAAAATATTTTTCTAGAGAAATAATCCATAGGAAAACAATCTTTCTGGACAGATTTAATTCACATAAGGAGGCCTTGGTAAAGAAAATGTCAGATCCCCCAAAATAATTATCTCAGTACATAGGTACATAGTCTACTAAGAGTTCAAAACATGTTTCAATAAAGTTAGTTACATAAACTTACATTTTGACTAAAGGAATAAAATAATTAAAGCTGACTTGAGCAGCTAACACTTAGCTGAATTCACTAGTGACCAATTATCGGCTGCTTTTAATGGCTTTCTCTTATGTGATCTTTTTTGTGTTTTAAGTGTTAGATTAACCAAGTATCCTTACCCACAAAGTGATAGTGCATCACCTAGTTTCTCATATATTAAGGTGCTTAATTCTTGATACGTGTTTTTCCAAACAAAAATATGTTTGCAATAATTCACACACCATCCAAGCTCCATTTTTAGTTATAACTTTGGGCACCGATTTCTTTAACCAGCTCAAGATGTTAATGGCTGAAAACACATAAAACCTAACCTATCATAGACCAGTTTTTGTTTTTACAAGTCTTGTTAGTATTTCCTGGTTGCAGGGGACATTTTATTCCAATGAATGTGGCATGAGTTTGCTGTGTCTTTGCCCTAACAGGAATGTATGTGAAAACTGAAAATACTTGGTGTCTAGCATGTATCTAGAGTTATAGCTCTGAATCCTATAGAAGAGTATTCTTCCACGAGCAGTAATACATCTGACTGCTGATGTCAAGGTTCCTACCTAAGTGAGAAGTGACTCGGCATTCCTCCACACATCTCATGAATATAACTTCTTGCTAATTTTAACAGTCTTAGTGAGAAAATTGTGTGTTCATTTTCTTCCTTAATCTTCATTTAAAAGCAAATCATGAAGGACTCTGCTAATTTCTAACCAAACCATTCTCATTTTATCTCCTTTATACATGGTGAGAAAGCCTCAGGTTTTTTTAAAAAAATAAAATCAGTAGTGAACAGAACGTTAGCTTATATATGTTTAATTAACCCCGAATGTTTGAAAAGAAAGATGAAGTTCAATAAATATATAATGGCTTATTTAAAAGCACATAAGAAACTACATATTATGATTAACTCTTTACTATTAACTCATTATTATTGTTCTTATTACTAATGCTACTATATTATTAACTCCCAATAAGTAATGTTGTTATAGCCCACTAAACCAAGGCCTTGTCAATGATGAGATGTGAAGCTGATTCCTCAGGAATTCATTATTGTTTTGTTACCATAAAGGAATTCATAAATTGGTTAGGTCTTTGTTATTTTTGTGCTGTAACCAACTTTTTTCAGGTTGTTAAATTGGTAGAGTGGAGAAAGCATTAAATATGGAAGTTAGTTTCTGCACTAGATCACTCTGTAAACTTGTCACTTAACATCTCTACACCAAAATTTCATCTGTAAAATGAGACAGTTGCTCCAGACTAGTTCTGAGTTTCCCTGAATGCTGCAACCATCTATTTTCCAGGAAATGCAACAGAGACCACCATTTCTGATCTAGTTTCTTTCTTTTTTTCTATCTCCATAATTACATTTTCTTCTTCATCCTTCTGCAGAACACTTACTCCCAAGTGTATTAGGGCTACATCAAAACATGAAAAATTCATGCCCTCATATTTCTTATAGAGAGTTGAATAAATCTGGTGTACTATGATACGAATAAGAAACTTTAAAAACAGAAATGTAGCGATTTCATTTCATTTTGGAAAGAGGAAGTGCACAAATAATTAATTACTTCATAGATAGATAAAGACACAATAAGAACTAAAATGTAGGACAACATTAGAGTATATATATTTATACATACATATATATCCTTGATTTAAGATAGTATATATTTTATTTTATTAAGTCTTACTTACATTACTGAAAAGTAATCCATGGCCAGAATTAATTACTCATTTATTCATCTGTCAACTGATAATTATGTGAGACCCTATATTATGTGCTCCTAATAAAATATTGAGAAAAGCAGGCATTCTTTTCATCTTCATGGAGTATACTGTCTAATGGAAGAGGAGACAAAATCAAATAATCATTTAAGTCTTAAAAACTGTGATAAGACTTAAAGACAGGGTTCTATAAACAGGGATATGACTAGCATAGAAGAATTGGTGAAGGTAACTTGTGATAGGGGGATTTTACCTGTTCTATGAAACATGTATGAATAGTGTTTAACTAGATGTGTGTCTGTGCATGTGTGTGTTTTGGGGGATGGGAGTAAAATGGAGTCAGAAAGAAAACTGTGCAGGACACCAGGCCATTGGGCATGCACATAGGTCATAGGACAGGAGTTAGCATGAGGCGTCCAACAAGCAATGCTGACCTGGTCCAAGGATGGACCCTGAAGGCTAGTTTGATATACCATGCAACAACTGCATTCAGAAGAAATTCATGAAATTCCTTATAAGGAAATACAATATTTTTTGTTTTCATCTCAAGAGCAATGAAAATCTATTAAAAGGTCAGAAACAGAGGGGGTGACATGCTTTGATTTTTGTTTCAAAGAATATACTCAGAGAGTATGGTACAGAGAACTGGTAGAAGGCAGTTAAGAGTGGATGTGTTGGAAGTATGAGAGCGGTCCAGGTAAAGAATAAGATTAGGGAGAAACATTTACATAAAAAACTGACAAAATCTGAGGGTGGTTTGGATAAGGGGCTGTGGAAAGGATTTTTTTTTTTTTTTAGATTTTGACACAATGTTGAAGAATAAAATACATTATCAGAAAAATAACCAAATAACCTTAGAGATTTGTAAAATAATGGTTTATAGAATATCCTCAGGGTTAAATACAGTAACTCCTGATTTTGCATGTGTGTGAATTTTGGAATTTATTAATTTATTCTGTTGGTAATTTCTGTCTCCATGGAGCTCTGCAAAAAGACCATTAATATTGAAACAGATTGAAAAAGACATAGATGTATACACTTCAATGACACAGAAATTTAATTAGGGGGCCAATTTGATGTCACCTCAAAGGCTCATGTGAAACAATCTGCCTGTGCATTTTACAGTAACAGGCTTTTCTATACTCCCTAGCTACTGACACCAACATTAGCCTTATAAACACAGGGACTGAATCTCCAGCACCAGGCCAGTGGCCATCATGACCTCTTACCTGGTTCAGAAGTACTTTCTGTAGTAGCCTGCACATGTGAAATCATTTTTTTTTTCCTTTGTTATCCCCCCCCCCACTTCCTTCACTCCCTCTCCCTCCCTTCCTTCCTTCCATTCTTAACTTCTTATATAGAGACTGTAAATCTGGCATAAACATCTGGTACACACATCTCATTTAAAAGCAAGAGCGGCTCTCTGTTTAGATCAGCTTCCTCAGGTGTAGAATGTAGACCAAAGCACAGTGATGGCTGACCAGACAGGTCTTGAATTATAAAATATATTTATTAATCAGAGGGGAGTAATGCAGGATGAAGAAGTTTCTCCTTAAAGATTATCATTTATAAAATTACATTAAAAAGCAGAATATATTGAAATTTTGGTTAATTCATATGACAGCACATGACACATCAATATGTCAAATGAATATCTTCAGTTTTACTCACAATTCTCTCATCTATTCTCCCATTTACCTAACTAAAGAAAGCAAATAAAAGATAGACTTTACCATTAGGACTCTCTCAATGTAATACAGTATTGATTAATTATTGACCTTAAGCTAAGAGAGATTTCTTTCAAACAACTTAATTAATGTGAAAATGATTGCTGATGCCATACAAAATTCCAGTCAGATAAAGTGTTTTTGTCACGTAATCAACATTTACAGTGTGCGTTCCAAGTCTGAAGTTAACACTAAGAAAATAATGAATAATAAATTGGATACTTATCAGGGGCAATAAATACACACACACACACAAATGGTGGAAACACAGAATTAGCATTTCAAAGATCATTTCTCCCCAAAATAAGAACTGAGTAAAATAAAATCCAGTCAATTCATTTACTGTTTCTAAAACAACAAAAATCGATTTGCATTCCAATCTTGTTGCAGTCCTTATTTCCCAAACACCAAATCCTCATTCACTCAATCCTATGCAGTCTAACCTTAACTGCACCAAAGTGGTACCTTGAGGAATTTTGCTTCTCCTCCTTTACTTTCTCTTCTCATCATGTAGGCAAACATCAAATTAGCCATCAAGTCCTATTAATACTTCTTCTATAATTTTGCTGACAGGTATCTTACTCTTTCCATTTCTACTGCCACTATGTTTAGACTGTTATCAATTTAATTTTACTATTACAGAAGACTATAATTTTCACCTGTTCATTGTCTTTGTCTTCCAATTGTCTAAACTACAAACTTCAGAACTTTTACAGTACCCTTTGATCACATCAACTTCACATTTAAAAAAAAAAGAAGAGGAAAAGAAAACAAATCAAGAACAAAAAAGTGTGAACAAACAAACAAAAAGATCTTCCCCAAATTCTCACTCTGATAGTTTAGGTTCTTAATCGAAAACAAATTTTAACAAGTATAAGAATTACCTTGGAGAGGTTTAAAAAACTCAGAATCAGAGATTCTCATTAAATTGGTCTGGTGAAGATCATGGGCATCTATACTTTAGCAAATATTTTAAGTGATTCTAACAAAACTGGCCCTAGACCACACTGAGAAACTTAATTCCAAGTCTTCTCATTTTTAAGTTTTGTGAAAAAAATCTTCTCTAATAAAAATGTATTTTCATTTTTCTGACTCTTTCTATTCTAGTCCTTTTGCCTAGATTTTATTTTCATTTCCTAATCCCCTGCTAATCTCAAAACTCACTCATTTACATATATACTATAAAGCCTTCCCTGATTATCTCCAGCCAAAAGTAATCTCTATTTTACAGTTGTCATTTTAATTTCATATGACATTCAATATATACCACCTGCACAGTTTTCTATTACTAAATAACAAATGACCACGACTTTAGCAGCTCAAAACAATGCTCACACATAAGTCACAGTTCTATAGGTCAGAAGTCCAGTACAGTGTGGCTGAGTTCTCTGCTTAGGCGGCAGTCAAGGTATGGCCTGGGGCTCAGGGTCCACTTCCAAGTTCATTCACGTTACTGCTAGAGTCTAGTTCCCAGCATTTTTAGTGCCAAAGATCTCATTTTCTTGTTGTCTGTTAGCCAGGAGCACTTGCAGATTCCAGAGGCTGCACTCACATCCCTATACCACAGCCCCCTTCATCTCAGCAAAAGAGAATCTCTTTCATGTCAAATCTATCTCACTCTTCTAATATCTCTGACCTCCTTGTCTCTCACTAGTTGGAGAAAACTAGCTGCTTTTAAAGGGGTCATGTGATTATATCAAGCCCACCTGGTAATTACTCCATCTTAAGTTCAACTGCGCCATATTATATAATCTAATCATGGGAGCAAAATGCACTTACTTAACAATTCTAGGTGTTATGCAAAGCATATATACCAAAGGGCTGGGAAATCTTAAGGGATATCTTAGCATTCTGCTGTGTATTCCTCTGAAACATATATTTATTTTTCCCTTTCTTAAATATAAGTTCCTAAAGAGCAAGGATGATGCATTATACACTTTTTGTCTATCACAAATCACCTGTCCTAAGGTTTCACACACAATAAACATACAATAAATAACTGTTGAATAAATGGGCTCTTCCTGTGATAACCTCTTTCCTGATGCATTAAATTTAAATGAGTTAATAGCATTGGGCCTAGCATAAATAAATGTGTAGTCATTCACTCCTGAAAATGTATAGCCATTCATTCTTGAAGAGATTGAAGCAGTTAGGAACTCAAAACACTGAGTTTTTTATCCTCTTCACCTTAGTGAAGAATAATAGTACCATCAATCAAAGTTCCTTCTTGTCAGAAGACATAGCTAAGTAAACTATCCAAATATGAAACAGAAGACTTTAAAATGAACAGCTCATTAGTGTATTGTGGGATAAATTCTGCAAGTGACATAATGTTTGAATTACTGAAGTCCTCATATGAGGAAAAAGGAGGAGAAGAAAGAGAAATAATCTTTGTATTAGTGGGCTAAAGTTTTTCAAATTTGATGAAAACAATAAATCCATATATCGAAGCAATTTGATGAACTCCAAGAAATATGAAGAAAATCACACAAGGAACAGCATAAAGACGTTTCTTATAATGAATGAGAAAAATTCTTAGAATGAAGAAAAAATCTTAAAAGCATCCAGAGTACTGGATAAACTGGAAAGAAATAGACTTTGTAAGTAAAAACTTTTAACTATAAAAAATTCAGAACAAACAACTTCACTGACAAATTCTACCAAACATTCATTAAGAGGAATCAATACTAATTCTACACAATTGAGTAGACAATACTGAAGTGAAAGGAACACGGAACACGGAACACTTCCCTACTCATTTCATGTGGCCACAATTAACCTAAGATCAAAACCGGGAAAAGACACTGAGAGAAAGGAAAACAACAGATCATACATCTCATGAATAGGTGTAAAATTTCTCAACAATATTAACAAATGGAATCCAAAAGCATCTAAAACTATAATACCTAATGACAAAGTGGGGTTTATTCCAGGAACAAAAGGTTGGTTCAACATTTGAAAATCAATCAAGATAGTAATTTGTAATATCAATTGACTGAAGAAGAAAAAGCACATGGTTATCTCAGTATGTACATAAAAATCCTGAGACAAATTCAATGTCAATTCATGAGAAAAACTTTTAGTAAACTGTGAGTAAAAGGGAACTTCCTCAACATGACACAAAGCAATTATGAAAAACATTGCTAATATCACACCTAAACATGAATGTCTGAATTCTTCTCCCTATAGTCAAGCACTAGGCAAAAGTGTCTACTCTCACTAATTCTATGTATCATGGCACAGAAGGTCTTAACTAAAACAATGAACAAAGAAAAAGCAATAAAAGCCACTGAACTTGAAAAGAAGTAAAAATAAAATTTATGGCATACAACATTATGGTCAGAAAACTCTAAAGAATCTACAAAAAGCCATAAGAAATAATCAATAAGTCTAGCAATGTGAGAGAATACAATATCAATACATGAAAATCAATTTTATTTCTATATTCAATGAACAATTAGAAATCAAAATGTGGAAAATATTACTGTCTACAATAGAATAAAAAAATCATTGAATAAATAAAGAAAAATCTTATAAAATATACAAGACCTGTACAGTGAAAATTATAGAACATTTCTAAGAGAAGTTAAAGAAGACATAAAGAAACTGAGTGCTATAATGCGTTCATGGCTAAGAATACTCAATATTGTTCAGGTGTCAGTTCTCCACATCTATGAATACAATGAAATCCCAGTCAACATTCCATTAGGGTTCCCCCCCCCCCCCCTAGAAATTGAGAAGCTAATTCTAAACTTAATATATGGAAATTTAAAATTTATATGGAAAGGACCCAAAATAGCCAAAACACCAAAGACAAAACTGAGTTGAAAGACTATTATAAATTTTAATCAAACTAGTATGATATTGGTGTAAAGATGGAGGAATAAATAGAACAGAACAGAGAGTCCAGAAATAAAACCACAAATATATGGTCAAATGATCTTTGATAGAGGTACAAAGGTACTTAAGAGGAGAAAGGATTATCTTTTCAACATATGGTACTGGAATAATTGGATATCAATATGCAAAAATGTAACCTTCAATCCATATCTCACACCAGATACACAAGTTAATTCAAAATCAATCATAGACCTAAATGCAATAGCCCAAACTATAACATTCCTGAAAGAAAATATTGGAGAAGATCATTGTGACCTTTCGATAGGCCAAAATTTCCTATTTATGACAACTGAAGTATAATCCATAAAGGAAAAAGTTGAATAATTGAACCTAATCAAAAATAAGAACTTCTCTTTGTGAACACAAACTCTTAAGACAATTAAGACAATTTGTTCTTCAACAAATTTGAAGAAAATATTTTCCAATCACATATCTGCCAAATTACTTTTTTCCAGAATATATAATAATTTCTAAAACCCAGTATAATTAGAAAATGTAAAATAATGATAAAAAGAGTAAAAGATACTTTACCAAGGAAACAGTAAGCAAATAAGCACATGAAAAGATGTTCAACATCATTCAACATCATTTGTGTGTATGTGTGTGTGTGTGTGTGTGTGTGTGTGTATCCATTGGAGAATATGACAGCACGTCTACACAAAGATATAAAAGATATGTATACAAATGTTCAGAGCAGATTTATTTATTTGTGGTCATCAAAAACTGGACAAAACACAAATTTCCAGCAACAGAAGAGCGTATAGACAAAATTTGGTGTTTCTGTACAACAGAATACTAATCAATAAGTAAAAATAAAAAAACATTTACACATGTAATAATATGGATGTCTCAAAATAATTTTGCTGAGTGGAAGAGGCTACACCCCAAGAACTGGTAGAAACTCCCTGAGAAACTACTTGAGAGAAACTCCTTGAGAAAACCCAGGCTTTCAACTATAAGAGTTAGGACAGGACAAGTGAACCAAGGAAAACTGCTGTTAGGCATCTGAGGTTTCTACAGACTACAGGGCCACTACCTGCTCAATGTAGAGGTAGTGGCAACAGTGCTAAAGAGACCACTGAGATGGAGAAAGAAGGGAACACGATGGGAAAGCAAAGAGAATCTCCCAGCAAATGAAAAGCCTGGCATCTGGGCTACAACACATGGAGAGATATCCCACAGTTTCAAAAAAATTGGCAGTTTCTCTGTTAAGCACAAGCCAATCTCTGGAATCTCAGCAGTGCTTAGAACCTAAAGCTTCTGTATGGGAAAATCCTGATCCCACTTTTAAAACATTTGAAACCAATGGTGAAATAAATAAAACCAAAACTTTAAAAGAAGCTGCTGAACTACAGATCATCTTTTATTAGCCTTTAGTCTAGCAGCTTGACTTATACAAGGACTGCACTTCTTTCTGGAGGTAAATACAATTTATTTCAATCTCTACTGTCATTTACTTTTTGCTATATCAAATACAGATATGAGATCTGTTGCCTAAAATTAAACAATCTAACAACATATTTTTAGTTAAGATAGCATAAGGAAGAGAGAATGTGACAGAAGAAATATTTGAAGAGATAATGTCTATCAACTTTAAAAAATTGATACATGGTATCCACCCTCAAATCCAAAAATCTCAGCAAACCCTAATCAAAGCAAATAAAAAGAAAACCACACTTAAGTACATGATAATAAAAACAACATAAACAAAAGATAAAATGTAGAACTTAAAATACCCAGAGGAAAACGGCATATTATCTGCAAGGGAAAAATAGTATGAACAATGACTTATTTATCCAAAAGAATGGAGGCAAGAAGACAAGACAATGAAAATAAATTTTCAAAGTGTTAGAAGAAAAAAATGTCAATCTAAAATTTTATATCCACTGACAATATCATTCCAAAATTAAGGTGAAATAAAGAAAATCTCAGAATGACAAAACTGAGAGAATTCATGTTCAGTAGACCTGTACTAAAAAAATGGTTTAAAAAAAAAACACTTCAGTCTGAAGATAAATAAAACCAAGTGGTTTTATTTACATAAGAAGAAAAAATAGTAAATGAAACTTACTACTCTAAGGTTCTAAGCTGTTTATGCATTACTGTATTATTATTTAATGGTAGACTGCTTTGACTTAAAGATACAAGCAACATCTTAAAAATAACACATACGCAAAGAGGTATTGTTAAAAAGCAATACAGAAGACAAAATAACATATTACTAGTACTCAAAACATCCAAGAAAATGCAGAATACACAGAATAGAATAGCAAAAAGAAGCAGAACAGAAAAACAAAGAATAGGATAAATATACAACCAATACCAAGCTGATGGAGTTGAAATGGATACATCAATTATACCAAATGTAAATGGAATAAACATTCTCATTAAAAGTCTAAGACTATCAGACTAGATTAGAAAGTGTGATTTAAAATAAGAATACTCTGAATTTGGACTTTAACAGGTTGAAAAGATGAAGGCAGAAAAACATATACAATGCAAAGAGTAAGTGGAAGAAAACTGGCTTAGTAATATTAATATAAGACAAAACAGACTTTAAGATAAAGATATAGACATAGAAAGGCACATTTTATAATAGTAGGAGAATCAATCCGTCTAGAACACATGGTAAGACTAAATGTGTATGCACCTAACAGAACTTCAAATATATGAAGCAAAAATTGACAGAATTAAAAAAAGTAGATAGCTCCACAGTTATAGTTGGAGATTTCAGCACATATATTTCAGTAATTGATAAAATAAATATACCTTAAAAAATCAATAAGAATAAAGATTTGGACAGCATTGTCATTAACTAGAGCACTAGAACTAATTATCTTTTATAGATCACTACACATAACCAACTGCACAATGCATACTTCAAGTGCTCATTAAACATTCACCAAGGTAAACTATATATTCAGCTATAAAATACTGTCAATAGTTATTAAGATATTAATATATTATTTAAGATATTAAAATCATACAGTGTATATTCTCTGATCACAGCTGTATTAGATATCAATAACAATAAGATATCTAGACAATTCCAAATATTTGGAAGTTAAACCACAGCTTTCTAAATAACTCATAAATAAAAGAAGACACACAAAGCATTAAAAAATGTTTTAAATTGAATAATAATAAAATACAGCATAAAATTTGTGGAATGCAGCTAATGAAGTTCTTAGGGGGAAATATGTAGCTTTTTAATACATACATTTTTAGACTTACAAAAGACCAAAGAGGTAAATATTTACTATCTAAGCTCCTACTTCAAGAAACTAGAGAGAAGCAAATTAAAACCAAAGTAAGTAGGGGACTTCCCTGGTGGTGCAGTGGCTGAGAATCCACCTGCCAATGCAGGGTTCCATCCCTGGTCCAGGAAGATCCCACATGCCGCGGAGGAACTTAAGCCTGTGTGCACAGAGCCTCTGCTCTAGAGTCTGTGAGCCAAAACTACTGAGCCCCCTGCCACAACGACTGAAGCCTGCATGCCTAGAGCCCATGCTCTGCAACAAGAGAAGCCACTGCTATGAGAAGCCCGTGCACTGCAATGAAGAGTAGCCCCTGCTCACCACAACTAGAGAAAGCCCATGCACAGCAATGAAGACCCAATGCAGCCCCCCCCTAAAAAGAACAGAAAACAAAATAAGTAAGACAAAGGAAATAGTAGAAATGAATTGTTTAGTTAATCAACAAAATAGACAAATAATGGAGAAACGTCAGTGGAAACAATCGTGGTGTTTTGTTAAAATTATTAAAATTTATAAACCTCTAACTAGACTTATTAAATTAAAAAATAAAAGAAGCTAGTTACTGATGCAGTAATAAAATACCGTAATTCCCTACAAACTCTACTTTATGAGGACTTTACTAATATCTGAGGCTTTCTGAGAATAGTAAAGTACTCTGATGTAAACAAAGATTTCTTGAAACAAACTCAAAAAGCACTAATCAGAAAAAAAAATATATATATATATATATATATATATAAATTGGAATTCATGAAAAAGATCTGCTTATCAAGAAATCACATTAGAAAATACATAGAAACCACACAATGGGAAAAATATTCCCCTTGCATATGTGTGAGAAAGCAGTTAGATCCAGAATATATCAATAATTCTACAAATCAGAAACAAACACACTAATAATCAAATAAAAATGGCCCCAGTAGCCCCAAACTGGAAACGACCCAATGTCTATCAACAGGAGAATGGATATAAAGAAAGTATGGTAGAATCATACCACATGGTAACACAGATGAATGTCTAAAACATTTTTAACAAAAGAAGCCAGAAACCAGAGAATACATACAGTATAATTCACTTACGTGAATTCCTAAAATAGAAAAAAATAATAATACACAGTGATAAAAATCAGAAAGTGTTTGCTCTGGGTGAGTGAGTGAGGGGAGTGCTGACCAGAAAAACACATGACAGGATCTTTTGAGCAGTTAAAAATATTCTACATCTTGATCTGAGTGATGGTTACATAGGTGTCTACAATTGTCCATGCTTTTTTTTATACTGATTGTACTCAGTTTTTTAAAGGAAGATATGAAATGATTGAAAACAAACTAAATGTCTAGCAATTAGAGAGTGGATAAATTGTGACACAATTGAAAACTATACAGCAATCAAAATGCTTGAACTAGAGCTACATGTATGAACACAGATTAATTTCAAAAGCTTAATGTTACTGAAAAAGTAAATAAAAGAAAGACAACTTGCAAAGAACGCAATGAATATGACATCACTTCCCTAACTGTAAAGGTATAAAACATCACATTCGTGAAAGTGTGTTCACATGGGCCATGACCAGTGGGTAAGCAAAGAGAGGAATGGGATTGAGAAGAGGTCACAGATAACTAGAGGATTTTGTAAGGGAAAAAATATTTTTAAAAATGTTTTAATTTTTAAAAAATTGGTATGGTATGTTTTAAAAATGATTGACTTTCATATTGTTGGAAATTTACCAATATAGAATTTTAATATGATTGAGTTAATTTGTATTTAATAGTCTGATTCTTTTATAAATCCATGCAAAGTATTGCAGATTACTTCTTTCCTTCGTACTTGATTCACTAAATCTACCTGTCACAGGAAACAACCTGAGACAACCTATGTGACCAGCAGACCATGAAAAACTAACCTTGATCTTATGATGAAGAGTGCTCATTTTCTTCCAAAGAGAACAACAAGACCAGCATGCAGCATGAATTTCTCCTATCAATAGAAAGTCAGTGACCACCAATGAATAACAGAACAACAGAAGACTATAGAGTAGAATATGCCATTCATAATACCTGGAGATTTGCAGCCATCCACCTCCAACTGGGACTCCTGAAATGATTCCTCAAGTGATCATATGTCCATAACTGCAGGTCATAATCCAATTATAAACTAAAGCAATAAACACCAGGACACTCCTGGAAATGTATCTCCTGGTCAATCTGAATTGAGCAAGGGAAAACTCTGTTGAGAATGCTTGCATTGCTCTAACAGTGTTCATTCAGCATAACAATGATTAAATAGGGCCTCCCCTGAGCTGCTTAATAGGGTAAAGTGGAAAAAGCAGGGCATGGATGTTTGA
The DNA here is from genome assembly GCF_009873245.2 of Balaenoptera musculus. Classification (NCBI taxonomy): domain Eukaryota; kingdom Metazoa; phylum Chordata; class Mammalia; order Artiodactyla; family Balaenopteridae; genus Balaenoptera; species Balaenoptera musculus. The sequence continues at coordinate 69,192,941 of NC_045800.1, read as the reverse complement.
TAGTGTTACATAGAAACACTGGGCTCAAACTGATTAAATAGCAATGTCCCTGTCCTTCCGCATTATTCAGAAAGTGTCATGGTGCTGCACAATGTAGATCTGTTTTCAGCTTGAACTCCGAAAAGAAACTGAATCTTTCCACCAAGAAAGACTATTTATTTGTTTGTTTTTTTTGTTTATTTTTGCAATGTGAGTCTGTCTCCTGACCCAGTTGATTGGGCTCCTGACCAAGCTGTGCCAATCAGTGCCTCCTGTGGGGATTTGGAACTGAGTAAGAGCCAAAATTACAGTTACACCACGTGTCCAGAATATGGCATGTAAACTTGGGTATCATTGGTAACAATCTACCCTCTGTCATGGGACCCCAGGCCCAGAGAAAAACAGTTCACTAAAAAAGAAGAATGAAGCAGATGTAGATGTGCAGGAAGAAGACAATATGAGAGCATGAGACAGAGTGCCTGAATTCTAGCACTCCTTTCATTCAACTTGCCTTAGAAAGATTTTTGTTTTGATCCAACACATTGTACTCTGACAGGAACGCAGTCCAAGAACATTTCAGGCAAGACTTTGAGAACTGTGGATTTTAAGTACTATTCCTGACAAGTAAATTAGTGGACAAGAGAAACATAAGGATACATGGTAAAATATAAACCAACAGGAAGGCTATCATTTCCTCCTGTTTTAAGACATGACCTCAAGAAGCCTCTAGAGGGCAGGAAGGCTAATTTTATCGAGAGGCCAACATTTGGGTTTTCTCCATATAATACATAGCATTTATTGTACAATTACTTTGTGCCTGATGCTCCTCCAAATATTCTGCATCGATTAAATAATTTAGTTTTTGCATAAATCCATTTGATAGATATCATTTTTATCTGTTTTACAAATGACTCAGTCAAAGATACAAAGCAATTAAAAAACTTGCCCAAGGTGATGCAACCATTAAACTGAGCAATTATCAAACCAAGGCAATCTCCCTACCCTGGCACTTGTTCACTCATCCACTGGGCTAGCTGCTTCTCATATATTATACACTTGATATTTTTCTATTGCAATACTATGCCTCTGTAACTCAAGCCAAGGGAAAAATAGGAATTTTAGCTGAAAGAAATACACCAAGTCCCAAGAATGAAACTCAAAATTTTGTTTGGGTATCACACTGTTACAAATAAAATGCCCATCTTTCTAAAGAAACCCTAAAACTAATGTTATAGACTAAATAGTTATAACCTCCCCTAAATTCATATTTTGAAATCCTAATCCCCAAAGTGATGGTATAAGGAGGTGGGGCCTTTGGGAAATAATTAAGTCATGAGGGTGGATCCCTGATGAATGAGATTAGTGCCCTTATAAAAGAGACCCCAGTGAGCTCTCTAGCTCTCTTTCTGCTTTGTGAGGACACCATCTACCCAGGATCCAGGAAGCAGGTCTCACTAGACACCAAATCTGCTGGCACCTTGATCTTGGACTACCTAGCCTCTAGAACTGCAAGAAATAAAATTTGTTGCCTAACCCATCCAGTTTATGATAATTCGTTAGAGCAACTTGAACTAAAACAATTAACAACCCAGTAACAAAGTTATACTGAGTCAGTACCTAAAGCTCTCCTTATCTTTGTTCTGGTTGTATTTGCAAAAGAGGAAAAAATAAAAATAAAAGATACTGTTGCAGTGTATCTATCACATAAGAAACACTGACTTTAAAACTCAGCAAAATATTTTAAATCTAAGCATAGCTCTTGTGATCCATCATTCTGTCTATAAAACACAAGAACTGGGATGACTCAATGGTGTAGTAATTAAGTTAATACAAATTTCAAATAACAAGCTGCTGAGTAGAAAATAAAATGCTATGCAAATGGAGAGCCTAATAATTACCCTGGCTTACAGAGAGAGATAGAATGAAACTCATGTGTGCTACAAATTGCTGGAGATGGGGCACTGGTATCAGCAGTAGAGGGAAAACTATCTAACAAGCATGACACTAACCATCCACATCAGAAGGCAGAGCTCTGTGAACAGACGCCGGGGATCAAATCTGTACCTTGGCAGATTTATAATTAAGGCATATTCTATTGTCTCTCAAAACCTAAGTTTTCTCATCTGTAAAGCAACTGTAATAATAACATATGCTTCTGAGAGTTGTTTCACGGATCACGTGAAAGTACATGTTACTGTAATATGTGGAATATGATAATTGCTAATGGATGTTAGCCAATATTAACAGCACCATGCTTGGCTCTACTTCTTTTGAAACGATATTAAAGCAGTTCTCTTTACTTCTCTAGGAATATAACCATTACGTATGAAAAATGCCAACATCTTTGATATGAAGGGAAAATTAGTGAAAGATGGAAGACTAAGTAAAAACACAATTTTTTTTTCTGTCTCAGTTTATTTAATAATAGGTGATAAGTAATCAAATGTAGCAGTCCATACAGTGATCCCAAGTTCATATTTATAAGTAATCAACTTCAGTTGCATGATTTGTAATTGCAGTTTTTGCTTTCTATTTTCAAGTTTTACAGAAAGTGTGTTTTAGCAGGAGGTGGAGGTAAAGAGGAAGAAAGCAAGAAAACAAGAAACTTCAGGGACATTTTGCATGTTAGAATCCTGCCACTGGGACTGTTTCTTACCCTATTTAAATTTTTTTTTCCTTTGTTAGGTATAAAAAAACCACTAATTTTAAAAGGGAATGAACTGTACAGGTGAAACAGAATGCTCTGGGATTTACCCATCTACAAGCAGAAATATGCCACATTTCTAGTAATACCTCAGATATCAAAGCAACATGCCCTCTTGAATTCAACTAGCAGGAAGACAAGTGTTTTTCCAGAATCTCCTCCTTCTTTTGTCTTACCATAGTCTCAAAAATCCCAAGAATGTTCACTCCAAGACTCCACAAGTTTCTGAATTCCAAGTTAGCATTTTTTTTTCTTTTCTTTCTTTCTTTCTTTCTTTCTTTTTTTAATCTAGGATGGAGAAGCAGAAAGATAGAAAGATCCTGGATCCCTAAACACATCAATGAATCACTGGTTGAGTCTTGTACTCTATCACCCAGATTACTCATTGTGTGGGGAAAATAACCCCTTTCTTGTTGTCAGATTTTTCTATTGTTTGCTGACAAGAACATTTCTAACAGGCAGAGACTAATGACAGTATGTGTTTTTATATACCAGAAACTTCTCCTCTCCCCAAAATAGAAGTGAGTTATAACTTGGTCAGGAACTTATTAAGTCATATGTAACAGGAGTGGCCAAGGTACCGTTAAGCACAGCTGCCCAGTTTATTTCCAGGGAACATTCCAAACTATGATACTGAGTATGACCCGCTGTGCCATACTGTTTTCCTTGTTTGAGGAAATTTGCTTCTAAATCCCAATTATTCCACAACAAATGCTGTTTTCTGGGATCTCTCTTCCATCAAAAATAGATTTTTATAAATGAATCACAAATATGAACAACGTTCATGAAACATCATATGAAAGTCCTGGGAATATAACAGGGTAGCTCTTTTAAGGACTCTTGAAGCTTCCACCTTATTTAGCAGTTTTCAAATTTTCTAAGGTACTATTGTTGGCTTGTCTCCTAGAAAATGCAAAGGATTTAGGGGTGGTTTTTAATAACCCCACAGATCAGCCTATCAGAATTTCAGTCTTGATCTAGCCTAGTGCTACTGCAAATCCAAAAAGTCTTCTAAGACTGTAAGATGCAGGAAAGGAAGATAAGCTCATTATTAGAAACATTTTTAAAAAAATGATTCCACACATTTTTTTCATTCATAGATTTGTATTATTTCATAATTTTATCATTATGGCTATGGCTATGTGTTTTGCTTATATTTGATTCCATTTAATATTCTTTTCAATCATCAATCCTTATATATCTATATTTTAAGTATTACATATAATTTACTGGTGAGGTATCTGTTTATCCAGAGCATTCACATCTTTACCTTGCAAATGGAAAAGCCCTGATTAAATATAAACGTTTTTTAAAAAACCCCATCATTGTCAACCTCCAATTCCTCCCTCTAAAAAGAAAAAAAAAAAAAAATACACTCACAGAATCCTGTCTATTTCTCTTCATTTTCTTCTGCTGTAGATCAGATTTCCCCTTCCCCAGATAGCTTGGCTTTCTAACTTGTGAAAATCACATAGTCACCATTAATTCTAAATACAACGTTAGCCTCCCATGCTTCAAATTAAGGTGAATTATTTTAATGTAATTATTCTAGTGGTTTCATTATGGAATCAGTCAAAATGAGAAATAAAAAGCAAAATTGTCAAAATACTCGAGTTTGGACAAAAGAAAGGCAGACATTTCTTGAATTCTTCTGTTGCACGTTATACACTAAAAAAACAGCATCTATAATTCAGAGAACACTCCTACTGACTTCTCCACAAACACTGAAAAATTCTGTTTCAAACAGAGGTAATTAGTCAGTGATTAAGAGACAGAGAGTAATTAGTACAAAAGAGAACTGCCTTTGTTTGTATAAGAGCTGCCAGTCCAGAAAAGGAAGACTTTGGAGGAAACTTTTTTAATGAATTATCTAAAGTTTTAAAGTTAATTGATTCCAAAGTTAAAAGTTCAAAACTATCAGCACAAAAGTATAAAGTAAGTCGGCATAAGTACACCCTTTAATATGTGGCTTGCACTGGGGAATACTCTTTCCCACATTCTCAGGTGCCTTGTCTCCTCACCATTCAGTTTTACTCACAAATGCCATCTCTTCAGACGGGGTTCCCTGATCACCCTAGCTAAAGTAGATCCCAACTCTTTACTCTGTCTTCTCTTGTTCACAGTATTTATCAGAATCTGAAATTACATTATGATGTATTTTCTTCTTGGTTGATTATCTGTCTCTCCCACTAGAATATAAGTTTCATGGAGACAGAATGTTTATTGTGGTCCAAGGTGTAATTCCAGTACCTTTAATGGTGCCTGCAACATATTAGGTGGTTAATGAAACTTTTGTTGACAAATGAATACCTAATACCTGAAGGAGATTCTTTGTTTACAAAGATCCATGGGGGTTAAAAGAATTAGATGTTGCAAAAGATTTTATTCTTGGTAACAGCTGTATGAGGTTTTTTTTAGGGATGTCTGGAAATAATGGATAGAATCAATGTACATTATTTACCTGAGACTTTATTAATGAGCCCAAATGACACCTCCTCCCAGAAGGCTTCCTAATAAACTGGATTAATGAATTCCTCATAAATGTTCATCGACAGAGGAATTGATAAAGAAGATGTGCCACATATATACAACAGAATATTACTCGGCCATAAAAAATAATGAAATAATGCCATTTGCAGTGACATGGATGGACCTAGAGACTGTCATGCTGAGTGAAGTAAGTCAGACAAAGACAAATATCATATGATATCACTTATATGTGGAATCTAAAATAATGGTACAAATGAACCTATGTACAAAACAGAAATAGAGCCACAGATGTAGAAAACAAACTTATGGTTACCAAGGGGGAAAGCGTGGGTGGGGGGAGGGATAAATTGGGAGATTGGGATTGACATATACACACGACTATATATAAAATGAACAACTAATAAGAACCTACTGTATAGCACAGGGAACTCTACTCAATACTCTGTAATGACCTATATGGGAAAAGAATCTGAAAAGGAGTACATATATGTATATGTGTAACCGATTCACTTTGCTGTACACCTGAAACTAACACAACATTGTAAAGCAACTCTACTCCAATAAAAATTAATTTTAAAAAATCAGTTCCTCAGCTGTGATTGAAAGTCCCTTGTTCATTTGTGCTCCTTCAACAGTAACCATTCAGTGGTGAAGATTAGGTCCAATTCCTCTTCTTGTCAATTAGATCTTTTATTAATTTTCCAGATAAAAATTGTATATATTTAAGGTGTAGAACATGATGATTTGATACACATAGTGAAATGATCACTATAGTCGACCTAATTGATATTATCTTCTCCTCACATAGTTACCTTGTGTGTGTGATGAGAGGACCTGAAATCTACCCTCTTAGCAAATTTCCAGTGTTCAGTATAGTACACTGTTGGTGGGAATGTAAATTGGTATAGCCATTATGGAAAACGATTCATCTTTGTAATTGCCTTAGTACCTAACACTGTATATAGTATCAGTGCCTTAAAAAAGTCTCATTGAATGAATAACTAAAACCATCACAGGATGCAAAGTTTCTTCTGATGAAAACATTCTTCCTTCAAGTGTTTATTAAAGATCTCTGCCCAACATCAATGCTGTCCAAACTTGAAAACAGAGTTCTTCAATATGCTCCATTTCTCTTTATGGCCCAGTGCACAGGCATTTCTACACCTGGATGACTGAAGCAGTTACACTATTTTCACAACACAGTTTATAAAATAACATTGTCACTTTCTATATTTGGTGTCCTTTTATAAGTGTTCCCTGCTTCCACTACCCCCATACCAATCAAGTTAATAAGAACAATATATGTACAGCACTGGTGAACCAATAAAAACTGCCATAACTTCCCTTATGTCTGCCTATCCTCCTGTTGTAGGCAAACAAATGTATTTTCCAGTCCTCCCCAGAAGATCACAATTGTCTAAAGATACAGTGAGATCCAAATCTTTTCATATCAAGAAAAACACTGAAGGAGAGAGTTAAGTAAAACTCTTGCTAACTTAATCAGTTATGAAAACAAAATGAACTCTATGATTTTTAAATTAAGTTTAATATCTACACATTTCTGTACTGTCACAAATCTGAAACAAGTCATTATAATTAATCTTCCATCATGTCTTGTATTTATATCTAATATTTTAGATCACAGATAAAAATATACTTTTGAGGGAAGCTATTTCACATTTATAGTGCATGTCGGAACCATAGAACAAAAGTTGGAGGTGAAGATTCCACAGATTTTTACTGATGTATAAAAGGCATTTCAATATTTACTTTCTAAAAGCAACATACATATTCTCTTTAGTGAATAATGAGATTACCTTTTAATTAATCTCTTATTTTCTAGGGAAAAATTAACCCTTTCTAATTATTCAAAGAAATATTTTAAAGTATATTACTATATGTCAAAGCTTAAGAGAGATTTTTCCCTAAAATTATCCTTTAGAAGTAATAGAAGTCACCTTATGTTTATGTCTATAAAAATACTCTCTACAAAAATATTCTTACACTAGAGTGGCATGTTCAAGGTCACTATATTTTGAATAAAACTATCTGAAGAAATATTAATATAAACAACCCTCTATTAATACTGCATTGGGATCATTAAAGCGATTAGATGTATAGTGAAAACAAAGCAAAAAGTAAAAATAAATATGTCATAGAAATTTAAAACATGTAACAATATTAGGGCTCTGATATTTACAATTTCAAATGCTGTATATGTTCATACACAAGCATTTTCAATTAACTTAAAAATAGGATAGGAGAATGGGTGCCATGCAGACCAGGGAATATTTTTAGGTCCAATTTCACATTCATTCACAAGACAACCATGGGCCACACCTGGTAACAGGTTCTGTCAGCAGGACAATGTCAAACATTCCACATCAATGACAGTAGTCCTGACAGCAATTCATACAGCATTCCACACAGCCCCCCAAGTGACAGTAAGATGTGGGAGTAAAAGATTCATCTTGGTCAAATACAAAAGGCGGCCTGCCCTAAAAGCCTTATGCCCTACAGGAAACAATATGTCTTGTAAGAACCTATAGTCATAATTTATAGCCACCCTGGAAGCCCGTGCCCAGTTACAAGAATCACCACATTATTGAAGCCTAAAAGTATAATGCACTTGTCATTAATTTAGAGTTCATTAACAGTTTCTCTCACTACAAAGGCTATTTGTCAATCTGTGGCAAACAACGTTGCTAATAATACAGCTATTCTATCTTTATCCAGCTCCTACCGGGAGAAATGTTGATTAATTGAATCATAATTATTCAAACAGAAAAAAATCAGACTGAAGGAAACTCTATAAGTCAAATGCCCCAGGTTCTTCAACAAATACATAAGGAAAATACAGTTATAGACTGAAAAAAATTAATAGACACTGATTTTTATAAAATGGTCAAGACTAAAGTAGAATCTAGGGATGCACACTTAAAGAAATCTTAAGTTACTAGTTACTGTAAATGTCAGTACTGTGATTCATTTTGGGGGGCAAAGGGTTTAAAATTGTGTCAAAGCACATGGAAAGCTCTCTGAGGTGGCTGGAAAAGTACTAGTCCCTTTTTTTTTTCAGTAAAATATACATAAAATTTATCCTTTTAACCATTTTTTGATGAATACACCAGATTTTATTTAACTTTTCCCCCTACCGTCAGATTTTTAGATATTGCTATTTTTAAACCATTACAAAGAATGCTATAATTACAAAGAAGCCTGTTTACGGCTGCCCCCTTTTCATTTTTTGCACTTTTAATTAATTAATTTATTTATTTATGGCTGTGTTGGGTCTTCGTTTCTGTGCGAGGGCTTTCTCTAGTTGTGGCAAGCGGGGGCCACTCTTCATCGCGGTGCGCAGGCCTCTCACTATCGTGGCCTCTCTTGTTGCGGAGCACAGGCTCCAGACGCTCAGGCTCAGTAACTGTGGCTCACGGGCCTAGCTGCTCCGCGGCATGTGGGATCTTCCCAGACCAGGGCTCGAACCCGTGTCCCCTGCATTGGCAGGCACATTCTCAACCACTGCGCCACCAGGGAAGCCCCCTGCACTTTTAAAAATTAAGCAAAATACATTTAATAAGGAAAACTTGGAGATTACAGATAGTCATGGAGATGGAAGTTAAAAATGCTCATCATGCCCCCACTGGAAACAGAAGTTTTCATTATTGTTACGTAGCTACAGTCGAAAGAACTCTGATGTAGGGATGGTTAGTGTCAATCTCTTCGTGTGTACCTTTTCCTAATTCATTATCATATATTTCCTGATAAATATGAACTACTACTGTGTATACAGTTTTGTACCTTGCTTTTGTCACTTAATATTTTGTGGTCTAATATTTCCATGTCTCTGACAGGGATCCTAGCACCGTTTTTAACAACTACACAGCATCCGTTTAGTGGACAAACTATAATGTATATAACCCCCTCGTTACCCTGTTCAATTTAGACAAAAAGTAAACAACGTAAGTGAATCAAGGCCACCTTAAAGGCAGGTAGCACTGAAAGCAAGTCAACCCTTCCTTTTGTTTGCATCTTGGTCACTTTCAGAAAGAAGAAAGAACTGCAAGGACTTTAACCATTTTTAAGCACACGGTTCAGTAACATTAAGTATATTCACACTGCCGTGAAGCCATCACCAGGATCCATCTCCAGAATTTATCACTCCAAACTGAAAATCTCTACTCATTAAACAATAACTTCACCATGTTTCCTTCCTCCAGGCCCTGGTAACCACCGTTCTACATTCAGTCTCTATGAATCTGACTATTTTAGGTACCTCATATAAGTGCAATCATCCTTTAGTGTCTGGATTATTTCACTAAGCACAGTGTCTTCACGGTTCATCCATGTTGTAGCATCTATCATAATTTTATTCTTTTAAAGGTGGAATATATTCCTATGTGTGTATGTGTGCGTGTATACACCACTTTTTGTTTATTCATTCATCTGTGATGAACACTTGGGTCACTTCTACCTTTTGACTACTGTGAATAATGATGCTATGAACACTGGTGTATAAATATCTGTTCAAGTCCCCGTTTTCAATTCTTTTGGATATAGATCCAGAAGTGCAATTTCTAGATCATATGGTAATTCAGTGTTTAAATTTTTTGAGGACCTGCCGTGATGTTTCTGAAAAGTGCTATTTCTTAACGTGGGTTTATAGTTATAAGAAGTGTAAGACGAAATGATCTTACAGCTAGACTGGGATAGCTTTATGCTTACCTCCCAGGACAGCTGGCAGTGTGGTACTGACTCAGCCAGGAACCTGTGGGCTACTGACTTATGATGACTATTTAAAGTTCAAAACTCCTCAGCTTACAGTCAGGGCCAGCTTATCTATGGATAACTTACATCTGGTGTAACTGCTTCAACAGCATGTTTGGCCTTAGCATTCCTGCAACCAAGATTTTTCACACACATCTTGGAGGTTCATAATCTGGAAGCAAAATGCATCCTTTGTAACTAAGAAATGACCCTGGGAAATTGCACCTAGAAGTCTCTTGGGACCCTGATATGTGCCTGCACTTTCTTTCTTCTACTACTGTACTTTTGCCTTCCATGAATAGGCTCTATGGAGTCTTGTGAGTCCTTTCAGTTATTCAAACCTGTGTAGCTATTGCAAAAGGATACTTGCCAGGGCTTCCCTGGTGGCGCAGTGGTTGAGAATCCGCCTGCCAATGCAGGGGACACGGGTTCGAGCCCTGGTCTGGGAAGATCCCACATGCCGCGGAGCAACTAGGCCCGTGAGCCACAACTACTGAGCCTGCGCGTCTGGAGCCTGTGCTCCGCAACAAGAGAGGCCGCGACAGTGAGAGGCCCGCGCACCGCGGTGAAGAGTGGCCCCCGCTCGCCGCAACTAGAGAAAGCCCTCGCACAGAAACGAAGACCCAACACAGCCAAAAATAAATAAATAAATAATTTCTTAAAAAAAAAAAAGGATACTTGCCATATATTTGCCTTGTGTACTTTTATTTGTATAGTTTGTTTAAAAATAGAAAAGGTTAAAAACAGAGTATTTCCACTAACCAGAATTCCTACCCCATACCCTTTCCCAATCACTAAACCCCTCCTCACACATGTTAACCACTGTCATTACTTCTATACCTATTAATTTTGCCTGTTTTTAAATTCTACATATGGAATCATACAGAATGTACTCTTGTGCCTTGCTTCATAATTTGCTTCATGAACTCTCCTGCTGTATAGTATTCAATTATCTGAATATGACAAAATATATTCGCCTACTCTACTGTTGACAAATATTTGTGTTTCTAGTTTCAAGGTACCATGAGTAGTGTTGCCATGAACTGTATATATCAATTGGCAAAATATGTATACATTTCTGTTGAATATACCTAGGAGTGTAATTGCATATATTCTGCTTTTTATGTCCTGTTTAAGAAATTTTTGCCTACACTGAAATTATTTGCTTAAGCATTCTTCTAAAAGCTTTTTTGTAACTCCTTTTACATTTAGGTCTCAACCCATCTAAATTGATGTGAGATGAGGGTCAAGATACATTTACTTTTCTATATGGATATCCAACTGACACAGAAGCATTTATCAAAAAGATAATTCTTTCCCACTGCATTTTTGTGATGTCTTTGTAAAAATCAAGGATGATAGATAGAAAGATACATAGGTAATAGAAAAGATGAGATAAATAAATAGAAATAGGTTTAGATATAGATGTAAATGTAAATACATATAGATAGAGATGTTCTGAATTTTCTATTCTGTCCCAAAGATTACATTATCTTAATTACTGAGCTTTATTATAATTCTTAATATGTGGTAGTATAAATCCTCTTTATTCCTCTTTTTCAAGATTGTTTTGCTTATTCTTGGCATTTGCATTTCCATATGAATTTTAGAATCAGCCCATCAACTTCCATACACACACAGAAGTTACTGTTGGGGTTTTAAGTAGGGTTACATTGAATTTATAGTACAATTTGAGGAGAATCACCTTTATAATATCAAGTCATACATTCTGAAAACATGGTATGCATCTCCATTTATTTGGACTATCTTTAAATTAAGTCAGTGATATGTCTTATTTTTGTAGTGTGGTCTTTCATATTATTTACTAGATTTATTCCTAATATTTGAGTATATCTCTTCTCTCCTTTTTTAATATGCATTCTATTGATCTATGTTCCCACTCAATAAACTCATATATTGAATACTTCATTTCAATTTTTCTATTTTTCTGTTCTAGAATTTTCATTTTATCCCTTTCATGGAATCCAGTTCTCTGATAAAATTATCAATCATGTTATCTATTCTCTTGACTATATTAATAATTATTTCAAGATTTGTATCTAAAAACTTTCATATCTAGATCTTTTATGGATCTATTTCTCTCCTCTGTTTTATTTTCTATTGATGCCTTTTTTTTTTGTATTTCTGATTCTAAATATTTTGCTTGAAATATTGTAGAGATTTTGGGCAATAGAATTTTCCTCCATAAAAGGTTGATTTTACCCTCTGAGAAGCAAAAGAGGGACACATCCTTCCAATCCAATCAGGGGCTGAACTGATTTGAAGCTGGGTTTGGAGTGTTACTCTGAGTTGAATTCTGCTTTGCCCTGTGTCTTACATGTAACTCTCCAAAGTTTCCAACTGAGTGTATCCTGGAGATCTTGGCATTCCTGTCCTTCGATTATATATCTTCTAAGCTCTCTGAGAGTGCCTAAAACCGTATTCTGCTTTTCATTCTCTTTCTGTTCAACTTCATAGTCTCTGGCTCTGGCTTGCCAAATCAGCAAATACATAGAAGGGAAAAAGGTGAGTTCTCTCTGCACCTGCTTTCTCTCCAAGCTCTTGGCCCCTTAAGTCTTGGATCCTTTAGCAATCCCAAATATAAACATTTTACTCTCTATGCCTATAATCCTATTTAAAGTGTTTCAGGCTTTTCTGCTCTTTAGTTTCTTGCCTCTGTCCATGTTCTCAGCCTTTTGACTTCTACCATAAACTGGCAAATGCTCTGCGAGAATAACCACATTCAGAACATTAGATTTAATAGAACTCATTTGAAACTTATTGTTCAATGAAAGAAAAAAGAACCAACAGAGTGCTTATCACTCAGAAAATCCCCCATAAATATTCCTCTCAAACCAGATTTTGATACATACTAACTGGTAGAAAAATGGAGGTTACACTCCCTGAAACTTTCCAGAAGAACAGTTATTTTTCCCATATAAGTTCAGACCTTTATGTTTCAGCAATCTATGTTCCTAAGGGCATGATTGATAAAGTCTTGTAAGTGATAAAGTATAGTTACACATGCCTAACTAGAAGGTCACCCCAGTGAGGCATGACATATTTATGGTTCTTTTTTGGCCTGTCCTGTCATATCTGTTACTCACTTCTATCTTTCTATTTAATTAATTCTTAAGAGTTCTCTCAGTATATTTTGTATATTCACTCTGTGACTTATAAATTCATTATATTTTATCAGTTAGCTATTTGAAATTGGAATATATTAAATTTGTTCTTAAAAAATCTCTAGCTTGGGCTTCCCTGGTGGCCCAGTGGTTGAGAATCTGCCTGCTAATGCAGAGGACACGGGTTCGAGCCCTGGTCTGGGAAGATCCCACATGCCGCGGAGCAACTAAGCCCGTGAGCCACAACTACTGAGCCTGCGCGTCTGGAGCCTGTGCTCCGCAACAAGAGAGGCCACGATAGTGAGAGGCCCGCGCACCGCGATGAAGAGTGGCCCCCACTTGCCGCAGCTAGAGAAAGCCCTTGCACAGAAATGAAGACCCAACACAGCTAAAAATAAATCAAAAAAAAAAAAATCTCTAGCTATAAAAACAAAAGATATCTAAAAAAGAAAAGAAGCATATCCTTTTAAATATTGACTGATTTATATTAATAAGTGTTTACAAATATTTATTAAGCAAATACTATGTGTCAGACATTGGAGGAAAAAACGACAAAGAAGAGAGATATATAGTTCCTGTGTTTATGGAGCCTGCCTCCTAAAAAAAGAAAACATACATAGGTTCAAAATGAAATTCATAGAAAGTGTTTTGTGTTCTGTACTTACACATGGAAGAATAACCTTACATCTACTTAAGCTATCAATAAATTAATGCTTAGAAAGTGTTTAAATATATACAAATAAAAAATGAAATATGTAAATTCTGTACTTATTATAAATGTTGCCCTGAAATATCAATATGAACATGCATGTCATAAATGAAATATAAGTTCTTTAATAGCTGATGACTTGGATCTTCTTAAAATTATTCTGTCCAAAATGGGACCTTCGACAAATCTTACATGGTATTTCTGATTCCTCACAGAAAGCACTTCAAAAGAATCAAATAATTAATATTCACATTCCATATTCACAGCCTATTCAATACAATTTTTTAAAAGGAAAAAAGACATCTTTAATTAAAAAGAAAGCTAAAAGAGTAGGAGGAACTAAAATGTGCTCAGTTTCAGTGACACTATTAGAAAATAATTATTTCAAAAACAGTTTATCTGTTGAAAGCTGGCAAACTACCAGGAACCTGATTGCTATAAGTAATTTTATAACTGCTTTAAGCAGATAAATTGAACAAAGAGAAATTAATTTCAGTCACACAATGACTCATCATCTTTTCAGAATGAAGTATCTTTTGCAATATAGTTCTTTTTACATTGTGTTTGTAACAGGAATTTGTGAGCAAATAGTAAATTCCTGTTTTGAAAAGTTCATTGTGAGATCTGGACTGATAATGTCTTATCATATTAGGGTTTTATTCTTCTTCATCTTTTTAACTTTTACTGGGACGATGCACACATGCAAACCACCCCCCACGCACACACACACAAACACACACATACACAGACACGGAGAGGTGGCAGTAGAAAATACTTCTACATTATTCATTCTTCAATAGTAATATATAAATACAATTTTTCTAAGCAGCAGCATATATAAATATTAAAAAGGTAGTTTTGAAATATTTTAATCTTTTTTACCTTACATAGATGAAAAGAATGAGATACTGCAAGTGGCTTATTTAATTTCTTCAATCCAGTTCCATGCCTTTACAACAAGGTTTCAAGCCTAGAATTCTGCAGAGGACAGGATACCAGGTAGAGTGGCTGTGAGTAAGCCTCAGCAGAGAATGATGTAAACTGTGGGGAATTAGTGAGTTTCACCAAAAAGCTGTTTTTCTGTAGCTCCAGCTTATTTTTTGCCACACAAGAAATGTGAGCTCAAAGTTGCCTTTTAAAAATATATATATATTTATACAGATTTATATAAATCTATATATTATCTGTAAATATTTGAACACTGTGAAGACTAATGAAAATATACATGTGGCCCCCCCACCCAAATTCACTACTTCTGCTTTAAACTGAATCAAGAACCGGGTGTGCCTGCTTCAAATTGCATCTCTTGGTTTTGTGCTTTGCTGAACCTCTTAAAAAGTTTACACACCTTGCCTTATTAGTATAGCTAACCCAAAAGATTTCACATAAACTGTCTCATTAAAAGTCTTCTATCAAGTTTGACAGATATGTTAAAGAAATAATAAAATGAGAAAAGTAACAAACTAAAATGATAATTAAGTACATTAAGGATAAATAGGATCATGTAAATGACATAAACAACCCCCAATTAGCGAATGAGGAAATTCTAGCCCAAGGTAGTGACATATTGTCATGTTTTAAAAAGGGAATAATAAAGCATATACACTGAGTAAGGAATGTGGAAGCTATGGTAACAGACAGAATCTTTTGATGTGAAAAATTATTATACTAGTTTTTCCTCAGGATTGCTAGTGAATTCATTCAAAGGGCATAGTTTCGAGTGTGTTTGCCTGTTTGTCAGATCAATTTTGAAGCCTCTGTCTTCGGCACCACTGCAGGGAAGCTACATGACCTAGAAGAAGCAAACCACTGATTTATAATTTCCTGGAACCTCTACCCACTCCTAGGGCTAATTTCACAGCAAATGATAGAAATGATTATTGACTATTTCTGAGATAAAGGGAAATTTGGGGGAAATGAGTAGCAAGTGAAAATACAAGCTACTAACTTAGAAAAAGGAAAGAATTCTTGTTAATTGAGGAGACAATTTTCTATGTACCTATGATACAGATGTGTATGTGCCCCTTAAGTACAAGTTTGCCTGTGATCCCTAGAAAGTCTTCTATCAGTATAAGATGTATGTGTTGTTCATTGTTTTTAAAAATACTATGTGCAAAGGATAAAAATTTCACCTTGCAACCGGACTTTTTAAAAAGTTCTTATTCTTTTCAAATATATTTTTATGCTTTGAAACAAGAAAATGCTACTACAATCTCTTAATGTTGAGATAAAAGCAAACAATCAAACAAACATACAGGGAGCCAGACTCTTAGAAATAAAATAGAACCAGCTTTCCAAATGGCAAACCCAGTTCCCTTTCCATAAAAACTGAGCTGCCTCTCCTTGGCAAGTGTTTGTTAAAGCTCTAAAGCCATACCTAAAACAGGACTTCTCTAATTTCAAATAATGTTCTTCTTCTTGGACTACACTGTAGAAACTACCCAAAGAGATGAAAACTAGATTTGTTTGCATCTAAATTAGTTCCTATTTATTCCCAAATATTTTACCTCAATTCATTTTTTTTTTTCAGAAGTTAAATGAAAACTATGAGTAATTCAATTAAACAAACATCCACTTACAATAAGTGTAAGAGAAGAGCAAAATATAATCCTTGGCCCCAAGGAGTTCACAATCTTATAAGGAAATTCAGTACATAATAGTCCCAATATATAGCATATAGATATGTAAAAGACAGAGCAAGGGAACAGAGAAAGCAAAGTAATTAATTCATCCTGGATGAAGAGAGTCAATGTTTCAAGTTCAAGAAGGAAATTGAGAGAGGTATCAGCAAAATGGTGGAGAGACTACTCCAAGCTCTTGTTTCCCCACAGAAAAATTGAACGGCATGCAGAAACTGTTAAAACCGACTTTCTTAAAATTCTGTAAAAAAGTCAAAGGTTTACAGCAAACAAGTGTACACTGAATGAAGAAAAAGTTACTCGAAAGTGGTAGGAAACCTTTGGTTTGTACTCCCCCTTTCCTCAACTCCTCCTCCAGCACAGCAGTAGTCTTGAAGCTGGTGAGAATGTAAACTAGTTCAACTGGTGTGGAAAACGGTCTGGCAAATTCTCAGAAAACTAAACATTAAATTACCCTCTAGCCCAGCAATTCCAATCCTAGGTACGTATTCAAAAGAACTGGCAGTAGGGGCTCAAACGAATATTTGTACACCAGTGTTCATCGTAGCATTATTCAAATTAGCCAAAAGGTAGAAGCAACCCAAGTGTCCATCAACAGATGAAAAGATAAACAACTTTTGATAAGTATGTACAATGGACTTTTATTAAGCCTTCAAAATAATGAAGTTCAATACATGCAACAACATGGGCGAGCCTTGAAAATATTATGCTAAGTGAAATAAACCAGAAAAAAGGACAAATATTGTATGATTCCACTTACATGAAAAATCTAGAGTAGACAAATCTATGGAGACAGAAAATAGATGAGCATTGACCAGGGACTGGAGAGAAATGGAAAATGGGAGTTATTGCTTAACAGTGACAGAATTTCTATTTGGAATTACGAAAAGATTTTGGGAATAGACAGTGGTGATAGTTGCACAATATCGTGAATGCAATTAATGCCGCTGAATTTTACATTTTAAAATGATCAAAATGGCAAAATAAAGTATATAAATAAAATTTAAAAGTTTAAAATAATGTGTAAACACAATCCTAAAAGATTGCAGAAGATAAAAAAAAAGGACAAGTAAGGTAAAGGAATAATATGAATAAAGGGACAGAAAGCTGAAAGAGTTCGGAAATTAAAAAGGGAGGCTTGGGCTCCCCTGGTGGCACAGTGGTTGAGAGTCTGCTTGCTAATGCAGGGGACATGGGCTCAAGCCCTGGTCTGGGAAGATCCCACGTACCATGGAGCAACTAGGCCCGTGAGCCACAACTACTAAGCCTGCGCGTCTGGAGCCTGTGCTCCGCAACAAGAGAGGCCACGATAGTGAGAGGCCCGTGCACCGCGATGAAGAGTGGCCCCCGCTTGCCACAACTAGAGAAAGCCCTTGCACAGAAACGAAGACCCAACATAGTAATCAATCAATCAATAAATCTTTAAAAAAAAAAAAGGGAGGCTTGTACTGGATTATGGGGATTGTTAATGGTCAAGTGGAATTTGTTCTGTAAGAGGAGAATAGTTGAAGACAATTGAAGAGGGAGAGTGCTATGATTACATCTATACATTTTAATAAATTAGAGGATGTTTTAGAAGGAGGGATAAATTGGAAGATGTATAATCATCAAGGAGACTATTGCAAAAAAACCCATGAGATGGAAACATTGGAGAAAATGTGAGGGAAGATATAAGAGAAATATTGGAAGTGACTGAGAAGCACATATACATAGTACAGAAATATCTAAATTATGTTTAAAATGTATTATAATGCCAGATACTACAGGTATACAGTCCAGGTATTACTTCCACCTAAGTATGTACCCTAATACTGTATTGATGTGTCAAAGTGTCAAATGGGACATATGTTCTAAAACCTACTGCCCATTTTATCATATCTCCCTTTCTATCTATGTATCAGGCAGGAGTATCTATTAACACTGCTTAAGAAAAAGGAAAGAAAGAAACTAGAAGAAAGTTAACAAATCTGCTGGGAAGGAAAAAGCAATGTTGTAACTAATGATAGATAACAAGCTGCAGGGTTAAATAGAAATCTACACTGATTATTTTTGCACATCCCAAAGGACTTTGTTTATAAAATTATTTTTCTATCAGTATTTCAATGACACATATAAAATTCTGAACAGTATCTCACAACATGGGGCCGAAGAGAAAGAGCGTTATTCAATGCCAACATTCTAGTTAAATTCTGTATTTATAGTATAATTATGCTCCATGTTGATAATGCACAGGTGATAATGTTGCCCTCTTTTATTCCTCAGCTATCCACCAATGAGAAGGGGACAAAACACTGCAGTTCACTGTAGGCTTGAAACTCAATATGGCTCATCACTTGATCAAATGCTGTGGGTTTATATGCTGATCATTCACTCCAGCCATGGTGAGTCCCAGCTATTTATTTTGCTTTACTGCATGTTAGTGTACACCTCCCATCTGAACTTAGACACAAGCTGATTTGCAATTACGATTTCCTTTAGAAATACTAATCCTATTCTTAAGTAAAAGTAGGCAGACACACTAATGGTGGCAGAGAATTGTTGTCCAAAATGAACAAAGACCACCAGAGGGCAGACAGCAGAAACAAGAAGAACTACAATCCTGCAGCCTGTGGAACAAAAACCACATTCACAGAAAGACAGACAACATGAAAAGGCAGAGGGCTATGTACCAGATGAAGGAACAAGATAAAACCCCAGAAAAACAACTAAATGAAGTGGAGATAGGCAACCTTCCAGAAAAAGAATTCAGAATAATGATAGTGAAAATGACCCAGGACCTCAGAAAAACAATGGAGGCAAAGATCGAGAAGATGCAAGAAATGTTTAACAAAGACCTAGAGGAATTAAAGAACAAACAAACAGAGATGAACAATACAATAACTGAAATGAAAACTACACTAGAAGGAATGAATAGCAGAATAACTGAGGCAGAAGAACGGATAAGTGACCTGGAAGACAGAATGGTGGAATTCACTGCTGCGGAACAGAATAAAGAAAAAAGAATGAAAAGAAATGAAGACAGCCTAAGAGACCTCTGGGACAACATTAAACGCAACAACATTCGCATTATAGGGGTCCCAGAAGGAGAAGAGAGAGACAAAGGACCAGAGAAAATATTTGAAGAGATTATAGTCGAAAACTTCCCTAACATGGGAAAGGAAATAGCCACCCAAGTCCAGGAAACGCAGAGAGTCCCATACAGGATAAACCCAAGGAGAAACATGCCGAGACACATAGTAATCAAATTGGCAAAAATTAAAGATAAAGAAGAATTACTGAAAGCAGCAAGGGAAAAATGACAAATAACATACAAGGGAACTTCCATAAGGTTAACAGCTGATTTCTCAGCAGAAACTCTACAAGCCAGAAGGGGGTGGCATGATATACTTAAACTGATGAAAGGAAAGAACCTATAGCCAAGATTACTCTACTCAGCAAGGATCTCATTTAGATTTGATGGAGAAATCAAAAGCTTTACAGACAAGCAAAAGCTAAGAGAATTCAGCACCACCAAACCAGCTCTACAACAAATGCTATAGGAACTTCTCTAAGTGGGAAACACAAGAGAAGAAAATAACCTACAAAAACAAGCCCAAAACAATTAAGATAATGTTCATAGGAACATACATATCGATAATTACCTTAAACGTGAATGGATTAAATGACCCAACCAAAAGACACCGGCTTGCTGAATGGATACAAAAACAAGACCCATCTATATGCTGTCTACAAGACACCCACTTCAGACCTAGGGACACATTCAGACTGAAAGTGAGGGGATGGAAAAAGATATTCCATGCAAATGGAAATCAAAAGAAAGCTGGAGTAGCTATACTCATATCAGATAAAACAGACTTTAAAATAAAGAATGTTACAAGAGACAAGGAAGGACACTACATAATGATCAAGAGATCAATCCAAGAAGAAGATATAACAATTATAAATACATATGCACCCAACATAGGAGCACCTCAATACATAAGGCAACTGCGAACAGCTGTAAAAGAGGAAATTGACAGTAACACAAAAATAGTGGGGGACTTTAACACCTCACTTATACCAATGGACAGATCATCCAAAAGGAAAATTAATAAGGAAACAGAAGCTTTAAATGACACAATAGAACAGAGAGATTTAATTGATATTTATAGGACATTCCATCCAAAAACAGCAGATTACACTTTCTTCTCAAGTGCGCACGGAACATCCTCCAGGATAGATCACATCTTGGGTCACAAATCAAGCCTCAGTAAATTTAAGAAAATTGAAATCATATCAAGCATCTTTTCTGACCACAACGCTGGGAGATTAGAGATGAATTATAGGGAAAAAAACATAAAAAACACAAACTCATGGAGGGTAAACAATACGTTACTAAATAACCAAGCGATCACTGAAGAAATCAAAGAGGAAATCAAAAAATACCTAGAGACAAATGACAATGAAAACACGATGTTCCAAAACCTATGGGATGCAGCAAAAGCAGTTCTAAGAAGGAACTTTATAGCTATACAAGCCTACCTCAAGAAACAAGAAAAATCTCAAATAAACAATCAAACCTTACACCTAAAGTAACTAGAGAAAGAAGAACAAACAAAACGCAAAGTTAGCAGAAGGAAAGAAATCATAAAGATCAGAGCAGAAATAAATGCAATAGAAACAAAGAAAACAATTGCAAAGATCAATAAAACTAAAAGCTGCTTCTTTGAGAAGATAAACAAAATTGATAAACCACTAGCCAGACTCATCACGAAAAAGAGGGAGAGGACTCAAATCAATAAAATTAGAAATGAAAAAGGAGAAGTTACAACAGACACCGCAGAAATACAAAGCATCCTAAGAGACTACTACAAGCAACTCTATGCCAATAAAATGGACAACCTGGAAGAAATGAACAAATTCTTAGAAAGGTATAAACTTCCAAGACTGAACCAGGAAGAAACAGAAATTATGAACAGACAAATCACAAGTAATGAAATTGAAACTGTGATTAAAAATCTTCCAACAAACAAACGTCCAGGACCAGATGGCTTCACAGGTCAATTCTATCAAACATTTAGAGAAGAGCTAACACCCATCCTTCTCAAACTCTTCCACGAAATTGCAGAGGAAGGAACACTCCCAAAGTCATTCTATGAGGCCACCATCACCCTGATACCAAAACCAAACAAAGATACTACAAAAAAAGAGAATTACAGACCAGTAACACTGATGAATATAGATGCAAGAATCCTCAACAAAATACTAAAAAACAGAATCCAACAACACATTAAAAGGATCACACACCATGATCAAGTGGGATTTATCCCAGGGATGCAAGGATTCTTTAATATATGCAAATGAATCAATGTGATACACCATATTAACAAATTGAAGAATAAAAACTATATGATCATCTCAATAGCTGCAGAAAAAGCTTTTGACAAAATTCAACACACATTTATGATAAAAACTCTCCAGAAAGTGGGCATGGAGGGAACCTACCTCAACATATAAAGGCCATATACGACAAACCCACAGCAAACATCATTCTCAATGGTGAAAAACTAAAAGCATTTCCTCTAAGATCAGGAACGAGACAAGGATGTCCACTCTCACCACTATTATTCAACATAGGTTTGGAAATCCTAGCCACAGCAATCAGAGAAGAAAAAGAAATAAAAGGAATACAAATTGGAAAAGAAGAAGTAAAATTGTCACTGTTTGCAGATGACATGATACTATACATAGAGAATCCTAAAAATGCCACCAGCAAACTACTAGAGCTAATCAATGAATTTGGTAAAGTTGCAGGATACAAAATTAATGCACAGAAATCTCTTGCATTCCTATACACTAATGATGAAAAATCTGAAAGAGAAATTAAGGAAACACTCCCATTTACCATTGCAACAAAAAGAATAAAATACCTAGGAATAAACCTACCTAAGGAGACAAAAGACCTGTATGCAGAAAACTATAAGACACTGATGAAAGAAATTAAAGATGATACCAACAGATGGAGAGATATACCATGTTCTCGGATTGGAAGAATCAACATTGTGAATATGACTATACTACCGAAAGCAATCTACAGATTCTGTGCAATCCCTATCAAGTTACCAATGGCATTTTTTTACGGAACTAGAACGAATCATCTTAAAATTTGTATGGAGACACAAAAGACGAATAGCCAAAGCAGTCTTGAGGGAAGAAAATGGAGCTGGAGGAATCAGACTCCCTGACTTCAGCCTACACTACAAAGTTACGTTAATCAAGACAATATGGTACCGGCACAAAAACAGAAACATAGGTCAAGGGAACAAGACAGAAAGCCCAGAGATAAACCCACGAACCTATGGTCAACTAATCTATGACAAAGGAGGCAAGGATATACAAAGGAGAAAAGACAGTCTCTTCAATAAGTGGTGCTAGGAAAACTGGACAGCTACATGTAAAAGAATGAAATTAGCACACTTCCTAACACCATACACAAAAATAAACTTAAAATGGATTCGAGACCTAAACATAAGACTGGACACTATAAAACTCTTAGAGGAAAACATAGGAAGAACACTCTTTGATATAAATCACAGCAAGATCTTTTTTGATCCACCTCCTAGAGTAATGGAAATAAAAACAAAAATAAACAAATGGGACCTAATGAAACTTGAAAGCTTTTGCACAGCAAAGGAAACCATAAACAAGACGAAAAGACAACCCTCAGAATGGGAGAAACTATTTGCAAACGAATCAACAGACAAAGGATTAATCTCCAAAATATATAAACAGCTCATGCAACTCAATATTAAAGAAACAAACAACCCAATCAAAAAATGGGCAGAAGACCTAAACAGACATTTCTACAAAGAAGACATACAGATGGCTAAGAAGCATATGAAAAGCTGCTCAACATCACTAATTATTAGAGAAATGCAAATCAAAACTACAATGAGGTATCACCTCACTCCTGTTAGAATGGGCATCATCAGAAAATCTACAAACAACAAATGCTGAAGAGGGTGTGGAGAAAAGGGAACCCTATTGCACTGTTGGTGGGAATGTACATTGATACAGCCACTATGGAGAACAATATGGAGGTTCCTTAAAAAACTAAAAATAGAATTACCATATGACCCAGCAATCCCACTACTGGGCACATACCCAGAGAAAACCGTAATTCAAAAAGACACATGCACCACAATGTTCATTGCAGCACTATTTACAATAGCCAGGTCATGGAAGCAACCTAAATGCCCATCAACAGACGAATGGATAAAGAAGTTGTGGTATATATATAGAATGGAATATTACTCAGCCATAAAAAGGAACGAAATTGAGTCATTTGTTGAGACGTGGAGGGATCTAGAGACTGTCATACAGAGTGAAGTAAGTCAGAAAGAAAAAAACAAATATCTTATATTAACACATGTATGTGGAACCTAGAAAAATGGTACACATGAGCCGGCTTGCAGGGCAGAAGTGGAGACACAGATGTAGAGAAGAGACATATGGACACCAAGGGGGGAAAACTGCGGTGGGGTGGGGATGGTGGTGTGCTGAATTGGGCAATTGGGATTGACATGTATACACTGATGTGTATAAAATTGATGACTAATAAGAACCTGCAGTATAAAAAAACAAACAAAACAACTAATACTAAACTTTTACTGGGTTATTTGTATGGAAATATGTTAATATAAATGTTTCAGACATTACATGAAATTTCTAAAAATCTTATATGTTCTGGTATAATGTTATAAGTGATAATTCTAGTTATTACTTTAAAATATCTCAGAAATAACTACATTTCCTTGTCAATTGCATTATTATGAACTTTCATCAAATCTTTAACCGTGGTCATTTTTAAGTCTTTTGTCATTTACAGACAGTTGTGGGTGTACTCTGATGCTTTTGCAAAAATGTTCCTATAAAAGGGTTTCATCTTCAAGGAATTCATGGAAAAGACTCTGACGAGTACAGGTTTCTGGTAACTGACTGTACTGCTGAACTGAATATGCATTTTCAGAACTCTAATTGAAAACTGATGAATTCATAAAAGTGCTAACAAAAGACCAAGATAAAAAAAATTAATTACATGGGACTGAGTGAACTGATAAGGATGATTATAATTTTTGTGACTTTCTGTTTGAATAAAAAAAAGAAATCTCACAAGGACTCAGAGGCAAAAAATATACAAATCAATTTTCACTGCAAAGTAAAGGAGCTGTTACAGTGGATGATTACTGGAGTGAATGTCAATATTATGACATAGTAGGAGTGTGTTTCATGTTTCGTAATTGCAATCATTGTTGCTTTTGTTGTGGTCATCCATGTACAATGCTTGGTGTCAGTTTATTTATCTCTTGTAAAAATAAAATACAGTGTGTGTGTGTGTGAAAAAAAATGAACAAAGATACCAAATACTAAAACCTAAAGTATTAATTTTATTTGGCTTTATAGTTTTATGCAGTAAACGTTATTAAACACACACACACACACACACACACACACACACACACTTCTGATCACTGTCCACTACTGTGTCTTTTCTTGAGAAAAGTGTAATTGAAAAAAATGTATTGGGGCAAGATTACCGCTATTCTCATTTTTTTCCCTCCTACATGAGCCTTTCTGATTTGCCTGGGAGCAGATTTCACCTGTAAACAAAGTTTCTGGGGAAAAAAAATGCACTGGATCTTTTCTCTGGGCTGCAATATTCCTTGTTCTGGCTTCACTCTATTCAACAATTGTTCCAGCATCACAATTTTGAGCCAAGTATACTATCCAATTTCATTTTGATGGCACTCCAAATTAAGAGATACTGATGGAACAATTTCCTGTCATTCAGATGAGAGAGAACATAAATATAGGAATGAGAGAAGTGATTTCACTGTAGATTCTATAGATACTTAATGATAATATGGAAATGTTAAAAATAAATGTATGCCAATAAATCTGGCAGCTTAGATGAAATGGACAATTTCCTTGAAATCTACAGACTATCTATTAAATAAATTGTATTTGTAGTTTTAAAAACCTTCCCACAAAGAGAACTCCAAGCTTAGATGGCCTTAGTGGAGATTATACCCAACAGTTATGGAAGAAATAATAGAAATACTTCCAGAAAACTGAAAAGCAAAGGAACACTTCCCAATCATTTCAGGAGTTTAGCATTATTACCTTGACGTCAAAAACAGATATATACATTTTAAGAAAATAAAAGTACAGAACAATATTTCTTATAAAACAGGGTGCAGAAATTCTCAACAAAATTTTAGCAAATCAAATGAGAAAATGTATAAGTAGGACAATATATCATGGCCAAGTGTGGTAGAAATCGAGAATGTAAAGTTGATTTAGTGTTTGAAAACTAACATGTAAACGCACCATGTAAAAACTACCATGTAAAAAAGTAATATAAAAAAGTAGTGACTGAGATCTAAAATATGTAAAAACTATTGAAATCAAATGAAAAGGAAAAGCAAGTCATTAAATAACAGGCTTTTTATAGAAGAGAAATGGACATTATGCAAATAAACAGAGATTCAAACAGCAGAATTCAGAAAACAATAAATAAAACCAAAATATATTATTTTACACCCACCAGATTTTCAAAATAAAAATGTAGGAAGTTCTCCATTATTTGGAAATAAATACATTGAGTTTACATAAAAAATCAGCTTAGAAGTATCTCAGAAATAAAATATTGAGCAAAAAAGTAATTTTCAGATAATACCATTCAGATAAAGTTTAAAAATGTAAAGTAAATCATATAGCTTATTATGTATAATACATATAGTAAAAAATATGAAGAAAAATATTAGAAAAATGAAGGGAATTAAAAAAACAGAAGAGTTTTCAATATTAATAATCTCCATGAGGGTAAAAGGGTTTCAATGACCCTAGTAAGGTTCTAACTTATTAAGGGCAATGAAAGGAACTCAGTGTTCATTGTATTATCCTTTGTTCCTTTGATGAATTCCTTTGATATTAAAAATAAAGGCACTACTGTTAAATATATATATGTATAGTACAATATATACACACATATATACAAAAAATACATACATGTATGTATTTACACACATACATACACACACTATATGTCAACATTTGTCAACATTTGTCCTTACTGCTTCATGGATTGATAGAGTGCAGGAATTATTGTCTTAAGTAAAAATTATATTATTTCATTTATGCTTGAATATAAAAAAAAACCTTATGCAGGTAAATTAATTCTTTTGCATTTGATTTAAAAAGTAAAAGCTGATGCTTCAGGATTTAAAAAAAAAAAAGGTAGATATGTCTTAAACTTGAAGATACTCTTTTTCATTCTAAATCATAAATCCTAAGTATTAGAAGTAAGAGTTTGATCATCTGCCAAGTTCAACTTCCATTCCTGAACCTTATTCGTAGGATATAGAGAGGCAATCGTGTTTCTGTATGTCACATTACTGAGTGCTTTTTTTCCAATTTGGAGAGTTACCTTGACATCCAAATCACTGACTCAAGTTCAGCCCCTGATGATTCCCAAACCTCAATGTCACTCCAAAAAATTGTTCGTCTGAAACAATAATAATACTCTTTTATCTAAAAGGTAACCTTCACCCTTTTCCAACTGTCTAAGAGCATTTCCTTTATCATAATCAATTTATAATAAACAGTTTTTAAAAAATAATTGCAAATGGTTTAATGAAGTTATGTACTCAAAAGTGTTTTAAAAATGAAATGTTAGCTTTAACTTAATCTTACCCTACAGTAATCTGAATACATTAATTTGCAACCAAATGACTTTATTTCTGTTGACTGAATATGGTTAAGCTGCATAAATTTAAAATATTAGCTAAAAAATTTAATTCAACATAACTCCCTTTTATATATTAAAAAAACTCCTTATTATTTATAATAAATGCACTCTATTTTTGTCTGAGCAAGCTTTACAAATTCCTTGTTTCTTAAATATGCACAATTGTTGAAGAAAAATGAAAATAAGTTACATTTTTCAAGTGAGTATGGTGAGAATGCCAACACAGTTTTTAAAGAATACACATTCATGGCCAGAAGGGAGTAAATGATTTACTGTTTCTTGTATGTAGCTGCAAAATCATTTTTTAAAAAGAGTTTTAACTTATAAATCAAGGGTAGCAGAGTCTGAACATTATACTGAATTTAAACAGAGAAATCATTTACATAAAGATTACATTCTGGATCACAAATGAATTTCATCTGTTTTCCCAGAAATTACTGTCCAGAAATCATTTGTCACTATCATCATATGTAAATATGAAATTCTACTGCCCCACTTAAACTTCTATTAACATTAGTAGGGATGGCAAGGATTTGCTAAAAAATAGCACCCCTGTAATTGCGAAAACTAGCTTCTGTTTTCCAAACGACTTTAGAGGAACAGATTTGTAAAGAATCTACTACTGATGATTATACTTTTTTTAAAAACTGGAATTTGTCAGAACAAAAAAAAACACCACAATTCTTTCATTTTCAGTCATTTTGTTTTACGTTGCACACACTGGAAGGTGTTACTCTTCTGATAGGCTGATCTTCAAACTTACACATTTTTCTAAATCCTAAACAAAACTACCTCCATAAACATGAAGAAATGCAGCAGGTTGTGAGAAACAACCTCTTCCCGGGTTCATTTCATTATTTGAAGAATAAAATCATGCTTTGTTTAAAAGTATAAAATTATTATTTCACACAGTAGAAAATACAGAGTGGTATTGTTTATGGGTTGTAGAACAATCAATTGTATAACTGGCTGGATTAATGTTAGGGATACCCCCAAAACTTCTGATACAGGATAAGCTTTGTTTATGATTCACTAGTGTGTACAGAACAAATGCATTGAAGTAGAATTATATTAATATGAAGATTGCCATGGAGTGGGTTACCTTGTCAAGTTGTTCACTAAGAAATGAGAACATGGGGAAATTCTATTTTAAAGTGCATAATTCTTCCTGATTCACTAGGATTCTCAAAAGAGCTCTGTGGCCAGCACTTTTTCTGTTTTATGTCTATTTCCATCATGCTTGTTTATCCCCCCCCAATTCTGTGCGTAAAAATAGCACACACCAAACAGAAATAGAGCAAGACAGTGTTTTCTATTTTAATATCACTAGGATGGTGAAGTTATCTAGAAAAAAGAAATATAAAATGCAAATGGTTTTAAAGCTATATTTATAAGTGACTTAACATAACCTGGTCTCTACTAGGACATAAAGCAACATAAAGCAAAATATAGAAAAGACTGAGAAAATCAGAGAAAAAGCAATATCTAAAGATGTTTTACTTAGGAATAAAAAGTAAACTTCATTGGAGAAATGTCTATTTAGGTCTTCTGCCCATATTTGGATTGGGTTGTTTGTTTTTTTGATATTGATCTGTATGAGCTGCTTGTAAATTTTGGAGATTAATCCTTTGTCAGTTGCTTCATTGCCAAATATTTTCTCCCATTCTGAGGGTTGTCTTTTGGTTTTGTTTATGGTTTCCTTTGCTGTGCAAAACATTTTAAGTTTCATTAGGTCCCATTTGTTTATTTTTGGTTTTATTTCCATTATTCTAGGAGGTGGGTCAAAAAGGATCTTGCTGTGATTTATGTCATAGAGTCTTCTGCCTATATTTTCCTCTAAGAGTTTGATAGTGTCTGGCCTTACATTTTGGTCTTTAATCCATTTTGAGTTTATTTTTGTGTATGGTGTTAGGGAGTGTTCTAATTTCATTATTTTACATGTAGCTGTCCAGTTTTCCCAGCACCACTTATTGAAGAGGCTGTCTTTTCTCCACTGTATATTCTTGCCTCCTTTATCAAAAATAAGGTGACCATATGTGCGTGGGTTTATCTCTGGGCTTCCTCTCCTGTTCCATTGATCTATATTTCTGTTTTTGTGCCAGTACCATACTGTCTTGATTACTGTAGCTTTGTAGTATAGTCTGAAGTCCGGGAGCCTGATTCCTCCAGCTCCGTTTTTTTTTTCTCAAGATTGCTTTGGCTATTCGGGGTCTTTTGTGTTTCCATACAAATTGTGAAATTTTTTGTTCTAGTTCTGTGAAAAATGCCCTTGGTAGTTTGATAGGAATTACATTGAATCTGTAGATTGCTTTGGGTAGTAGAGTCATTTTCACAATGTTGCCTCTTCCAATGCAAGAACATGGTATATCTCTCCATCTGTTTGTATTATCTTTAATTTCTTTCATCAGTGTCTTATAGTTTTCTGTATTTCTCCAAAGAAGATATACAGATTGCCAACAAACATGAAAGAATGCTCAACATCATTAATCATTAGAGAAATGCAAATCAAAACTACAATGAGATATCATCTCACACCGGTCAGAATGGCCACCATCAAAAAATCTACAAACAATAAATGCTGGGGAGGGTGTGGAGAAAAGGGAACCCTTTTGCACTGTTGGTGGGAATGTAAATTGATACAGCCACTATGGAGAACAGTATGGAGGTTCCTTAAAAAACTAAAAACAGAACTACCATACGACCCAGCAATCCCACTACTGGGTATATACCCTGAGAAGACCATAATTCAAAAAGAGTCATGTACCACAATGTTCACTACAGCTCTATTTACAATAGCCAGGACATGGAAGCAACCTAAGTGTCCATCAACAGATGAATGGATAAAGAAGATGTGGCACATATATACAATGGAATATTACTCAGCCATAAAAAGAAATGAAATTGAGTTATTTGTCATGAGGTGGATGGACCTAGAGTCTGTCATACAGAGTGAAGTAAGTCAGAAAGAAAAAAACAAATACCATATGCTAACACATATATATGGAATCTAAAAAAAAAAAAAAGGTCATGAAGAACCTAGGGGCAGGATGGAAATAAAGACGCAGACCTACTAGAGAATGGACTTGATACGGGGAGGGGGAAGGGTAAGCTGGGACAAAGTGAGAGAGTGACATGTACCTATATACACTACCAAATGTAAAACCAATAGCTAGTGGGAAGCAGCCACATAGCACAGGGAGATCAGTTCAGTGCATTGTGACCACCTAGAGGGGTGGGATAGGGAGGGTGGAAGGGAGGGAGATGCAAGAGGGAAGAGATATGGGGATATATGTATATGTATAGCTGATTCACTTTGTTATAAAGCAGAACTAACACACCATTGTAAAGCAATTATACTCCAATAAAGATGTTAAAAAGAAAAAATGTTAAACTGCAGAGGGGAAACCTAAAGAGCTAAAAAATAGCACTATTTATGAAAGAGAATACACTTAGAAGAAACAACACTAAAATAGTGAATATGATACTACATGTTAAGCACTGTGTTAGGTTCCTTCACCTGTGTTTTATTTAATCCTCAATACAGACGTTAAGTGAAGAGTTTAATATCATATATTATAAATAATGGAACTGAAGCTTTGAGAGAAGACAGTGATTTATTCAAGGTGTTTTAGTTCCTGAAGGGCAGAATCTCAAGTCAATTCAGGTCTTATTATTCAAAATGAAAGAAAAAGTAAATATCCTACAGATAAATGAGAAAAAATGAGTTGATGAATACTAATAAAACTGGTAGGTTAAACTTACCTGTCCCATTTATGTAAAAGACAGTCAACCAAGAAAACAAGTATTTCTGGTATGGGTGATAATAAAGAAAGGGGTTACTAAGAAGTATCTTTCATTTCTCTTCTTTCATGACTATTGATTGTTGATTAAAAAAAAGGAAAAACAAACAATTAAGAAAAAATAGAATTAGAAGTTAGAACTAGATGACAGGAAGAATCTTGTCCTATTCTCCCATTCATTCACTTAGTTATCCCTTCAGCAGATACTTTCTAGTAATGAGTAGTAGTTTAGATAGTGTTGATCAAAATATTGTACTGGAGGCAATAAAGAATCCGTTCATTTAGGAGCAGTAAAACTAACAAACTTAATTAATTCAGATAAAACTATGTAATCAGCAAACAATTGTGGGAAAGCCAAAACAAATCAATGTATTAAACAAGTAAATAATTAATAAATAAACTACAAAGAAACTAAAGCACATTTACCTTCTGATTATCATAGTTATGGCATAAACCATAACTAAAAATAGACCATATAGAAATAAATTCATTAGTATTCAAAGTCATGCAATTTTACTACAAACAGTGTCAACTCTGGGAACAACTGTTGAATAGTAGACAAAGATGTGATCCCAAAAGTGTTGGACTTGAGTTCTGCATTCACTTTGTCTGAACGACCCTGCCTGAAGTGACTGCTCCATAAAAAGAAATTCTAGATGGAGCAGAGTAGGTGAGTCAATGCACATAAGACCCTAGATCCTATCCTTGTGGAAATTAACTTTATTAGAGGAGGAAGTGAATAACTGTATAAACAAATAAATATATGATAAGAAACAGAGAAATATCTTACAAGATCTTGTGATAGACAATTCTAGGGACAAGGTGGGAGGGCGGGACATACACAGATGAGTGCATCAAAAAGACCTATTTGAAGAGACTACATTTAATAAGAAATTATGAAAAGGAGGCACTGGCCATGTAAAGAACTCAGGGCAAAGCATTTTGAACATGCACATTAAAAAGAAGGTGTGAAAAAGCTCTAGGCAGGTAGAAGTTTGGGGTGATCTTGAAGCTGAAAATATTTCTCTATGACTAAAGGTTAGAGAGACTGGCTGGAGATGACATTTGAAAGGTGAGAAGTGCCAGGTTATACAGACCTTTGTAATGAGAAACTGAAGGCCAACGATCAAGTGACCTATCTAAAATCAAATTAGCTAGACGCTAAATAAACTATAATATAGGTCTCCTAATCCATCATTAAGAGCTATTTATTTCATAAGTTTAACCCTAGATTATAAAACTCAATAATGTATTAAAGAAAGAGGAAAAACTATTCAAGAGCTGACCTTTGCCTGCTTATGTTGATAATCAAGTGTCCACACAAAATTCATGATCCAATTAAACTGTGGTTATATAATGACCACGTGTACCAATTGACATCTTTACTCCTCCAATAAATGCACTAATGTTAGAGCTATTCAATTCCCTCAATATCAATATTCTTCAATTTACAAACACAAAGTCCAAAATAAAACAAAAATTTGTCCATTTTTATGTCAGTAACCAAGAACTCAAGATCATTACACTTGTAATGGTATGTTATAACTTTCTATTGCATATACAATCAAGATCAGCTGAGGAGGCACTAGAAAAAGGCCCATACCTTCCAGAATTCATATTTTAATCAGCTGACTTT
Organism: Balaenoptera musculus; assembly: GCF_009873245.2. NCBI lineage: Eukaryota > Metazoa > Chordata > Mammalia > Artiodactyla > Balaenopteridae > Balaenoptera > Balaenoptera musculus. The sequence continues at coordinate 69,160,303 of NC_045800.1, read as the reverse complement.
GACGGCAGCTAAAAAGTTCTGTGGGAGTTTTGGGATAGGAAACTGAACTCTGCCTACATTTACAATTCAGGTAATTCTAGTCTACTTTCATAGGCTGAGAGAACCCCAAAATGAACATCATTTTTCAGGGCCCTAATAGAAACCTTCACAAGAAGAAAGAAATTGATAGAAGTTGTTCACAGAAAGTTGACAAATCTTGAGATTTCTAAGTACAGCATGATGGTTGGTTCTTGAACATCACCCACTCCCACCAGCTGTTGAGGCTTGGTAAGTCTGGTATATGCATTTCATGTGTAATATAGTTGTCCATTTATTACATGCTGCAATTCCCAGTGAATGTATTTTATATTTAGCTCTTGCTAATGATATCTTTGGAGATATAGCATTCCTTACTTCTTAGTAGAATGGTAAGACCTGAATCGATTTGAATTCTTCTCCTCAGTAACTAACAACTTTGAGTAAGTCATTTTTTTCTCTAATATTCAATTCCAATATTTGTAAAATAGGATATTAATCTGTTTAATTCACAGATATTTTGAGAATTAAATGAAAGAGCACAAGGGGAGAAACTAACATAATTCATGACAACTGCAGCTGCTCTCTGAAAGGCCTTCCCACTTTTACTTTGTCTCTTAAGCTTATGTTTGGCTCGATTTTTGCTTATTAAAAACAGAGGTGTACTAATCTAGAAGTCTCGTGACAGAGTTTTCACTTACTATGACTTCTGGATAGCTATGATTGTACTTTGATGCCTCAATGCTTATTTTGCACTCCAAACAACTTATTTATTTATATATAATTGTAAGATTATATGTATGGTGTGTGGTAATATTGAAGAATTCATTTTCATTAAAATAAATTACACCAGAGTAAAGTGATACCATGTGATTTCACAAAATTACTTGTCTTCAGATAAGAGGGGTGGGTGGCATTTAAATTACTTTAAATATAAAATAATTTCAGGTGGCAACAATTTTGTACCTTTAACATTATGTGACATAAACATTTTTTAAAATTACAATTAAAGACACATGCTCAAGGTAGGATTGACAGGTGTATTAGTCTTCTGTTGATTGCAGTAACAAATTACCACAAATTTCATGGCTTAAAACAGCACAAATTGAATTATAATTTTGTATTGGATATATGCCCAGGAGAGGGATTGCTGGATCATATGGCAACTCTATTTTTAGGTATTGGAGGAACCTCCAGTAGTTTCCATAGTGGCTGGTACCAACTTACATTCCCACCAACAATGTAGGAGGGTTCCCTTTTCTCCACACCCTCTCCAGCATTTGTTACTTGTAGACTTTTAATGATGGCCATTCTGACTGCTTGAGGTGGTACCTCATTGTAATTTTTATTTGCATTTCTCTAATAATTAGCAATGTTGTGCATCTCTTCATATGCCTGTTGGCCCATCTGTATATCTTCTTTGGAGAAACTGTCTATTTAGGTCTTCTGCCCAGTTTTCAATTGGGTTGTTTGGAATTTTTTGTTGTTGAGTTGTATGTACTGTTTGTGTATTTTGGAAATTAAACAGTTTCTCCCAGTCTATAGGTTGTCTTTTCATTTTTTTTATGGTTTCCTTTGCTGTACAGAAGTTTGTAAATTTGATTAGGTACCATTTGTTTATTTTTGCTTTTGTTTCTATTGCCTTGGGTGACCTAAGAAAACATTGGTATGATTTATGTCAGAGAATGTTTTGCCTATGTTTTCTTCCAGGAGTTTTATGGTGTCATGTCTTATATTTAAGTCTTTAAGCTATTTTTAGTTTATTTTTGTGTATGGTGTGAAGGTGTGTTCTAACTTCATGGATTTACATGTGGCTGTCCAATTTTCCCAACACCACCTGTTGAAGAGACTGTCTTTTTTCCACTGTATATTCCTGCCTCCTCTGTCAAAGGTTAATTGACCTTAGGTATGTGGGTTTATTTCTGGGCTCTCTACTCTGTTCCACTGATCCATATGTCAGTTTTTGTGCCAATACCATGCTGTTTTGATTACTGTAGCTTTGTAGTATTATCTGAAGTTATGCTTCCTGCTTTGTTCTTTTTCCCAGGATTGCTTTGGTAATCTGGGTCTTTCATGGTTCAATATAAATTTTAGGATTATTTGTCCTAGTTCTGTGAAAAATGTCATGGGTAATTTGATAAGGATCACATTCAATCTGTAGACTGCTCTGGGTAGTAGGCCATTTTAACAAAACTATAATTCCAAAAGATACGTGCACCCCTATGTTCATAGCAGCACTATTCACAATAGCCAAGACATGGAGACAACCTAAATGTCCATCAATAGATGAATGGATAAAGAAGAGTGGTACATATATACAATGGAATAGTATGCAGCAATAAAAAAAGAATGAAATAATGTCATTTGCAGCAACATGGATGGACTTAGAGGTTATCATACTAAGTGAAGTAAGTCAGACAGAGAAAGACAAATATCATATGATATAGCTTATATGTGGAATCTAAAATATGACACAAATGAACTTATCTACAAAACAGAAACAGACTCACAGACATAGAGAACAGACTTGAGGTTGCCAAGAGGAAGGAGTGGTGGGGAGCGATGGCTTAGGAATTTAGGGTTAGCAGATGCAAACTATTACATATAGGATGGATAAACAACAAAATCCTACTGTATAGCACAGGGAACTATATTCAATATCCTGTGATAAAACATAATGGAAAAGAATATAAAAAAGAATATATACAAATGCATAACTGATTCACTTTGCTGCACAGCAGAAACTAACACAACACTGTACATCAACTATACTTCAATTAAAAAATAAATAAAAACAGCAAAGGCAAAAAAACCACACCAAAATCCCCATAAATTTATTATCTTACAATTTTGTAAGTCAGAATTTTCATGTGGGTTGCACACATGGCTAAAATTAAGGGGTTGGCAGGACTGTGCTCCCTTCTGGGTCTACTGAAGAAGAATGTTACCTTGCCTTTTCCAGTTTCTAAAGCTCACGTGTTGCTTGATTCTGAAGCCTTCTTCCATCTTCAAAAGCCAGAAGCCAAAGATGGAGATCATCTCTAGCACATCAACCTGACCTTCCCTTCTGCCTCCCTCTTCTACCTTAAGAGACCCCTGCAATTACACAAGGCCCAACAGAATAATCCAAGATAATCCACCCTATGTTAAGGTGAGTTGATTATCAATCTTAATTCCAGTTGGTTTCTTTATTCTTTTGCCATATAATCTAACACAGTTAAAGGTTATAGGGCTCAGGACATGGACCTGTTTGGCGCCCATTATTCTACCTACCACAGTATATGATTTATCAAAGTCTACTGTTGTCCAAATTTACCAGTTTGGGTAAAGTACAGAAACTTTACCCCATCTACATCCCTTTACCCTCTCCCTTTATAATAAAATTGTGTTAAATATTCTTTCTGTATATACATTAGACAGGGTTATAATTTTGCTTAAACTATTAAATGTAATTTAGAAAACTCAAGAGGAAAAGAAAGTTTACAAAATTAACCATATTTTGCTCTTTTCATGTTCTTTTCTTTTTTCTGATATCCTCCTATCATCATTTCCTTACTTCATACTGAGAGGAACTGCCCACCCACATAACCTACTATCTAGGCGACCATGCTTGGTACTGTATGACTCATCATACCTCTTTTATTTCACCTCCACCCTTAATGGTGAATGGTTCAAGTGATGGTCGTGACCTGAGGTCAGCAAATCCACAGGACTTCAAGAAACCTATTTAATTTTAGTGGTTACTTAAGGTTTACAATATATATATTTAATTATCAGAGTCTTCCTTCAAATAATATTATAACACATCATGTGTAGTATAAGGACTTTCTAGCAGTTCAGTCCCAATTACTTTCTCTCACCCCTTAGGCTGCTGTCATTTACTTTTATACATGCTGTGAAAACACAATATATAGCTACTCTTTTTTGCTTTAGATAATCAGTTATCTTTTAGAGCAATTAAAAATAAGGAAAATGAATTTTTATCTAAACTTATTTATCCCATTTCAGCACTCTTGATCCCTGTCTATGGAGCTAAGTTTCTGTCTAGTATCATATTCCTTCTGTTAGAAAATCTTCCTGTAACATTTTTGGTAGGGCAGGTCTGCTGGCAATTCTCTATTTTGTTTGTCTGAAAAAGTCTTTATTTCTTCTTCAGTTTTGAAAGATACTCTGCTGGGCATAGAATTCTGGGTTGACAGTTTTTTTTTTTTTTTTCAGAAGATCTAAATAGACATTTCTCTAAAGAAGATAGATGGTCAAAAAGCACATGAAAAGATGCTCAACGTTGCTAATTATCAGAGAAATGAAAATAAAAACTACAGTGAGGTATCTCCTCACACCAGGAAGAATGGCCATCATCAAAAAGTCTACAAACAATAAATGTTGGAGATGGTGTGGAGAAAAGGGAACCCTCCTACACTATTGGTGGGAATGTAAACTGGTACAGCCACTAGGGAGAACAGTATGGAAGTTCCTTAAACAACTGAAAATAGAGCTACCATATGATCCAGCAATCCCACTCCTGGGCATATATCTGGAGAAAACCATAATTCAAAAAGATACATGCACCCCAATGTTCACTGCAGCACTATTTACAATAGCGAAGACATGGAAGCAACCTAAACGTCCATCGAAAATGAATGGATAAAGAAGATGTGGTACATATATACAATGGAATATTACTCAGCCATAAAAAGGAATGGGATAATGCCATTTGCAGCAACACAGATAGACCTAGAGATTGTCATACTAAGTGAAGTAAGTCAGACAGAGAAAGACAAATATCATATGATATCACTTATATGTGGAATGTAAAAAAATGATACAAATGAACTTATTTACAAAACAGAAACAGACTCACAGACTTGGAAAACAAACTTGTGGTTACCAAAGGGAAACAGTTGGGGCAACTAGGAGTTTGGGATTAACATATACACACTACTATATTTGAAATAGATAACCAACAAGGACCTACTGTATAGCACAGGGAACTCTTCTCAATAGTCTGTAATAACCTACATGGGAAAAGAATCTGAAAAAGAGTAGATATATGTATATGTATAAGTGAATAACTTTGCTGTACACCCGAAACTAACACAACATTGTAAATCAACTGTACTCCAATATAAAATAAATTTTTTAAGAAAGAGATTTTTCCATTGTCCTACAGTCTGCTGTAATCTTTGTCTTTTTCTTTTGTTACTTTTTTCTCTGGTTACCTTCAAGAGTTTCTTTTTATCTTTGACTTTCAGTACTTAAATGTGTTGTCTAGATGGTTGTTGTTTTTATTTATGCTGTTTGGCATTGCCTGAGCTTCTTGGATCTGTGGCCTCTTTTATTAATTTTGGAAAATTATTTACCATTAATTCTTCAAATATTTCTTCTGCCCTGAGTTTTCCTTCTGAGGTTCTAATCTCCCTTACATTTGATAATGTTCCAAAGTTCTTGGATGCTCTGTTCTGGTTTGTTGTTTTTACTTTGTTATCACTTTGTGTTTCAGTTTGGGTAATCTCCTTTGACAAAGCTTTGAGTTCATTGATTCTTTCCTCCCTTGTGTTGAGTTTACTGATGAGCCCACTGAAGGTTTTCTTCATCTCTATTAATATGTTTTTCATTTTTATAATTTTCACTTTATTTTTTATTATAGTTTATGTATCTTTGTTTTAATTACCCATCTGATCTGATTATGCATGCTGCCCATTATTTTCTACTGAAGCACTTAAAATATCCACCACATTTATTTTTAAATTCACTGTTAGATAGCTCTAACATCTCTTTCATAATTGATTATGGTTTGGCTGATTGCTTTGTCTCTTGATTTTTTTTTTGCCTGACTCTTTGTATGCCTTGTAATTTTTGTTGATAGCTAGACATCTTATATACAACCATGGAAACTGAAATAAAGAGTATTTATTATGTTTAGAAATGAGCAGATCTTTCTGGCCTTCTGCTAAATCTTCAGTGTGGACAGATGATTCAGTTTTATCAGAAGTCAAGCCAGATCTGGGATTTGTTATTTCTGTGATTACCTACAGTGAACCACAGGCTCCAAATCCCTCTAATGCCACATTGCGCATATGGTAGGGTTGGTTTGCCAGAGAGTTTACCTAATGCCTGCTCCACCCTCAACTTTAGGTCTTCCTTTGTTCTGAGCCTCACAGGCAAATTACTCTCCATGCTCTTGCCTTTTTCCTACCATAAGCTTTTGCTGTTATTCAACACTTGTTAGTTTGTCAAGCTAGTGGTGAGGGGCTGGAGAGGGCATGCTCCTTTTGCTCTGATTAAATCTGTCTTAGACATTGTGTTGCTGTCTCAGTAGTGGGAGTTCTCAGCAATCTTGCCTGTATGCCTGAGCCAAGCATGCATTCCTGACCCCTCAAGAATAGGTAAAGGACTTTTTCAGGTTTATTTTTCCTAGCTGCAAAGTCTTCACCAATGACTAAGAGTAACAGCATTTATTCCCATTTTCTCAGCTGTTTAGGACTTTTGTTTCTATGAAAGACAGAAAAGAGTGATCCAGATGAGACTTTGAGCCTTTCTCAGAGTGGTTGTTGTCCTCTCTCAGACCTGCTCTACACGAGTCATGTTTTCAGGTCTTTCACCTTGCCCTCGATCTTTTATTGTGAGCAACCAGTGATATCCATGGATTTCATGTGAGCATGAAATCCCCTTGCATCTGTGGCCTCCAGAGTTTATATGACCTTGCTTCTCCACACTTGGCCTTCAGTATATGTTAAACATTTTAGTTGACTCCTCTTCACCATTTTCCAGTGGATAGGCCAACTTAGGCAAGAGCTTTCATACCATCTCTTCTTAAACATACCTGTCTATCCCTAGATGATCAGTTAGTTGTCATCCTGTGACTTCAACTCTCTGATGAGTTCAAAAATTTGAGAATTTTTCAGACTGTGAAGAGTTCTTGTTGTTGTTATTTTTGCAATGGTGAGAGTGATAATCTTTCCAGCTTTCTACATCCTAAGTGGAAACTTGAAGTCAAAATACTTACACAATTAAAAAAAAAAAAAAAGACCTATAAAAGTCTACCTACCCACTTAGCATAGAACAGCAGTTATATCCATCAGGGTCCAGTCAGAAAAACAGAAACTACACTAACTGTTTAAATAGATACTATATTATATATCACAAGTAATATAAATATGCAGTGTTTTATATTATGTAAAGAAAATCTTACAGAATTTTGAAATAGACATTAAAAGGCTTTAAAAAAAACATAAAAAAACAAAAAGGAAACCCTGAGGCAACACATAAATAGGAACTGCAAAAAGCAGCTCCCCCTGCCCCCAGGAATAGGGGAATGAGGAGGGGTCTGGGGTTATCAGAACAGAGAAGTATGAAGATGAGGGCCTGCCTCTGGGGCTCAGCCATCTGGTGAACTCACAGCCAGGCTGCTACTGGTACCTCTAATGGGTATGATACGCTGATTCTGGGACTGGCAGGAAGAAAAGACAAAAATTGGAACCAACTGCTGTTTTCATAGGAAGGGCCTTCACTGGAATGATTCCAACAAGAAAAAATCAAACTAGAAGCAGAAATTTCTTCTCTTACCTCCTGCCTTCTGGCCTCTCTCCAGGGCACCCTACTGGCATAATTTAACAGTCTCTGGCAAAGGGGAAATATAGTTTTCATAGTCCCAGTCCTGGCATCACAAAGCCTATAAAAGGTATCTATGGAGCCGAAAGACAATAGCTTAATAACTATCCCAGTAGGATCTTTTTATTTTCAATAGGCTGAGTGAATTGTAATGTAAGAGATTTTAAAGTGTTTTCAATTTTATAAACTATGCTTCATTAAATACCAATATCTAAATTGAAAAAATTATTCATGTAAATAAACTCACTTTTGTAGAACCGGTACATTTTCAAATTTCTATTATCTGAGAAATGACTGCCAGTTCCAAAGTCTTACAGCTAAATATTATTCTTATGGACGGCACATTACTGACAGTGATGGAGAACATTTTTAATATTTCTTTGTTTTACCGAATTTCAATTGAGCTGACAGTTGCACTAAGAAGTTTCCATTTAGCTGTTTAGAACATTCATTACTCCAGAAACGATTTCTTTATGAGTATACACTTCGTGAACTTTTAAAATTAAAAAAAAAAGAAAAGAAAGAAAAAACCTTGATTTGCCATAAATAAATGAGAGGTTATAGGGAATTCTCTGGTGGTCCAGAGATTAGGACTTGGCGCTTTCACTGCGGGGCCAGGTTTTAGCGGGGAACTAAGATGCCGCAAGACGCAGCCAAAAAATAAATTAATTAATTATTTTTTAAAAAATGATAGGCTATATTTTGTTACATGTTTATTAAAATAAAGATCAAAGTTTACCAAAAAAAGAGATAAAGAAAAAGAGAAGAAAGAGAATGAAATCTTGCTTCTCTTTTATTTATATTATTCAAGTGTCAGTATAAATTGGATAAACAATTTTATATTTCAAAGAAGATGCCTATACCAATTACTAGAATTCTTACCAACTTCTATCAAGTTGATAAATTTTTATGGTAGTACACATTTTAGAATCATTTTAATATGTAAATGTCACATTATAAAAATAAGTTCCTAGTAAATAGTAGAAATTTAATACCTGTTATTTGAAATGGTTAGATGGATGAACTGAAGAAAAAAAAAGGTCCATAAAAACAAATGAATAAAACTAAATATTCTCTGCTCTGGGAAATATGTGGTAAGACAAATTCAGCAAGTAAATTTTGTTCATTATAAATATATTCAGGGCTTCCCTGGTGGCACAGTGGTTGAGAGTCTGCCTGCCAATGCAGGGGACACAGGTTCATGCCCGGGTCCGGGAAGATCCCACATGCCGCGGAGCAACTACGCCTGTGAGCCACAATTACTGAGCCTGCGCGTCTGGAGCCTGTGCTCCGCAACAAGAGAGGCCACGATAATGAGAGGTCTGTGTCCCGCGATGAAGAGTGGCCCCCACTTGCCGCAACTGGAGAAAGCCCTCGCACAGAAACGAAGACCCAACACAGCCATAAATAAATTAATTAATTAATTTAAAAAAATAAAAAATAAAATGTATACTCATAATCACATTGGTTAATTTTTTTCCAATATAAAACACCTAGTTACAACCAATACTCATTGTACGAATCATCACTTTTTCTCTTTGAAAACCTAGGTCAGTATTATTCATATCGAAATAGCAACGTGATAGATAGGTAGACAGACAGGCTGAGTAAAGTTCCACAATTCTTGAATATTTCTGAATTTCTGAGTTGGCATAGAATATAAAAGGGAAAGATGGGACTCCTTACTAGTATGGGCAGGTTAGATCTTGAGAAAAAAATTTGACAGTATGACTATGTTTACCTCAGTTTGACAAAATGGATCATCCTGGTTATATAAATTCATAATAGATTTGAGAATAGAACATATGTTCTTGAAAGGAAGAGGATAAATTGGAAAGTGTGTATACTGCATCAATGTTGAAAATTTAATTAAAAAGAATTTTCCTTTAGAAATTTTGCTAAGACTCTCTAAAGAAATTGATTCAACTTTTCTTTGTTACTTTTATTCTATTTTAGAAATAGATCATCCTTTCTTTGATGTATATATATATTTTTTGATTCAGTGAAAGCCAACATAACCAGGAAATTGGGTTCTTCCACTGAAGACACTTATCAAACAGACTGTTTCAAATTGCTTTGGCTTGGAGACAGAGAAAGTCAGTTTCAGTAAAAGTGCTATTTATTTTAAAAGGAAGTATACTTTTTGTAATCCTGATAGGAATTCATTCCTGAGACTTTAGAAAGTTTATCCATAATCCAAAGTTGGCACCACTATTTAATCTTAACAATACTTTAAAAAACTTTAGTAAAAATACACGTGCACACACACACACACACACACACACACACAGTATTCAGAAATATTTTGTCCCACTATTTATCACCAAATAACTTTTAGGTTGAGCAAGGGGCTTTCTTCTGAATATACATATACAGAATTTATTCTGTTCCCTCTAAAGATAAGTCCCAGGTAGAGACTTGTGTAAATTATGTACCTAAATTCATATCAACAACTCTCCATCTCAAATCAAAGACTTGATAACAAACTATAATTTTATTCATGAAACTGGTGGTTCAGTATAAATTTGACTGGAATAAAATAGCTTTCAGTTTTACCAAATGAACCAAACTGTACACAAGAGCTCCTATAGTTTCTCTGACAGAAAGAGTTTTCTCTATTCTGTCATCTCTCTGATGCACTCAAGCAGATGTTCTTATTTTACTTCATTTTAAAAATTTTATCCAAATTTCACAGTTATCCTCAATGTGAGGGTTGGTATAAGTTAAGTGTCTGTCATGATAAAAAGAGGAGTCCTTCGGGGTATTTGTTTAAATATTTTCTTCTCTCATTTCTCTCTTCTTTCACTAAAACTATTATCAACAGGCTGGTTTACATTTTGAGCTGATTTTCTAGTTTTATTACGTTTCTTGAATTTTATTTTTTTTTACCAAGGGAATTCCAGTTTTATTTTTTTCAACCTTTTTATTCTCTCTCTCTCTCTCTCTCTCTCTCACCCACTGCCTCCCTCCCTCCCCCTCTCTCCCTTACTCCCCGCCTCTCTCTCTCCATTCACACAATACACACACACTTTTATGCACAACTTTCTAATGTTTAAAGTTTTATATTTTCAAATATTTGTTCCCTTTACATAGATTTCTTTCTTATTTCATAGATGCAATATCTTCTCTACTTTATGAGAACAACAATTTTTATTTTCTTTGTTATGTTAATAATCCTAATGTGGTATAAGTTAAAAACAATAAAACATACATTCTTGAGTTTGCATTTGGAGTTTAATGAATCATAATAAACATATACCATGTAATCACTGTCTCAGTCATGATGTAGAACATTGCATTCACTCCAGAAAGTTCCCTCATGCCTCTTGCAGTCTTTCCTCCATGCCACTTATAATTCAAGCCCATACCTGAACTTTTCATTGTATGAATATAAAATAGTTTAAGCATTTACCTCTGGATAACATTCAAGTTGTTTACAGTTCAGAACTATTATGAATAAAGTAAGTATAATCATTCATGTACACATCATTTTATAGACATATGTTTTCAGTTCTCACGTAAATACTTAGGTGTTGAATTGCTGGGTCATAGGGTAGGTTTAACTTAAAGTCACAAAGACTTTCTCCCACGTTTTTTCCTAGCTGATTAGGTTTTAGTTTTAACTTACTTTTTAAGGTCCATGTTTCTTATCAATTAATTTCTGTGTGACATAGGGAGAGAAGTTAGTTTTTCTCCATATTTATATCCTGTTGTTACAACACCTTTTGTTAAAAACGCTGCTCATTCCCCACTGAATTGTCTTAACACATCTTTCAAAAATAAATTGAGAAAGTATGTGGTCAATTTCTGGGTTCCCTACTCTGTTTCATTGATTTCTATGTTTACCCTGATGCCAGTATTACACTGTCATGATTTATGTATCTTTATATCTATAGGAGGTCTTCAAGTGAGGTGGTAGAAGGCTTTCAAATGCTTCTTTTTCCCAAAATATTTGAATTCTTCCAGAACCTTTACATTTTGAAATATATTTAAGAGTTTACTTGGCAGTTTATACAACAACAAAAATACCTGCTTTGGATTTTGATTGGAATTGCGTTCATTCTGTAGATCAATTTGAGGGCTATGGACATCTTAATATTGACTCTTCCAATGCATGGTATATCCTAACACTTCCATTTTTATGATCATTGGGTAGAGAATATTTTCTAATTTCTTGCACTATGAATTTTACTAGAAGTGGATTATGTAATTTCCAAATATTAGGAAATTTCTAATTTTTCATTTCTAATTTAATTCCATTCTTCAGAGAACCTATTCTGCTATATTTAAATCATTTGAAATTAGGACATTTTATGCCCCAATACATCATCTACCTTTATAAACATTCCATGAGCAGTTGAATACATATTCTGTAGTTGTTATATGCATTGGTCTGTAAATATCAATTAAGTGAGATTGGCTGATAGTTTTGATCAGATTCTTACTAAGTTTTTGCTTACTTGTTTTATCAAATACTGAGAGAAGTGTCTTAAAATATGAACCATGATGGTCACTTTGTCTGTTTCTCTCTTTTTTTTTTTTTTTTTTTTTTGCCAGGGGGTGACTGCCAATTTTTTTCATATATATTAAAGTCTATATTTATTGAATTTACATCTTGAAGTGTTAGGTCTCCTTGGTGAATTGTTTCTTTAGCCTGTGAAATGTCCTTTTCTGTTTCTGATAGCACTCTGTCTTGAAGCCTACCTTGTCTGATAGTAATATAGCCATATTACCTTTCCTACACTTGGTGTTTATTTGCAGGTTGTATCTTTTTTACTCCCTTTAATTCCAACTCTGTATTTAAAGCACATTGCTAATAAATATCACATAGTTGTGTTCTGTCTTTTAATCCAGTCTAACGATCTGCCTTAAAATGAGTGTTTAGTCCATATACATTTAATGTAATTATTGACATAATAGGACTTACAGGTCACTAAGCCCCGTATATTTTCTTCAATCTTTTATTCTCCATTTTTCCAACTGGATTATCTGATTAGATATTGCATGAATCCAATTATATGGTTCTATAATTCGTATTGCTATCTATATATCTTATTGCTATTCTTATCATCAAGTTGACTTTCCATTTTCTAAAAAGTCTAATCCAGTCTGCTATTATGCCTACCATGAACTTTGCATTTTAGTTGTTACAGCATTCTCATCCAGTATTTCCATTTTGTTGTATTTTGAAATTTCTATTTCTCTGCTAGGATTTTCTTCAAGATTTCTCATTAAGATATTTTTCTTTACATACTGTATGTATTTATAATAGTGTTTTAAAAATTTGTCTGCTAAATCTAATATATGGACCATTTGGGGGTCTGTTTCCACTTATTACATTTTTCTTTTCTTGGCTATAAGTCACAATTTCCTATTTCTTTAGAAATATAGTATTTTTTATTATATAGATTTTGGACACTATAATTGGCACATTATATAGATGCCACATTTTGTTTCTTTTCTCTGCAAATTGTTGATTCTTTTTTTTTCCCCCTAGAAAATTAGTGGCTGATCTCCATCAACATGTGTAGGTTTGGTTTTATGTTTTATTGGGGTGGGTTGGTCGAAAGTTCAAGGTGCTTACCAAGCTCCTCTAACGTGTTGAGGTGTTGAGGCTCAATCTCCAAGGGTCTAAAGTAGGTTTTACGACAGGGCATGAGCTTTATTCTTAAGTCACAGTCTTGCTGACATCTTAATTAAATGCTCAGGTGCTAGAAAGGTCTCTCCACTCTGCTTGTGCTGGAATTCAAATGTCTGCTACCACTGACTGATTTCTATTTATTTTGTTCTACTCTCAACCCAGGAAAAGCTGAGAATTTTATATGATCTTGCCTGGAAAAATCACAATTCCACCCTCAGCCAGGGACGTGTAGGAAGCTTTCACACAGATGTCTGCCCTCCCCGCCCTGCACCCTGTCACCTGATCCCCTTACTCAGCTAATTCCTTGCTAGTGATTGCAGACTGTAGCTGCTTTAGCAGTCAAATCCTGATCTCTACCTTCTCAACTCAGAAGCTTTGTTTGAATTTTTCTTTTTTGCACCACAATTAAGAAAATGTCCCTGGACAGGATGCTGAGATAAATATAGGACTTACTCATGAGTTCCCTTCACTCAGAGATTGCAGTTTTGAGTACCTATTATCCTGTGCTTGAAAATAGTTGTCTCAGATGCATAGTTATTATATAATCCATGCAAAAATACATGTGTGGTATTTGTGGTGCTTATATGGTTTTAAAATGTCAAAATGACTATACTACCCAATGCAATCTACAGATTCAGTGCAATCTCTATCAATTTACCAATGGCATATTTTGCAGATCTAGAACAAAAAATCTTACAATTTGTATGGAAACACGAAAACCCCCAAATAGCCAATGCAATCTTGAGAAAGAAAAACGGAGCTGGAAGAATCAGGCTCCCTGACTTCAGATTATACTATTAAGCTACAGTAATAAAAACAGTATGCTACTGGCACAAAGACAGGCTTATAGGTCATTGGAACAGGATAGAAAGCCCAGAAATAAACCCACACATCTAGAGTCAGTTAATCTACAACAAAGGAGGCAAGAATATACAATGGAGAAAAGAGTCTCTTCAATAAGTGATGCTGGGAAAACTGGACAGCCACATGTAAAAGAATGAAATTAGAACATTCTCTAACACCATACTCAAAAATAAACTCAAAATGGATTAAAGACGTAAATGTAAAACCGCATACTATAAAACTCTTAGAGGAAAACATAGGCAGACCACACTTTGACATAAATCGCAGCAATGTCTTTTTGGACCCACCTCCTAGAGTAATGAAAATAAAAACAAAAATAAACAAATGGGACCTAAAATTAAACTTAAAAGCTTTTGCACAGCAAAGGAAACCATAAACAAAATGAAAAGACAACCCACAGAATGGGAGAAAATATTTGCAAACAATACAACTGACAAGGGATTAGTCTCCAAAATATACAAACAGCTCATGCAGCTTAATACCAAAAAAAAACAAACAACCCAATCAAAAAAGGGGCAGAAGATCCAAATACACATTTCTCCAGAGAAGACATACAGATGGCCAAAAAGCAAATGAAAAGATGCTCAACATTGCTAATTATTAGAGAAATGCAAACCAAAACTACAATGAGGCAATCACCTCACACTAGTCAGAATGGCCATCATCAAAAAGTCTACAAACAATAAATGCTGGAGAGGGTGTAGAGAAAAGGGAACCCTCCTGCACTGTTGGTAGGAATGTAACTTGGTACAGCCACTATGGAGAACAGTATGAAGATTCCTTTAAAAAACTAAAAATAGAGCTACTGTATGATCCAGCAATCCCATTCCTAGGCATATAACTGGAAAAAAAAAACATCATTCAAAGAGATACATGCACCCCAATGTTCACTGTAGCACTATTTACAATAGCCAAGACATGGAAGCAACCTAAATGTCCATCGACAGAGGAATGGATAAAGAAGATGTGGTATACACACACAAACACACACACACACAATGGAATATTACTCAGCCATTAAAAAAATGAAATAATGCCATTTGTAGCATCATGGATGGACCTAGAGATTGTCATAATAAGTGAAATAAGTCAGACAAAGGCAAATACCATATGATATCATTTACATGTAGAATCTAAAAAATGATACAAATTAACTTATTTACAAAGCAGAAATAGACTCACAGACTTTGAAAACAAACTTATGGTTACCAAATGAGAAAGGTGGGGGGGGGGAGGGATAAATTAGGAGTTTGGCATTAACATATACACACTACTATATATAAAATAAATAATCAACAAGGACCTAGTGTATAGCACAGGGAACTCTACTCAGTGCTCTGTAATAACCTATATGGGAAAAGAATATGAAAAAGAATAGGTATATGTATATGTAAAACTAAATCACTTTGCTGTACACCTGAAACTAACACATTATAAATCAACTAGACTCCAATATAAAATAAAAATTTTTTTAAATGTTCAAATGTCACCATTTTCATATATGCCCATATAAATACATATCTGTCAATAATTAGTATAAGAATTTTTGAAAAGCTTCTTTCATCAGTTGGAAAGAGACAACACAACAGAAAAATGAGCAAAAGATTATAAAAAGGCCATTTACAGGGGAGGAAATAAATGGACAATATTAAAATAACTATTTTTTGTTAGCAATGAGGGAACTGCAAAATTTTGAAAAACACTGCAGGGAAAAGAAGTTTTACATAGTCCTGGTGGGGCAACAGCTTGGAAGAGAAATTCAGTAGTAGAGTAATTCTACTTTAGAGAAACTCTTGTAGTCACGTGCAAGGAAGTTATGCATAAAGACAGTCACTGTGCCAATATTTGTAACAGTAAATAAGTGGGACAACTTGACTGTTCCTCAGTAGCAGGATGAATAAATTCAATGGCCTGGTCATAGAGTGATTTATCAATATCAACTTGATCAAAATAAATGATTTAATATTTTTAAAGATCTTAAAACAATGTCTTTTTCTTTTTTTTTTTTGGTTCTGTTTCTTTTTTTCTCTTTCTTTCAAACCCTTGTGTCGAGGGCTGACTTTCAATAGATCGCAGCGAGGGAGCTGCTCTGCTACATAAGAAACCCCGACCGAGAAGCAGGTCGTCTAGAAATGGTTTAGCACCAGGTTCCCCGCGAACGTTCGGTGCGTGACAGGAGAGGGGCGGCTGCCTTTCCGGCCGCACACCCTGTTCCAGGACGAAGGACTCTCCGCACCGGACCCCGGTCCCAACGCGCGGCGGGGCGGGCCGCACCGTGCCCCGGGGGCCGCGGCCGGTGCCCAGCCAGCGGGGACGGCGGTGGGGTGCTGGCTATCGGAGGCCAACCGAGGCTCCCGAGGCGCTGCCGTATCATTCTGCCTGGGCGGGATTCAACAATGTCTATTCTTAGGGGTGTATGTTAGTCACTTTAATGCAGGTTAAAATTAATGAATTAGATTTAAATATATTAACAAAGATATGTATCAAAAACAATGTTGAGTGTAAAATCCAGTTGCAAACATGTATGTCCAGTATGACCCCATTAATGTAAAATCGAAAACACATAAAACAATAGAATACATAATTATAAATACATGGAAATAATACTCTAGAGGATATAGAGAGGGGCTATAAAGGGATGGCAAGTGGGAGTTTGCTATGTGTATGATTTTATTTTTGTTCTCCTTTTATAGAAAAATTCCGAAACAAACAAAAGAGCAAACGCTTGTAAGGCATCAGACATGGAGAGATTCTCAATTGTGTTAACAGAGCAGAAATATTATTTTAAGCTCTATAACACCATTATTTTCAGTTCAGCTGGCCAGCAGAGTCTATCTATGAGAGAAACAGTGACAGAGAAATAAAAGTATGGTTATCTCTGCTCATGCCACTGTAAGGAAAGGCCACGACAATCAATGAATGGTATATTTGAAATGGGATTTCAACTCTTTATTCACCAAGTTTATAGAACAGTAAGCCTCAATAATGTAGTACTCTTGGCACACATTTTTTTTCCCCTTGGGAGTGGGGGATTTTGCTGCACTAACCCAACTAAAAGTGATGTGCAGTGTTTCGTGTTTACAATGAGGACAATTGAAATTATTTTACCTTAGAAGTATGAGAACTGCACGAGCATTACATAAACAATTTTAAAAAGAAACAAATGTCACATATGTTATTCTGACACAGTCAAAGATGATTATATTCGCATGGGGACAGACTATTAATTATACAGATTTCGTATAAGTTAGGAAAACTTTCTTGTTCCATGCCTGGACTGTATTCCTAAATATCTTTCTTTAGCCTAAGGAGCAGCAAACTTTTCCTTTAAAGGGCCAGATAGTAAGTATTTTAGGCTTGGAGGGCCAGATGGTCTGTTGCAAATGCTCAATTCCTCTCTGTTAGTTTGGAGGCAGCCATTCATAATATATAAATTAATAGGCACGTCTGTTTTTCAATACATCTTTATAGAAAGAGGCAATCTGGATTTGTCCTGCAAGTCATAATATGCCAACACTTGCTCTAGATTGTTTTTGATTTTTCCAGTATTCTAGCTAAATGTTTAATACCTCTGTCAATGATTCTATGTATCCTTCTTGCCTATTGGGTTTTTTTTTTAGTCCTCTGGCAAGTAAAAGATAACTTGAGATCTACAAAAATGAGGCGCTGATTTGGATTTTGAAACGAATAAGATGACTGACCAGTACTGGACTTTGTATCAGTGGTCTGCCCTTGTTTTAATAACCTCCTCCAACATCCTCCTTTAGTCTCCCACGTTCTTACAGATGTAGATGCCCCCAGTGTTATATTGGTGGGGAGGCTTAGGAAGCTAATATAAATTTGGAGCTTACAAAGTCTTCCTGATTAAAACTTTTCCACAGGATCAGGTTTGAATTCTTAATCTCTTTCAACTTTTCACGGCATTCTAAATGCTGTTTATCAATAAAGTCCCATAAGATTCTGTAAAACAAGTAATCACGCTAACTTTCTTATCTCTAGATTTATAACTTTCTTAACTCTACTTACAGGCGAGATCAATCCTGGTAGGAAAACCACCAGGGATAAGGGTTCAAAATAGCTAGACAGGCTTGATAAGATTTTTTATGATTTCTTAGGGAAACAAAGAAGAAAATTAAAAGAATGTGGTTCATTATAAGTTATGTCTGCTTTTTAAACATAGATCATCACTAACCAGTCCCTGAAAAAAATTCTTCATTTAGAGAAAAATGATATAAAATTTATTTTAAAAATTGATTATTACTGTCATTTTCATTTGTATGCTGCCTGTGTTGTACGTTTTAGATTCCATAATAAAACAGGTGAAGTAGAGGGTTAAGAACCACAGAGTGATAGTAAATCTCTGCAGGTGTACTCTTTAGTCAGATATTTATTGGATAGTGGGTGAGACACATAAATAGGAAGTAATGTCCGCATGAATGCCTGTTTAACAATCTTATACATTCAAATATGATTGTTGGATTTGTGGTTGAATTAAGTGGTGCATAAATAGTATATATAAAAGATCTTGGAATTCCTGGTGCAAAAAAGGTTTCTGAATTCACCTAGTATGTCAGTTCAGTGCCACTGAGAAACAGACACTTCAATAGTATCAGAAGTCTCAGACAGTTATTGAGAGACATGCCTGTGAAAGATAAAGAAGATATAAGAGGGAGCAGAAGTAAGATAGATAAAGAAGATAGATAAAGAAGATAGAAGAGGGAGAGTCTCCAGACCGAGATGCACGTCTGAAACCTATGAAAGCAGGGAGAAAAATCAGGTATGAAAGCTTCAGAAGGTGATGCAGTTCTGAGAAAGTCTCAGCCAAGCTGAAAGGGAGTTCCCAAGCATAGGCTGTCCTTTGGAAGAGCCCCACATCAGGCAGGGGTGGCTTGGCTCTGGCCCTCCACCGTGCTCAGTTCTTGGCTTGGAGCAGCCCATGGAAAGCATGTCTGTGGTGTGAATGCTGGAAAGTCTAAAAGTACTTCAACTGAAGACCATTAGTTCACTGTGCTCCTCACAGCAGGCTGTCATGAAGAATATGTGAGTGGCACAACAACATGGTCACCTAATGGAGGTTCAATCCGAAACTGCATGGCATGAAGCACTTTTAGCTCTCAGAAGTACTGTCTATGCAGAGGAAGTTTTTAAATAACATATAATACACTTTAGTTAGTATTTACATTTACACACTTCATACAATGATAGGAATATGATCCCAGTACCAAGGACAGTGCTCGAAACATAAGAGATGTTCAATATAAGTTTGAGAATAAATGCAGGTTGTTTTTCACATTCCTTGTTTCAGAAAGCTCTTTAATTTATCCATTTTACTTTTTTTCTAGTTCATCCCTATTGACTGAATAAACTTTTCTTTAGCTAGAATCTTCATCTTAAGCTTTTTAAGAGCACATGATCTACACTCTTTACATCCTGTGACGTGTGTGTTATAACAATACACAGTTGTAACACTGATTAAGCTCATCAGTCCTAAAAAGTCACCCTGGGATCAATACATGGCTTCAACACTTTCTAGTTGTGAGAACTTTGGAGAGCCAAGTAACCTCTCTCTGCCTTAGTTTCCTTGTCTATAAAATCAAGATTGTAATAGCACCTAATCATAAAGTTGTTATGAAGAGGAAAAGTAGTATGCTAAAATATTGAGAGCAGTGTCTGTACACAGTGAGTGCTCAGAAAATTAAGCCAGTATGATCCATGTTGTTTTTACTAGCATGGATCAAATCTATACCGTATGATTAAGAAAGCATTAACGATGTCTGCACCAGGGGAAAGAGACTTTGATAAAGGCTCTATGACTGGCTCATCAATTGAAAATGCTTGGTCATACAAGAAATGAATATAATCTGGGCTCAACTGTCCTGTGACCAGCAGAGATGAAAGTGGAAAAGATATTCTAGGTAAACAAAAGAGCTAAAACACAGCATGGACAGAAAAAAATAATAATAATTTCTGATTTGGGTGAGATATTGTGTGCATGAGTGGAAACAGTGAAAAAGAAAGCTGGCTATTCTCAGACCAGACAACAAAAGACCTTGGATAACATACTACAGATAACAGAGAGTCGTGTATCTTGTCCTGCCATAGAATTAGGGCCAGGGAGGGTATTTGGGCAAGGGAATGGCAAATTCAGAGATGCTTTGATAGCAGTATGAAAGATGCAATAGAGAGGAAAGGGTGCAAGAGATGAAAATGAGATAAGAAGTCTCATGCAAGTGTCCAAAAGTTATTGCTTATGAAAACCTAAGCTAGCTTTGTGGCCTGGGAATGAAGCGTTTGTGATGGAAAAGAGAAGTACCCCAAAAGTAAAATCTATAGAACTTGGACGATAATTAGATATGAGAGACAGAAAAAACCTCATTTATTTATTTAATCCTGTACTCATTCCTCAGATATTTATTGTCTAGTTTGTGTCAGACAATGATCTAAGGTACGGCATCAAGAGACAGATACACAGTCTTCTGCAAGAAACACACTCTTAAACAGAGCATTAAATTGTAAAATGATTATTACTATATTAGGCACAAGTGCAATATACATGTCGTCTAGTGTGGCCCAACATGGAGATAACCAACACTGTAGGTTTGATCTAAGCAACTGAACAGATTATGATGCCATTAACAGAGACAAAGAATGAAGAAAGGGGGGGACTTCCCTGGTGGTCCAGTGGCTCAGACTCCGTGCTCCCAGTGCAGGGGGCCTGAGTTCGATCCCTGGTCAGGGAACTAGATTCCTCATGCAAAACTAAGAGTTTGCATGCTGCAACTAAAGATCCCTCATGCCACAACGAAGATTCTACACGCAGCAACCATGATCCCGTGTGCCGTAACTAAGACCCTGCGCAGCCAAACAAACAAACAAACAAATAAATACATAAATAAATAGGGAGGTACCAGTTTTGGAAGAGATAATAAGGAGTTTTGTTTTACATGTGTTAAGGTGTCAGCAGATCAAATACTGAAAATTAAGTTAAAATACCACACAACTGATACTTGTCACTAAGAACATTTTTCCTATATCAAGCACATTTGAAAATATTTTAATGCAAGCCATGACAACTGTATCAAAACCTCATATGCATCTAAATTCTCTACACAAATAATACCACTTAAAAACACATGCTTTTCAAAGGGTTTTTTAGTACCAAAATGCTTTCATTATTAAAAGTTGAAGAAATATTCATTTAATATTTTAAACACAACAAGCATCCTAACTTTATCTGGCTGTTTTTATTAGCTATGTTTCTGGCTTTCAAAATAAGAGGGAAAATCACACTGACTATTATGCTGGTTGGTCTTTGGTGGCTGCCTTCTTTACTGATCATTTAAAGATTAAAGTCTTGGGAGAAGGAAAGTAGCTACATTAAGTACTCAGCTCCTTTCTGCACTGTGTCCTAATCTCTTTCATGCAAGGTAACACCACGCTTAACTTGAAAGCTCACTCTATTTTGAACCATCACACTCCAGAAATACAGAGCTTTCCAGATACTTAGAAACAAAATCCAAAATTTTGAGAGTTATCAGAAAAATGTATACTTAGCCAGGTAAGAAACTGTGCATTCCAATGTAAAAATAAAATTATTACCATGCACTTGGTAAAAGAAAAGTAATTGACACTTGTGCCCCTCACACCCAAAATAACTGGCATTATGAATATATCCTATAAATCAACAACTGAAGAGTGCTGTAAAATAACAAATGAAGATGGCAATTATTACGTATCTCTTAAACTAGTTAATGAAGCAATTTATGGTTTAGACAAAAGATTTTTTAAATTACTTGTGTATTTTCCTATAGTAGCCACGTGATTAAGAGGAAAATCCATATTTCACTCTGAATTATTACTTACACATCCACTTCCCTCTACCCCGGTAAGCATTTAGTTTATCTGATTATAGGCTTCTTAGCCATTCGAAGTATGAATGAATGGATGATGAATGAATGCAAGCAAACGGCAAGCTTCTGTCACGCAAAATACACAGATCAGAAAAGAAATTCATCACTCAAAAGTTCTATTTATTTACTACTCAGAAAATGGATCAGGGTCTTTAATGGATTTTCTCTGCCTATTGATTTGTTTCAAAAAAAAGAAATATCATGCTTTTTGTCATACCACCTTTTGTGCCCATGTACCAGTTTGATACTTCCGTGACTTTACATATCACCATTCTCTGCCAAAATCTCCCCCCTCTATTCTGTATTAGTCCATGCCAATCACACATTTCAAAATGAGGTTCAAAACTATCTCCCTAAGGTATTCCTGATGCTTTGCTTTATCTTCTCTTGTATTTATATTCTCTCCCCATTGCAAATGTAACTTTTTTTTTAAAGTGATTAAAAGGAACTGGCTTCCTTTTCTGCTTGATTTGTATTATTTATGTCATGACAGGTACTCAACTTATGTATTTCAATTTAGTTCTTTACTAAACAAATTACCAAACAAATTGAAGATCAATTGTGGGTACAATATTAAGAACTGGGATTAAACAAAGATCTGCCCTTGAAAAGCCTGCAAGGCTTATTCATTCCACAATTATTAATCTAATAGCTATATTAACAAACACTTTGCTAGGTGTTTGGAATATTATGTATGGGTTATTTACCTTTAGGGATCTCACACAGATGGACATATATGTAAAATATAAATTATGATTCATAACAAGTAAATGCAACGTGGGATCCTGATTTGGATTCTGTCAAGACAAAGGAGATTAGTGAAACAATTGAGTAAAATTTGAATAAGGCCTGTAGATTAGTGAATAGTACTGTATCCATGTTAATTTCCTGGTTGAGGTCATTGTAATGAAGTTGTGTAAGATATTAACATTGGAGAAGGTGAGTGAAGGATACGTAGGTTCTGTTCATACTGTTTTTGCAAACTTGTGTAAATCTAGCATTCTTTCAAAGGTAAAAGGTTTTCAAAGTCATGTAAAATACACCGTGAGATGGACACAGAAATGTTCATATCACGATGTACTCCAGCAATATTCCTCTTGAAGAAAGATCTTAGTGCTCCACTGCAGGGACTGTGGTCAGCAGTCAATCCCCAGGTGTTAGCTTCTTCAGGACATGCCTCAGCTGCAGAGAGCCACCTCATGTAAGCCCCACCCTTCTGACCACAACCATTACCTGGTGACTGATTAAACCAGGGGTATAAAGGTCTGGCCATTTTGTTTCAACAGAAAACACTGACAAGCAACACTCCCTCCAGAATTCCTCCTGAAGCTTTGTTAAACCTGCATCACAGTTTGTCTTCCTCCTTGGCCCACTCCTGCGTCCTCCTCCTTCCTTTCCCAGTTGTTAATCCCTAAAAACATGTTGTAGCTCAATTACCTCTCACTGTTTGCTTCAGGAGAAGCCAACCAGTGTTATGTTAGACGACTCTGAGAACACAGATGACAAAGCAATTATAAACAGCCAGTGGTGCTATACTGAGATATATATATTCCTAAATAGCATCATGCTATGCAAAATTTGTACAGTAAAATACACAGGACTTATGGAGGAAATGGGGTAAGGACATAATACTTGAAAACATAAATGTGTCAGTGACATTAAAAAAAAGATATGAGCCTAAGAGAAATAATACTGCCATTTACACATGTTAAGCAGCATTATCTATCTATCTATCTATCTATCTATCCATCCATCTATCCTACAATAAACAAGGCACTTGACCTGAAAGACCATAAGTTTGTTTGTGGAAGTAGGCATTGGATGGATTGCAGCTTGTGAGTTATGGTGGAATGGTTGACAGAAGGTTATCTGCAATTACATGTAAAGTTGTAACACTAACACATATAGTGAACTGAGGTAGCTGGTAGATGTTTCAGGGATGTGTGTGTGTGTGTGTGTGTGTGTGTGTGTGTGTGTGTGTGTGTTCCATATTCCTACACAGTTTAGTTCAGCTGGGTTCAGTTTTCTGCTTTCCTCTAAGAAATCAAGCAAAAGAAAACACATGTATGTTATGCTCAAATTGTCCCCTAATACATCGATCATGTTGGGGAAAAAATCGTATTTTCAGAAAAAGTGTTTTAAGAAAAATGACTGTACAACACAAGAAAAGCACTCTTCAGACAGTATTTGATATATGGCAAGTGAGTAGTATACAAGGAAAATAATATAGCTTTTCTGAGGAGGGAGAAGTTGCATTGTATTACATGTCAAGACCCCCAGATCATACCTTTGTGGCAATGTGCAGGCTAACAATTTATAAGTAGAACATTGGTCATATTAGTATTAAGTACTGCACGTTAACAAATGTCAGTACAGGGAATGCATGATATGTGAAAGTCCTAACATAACATTTAATTTACTAATAACTTTAAAAAGGTAAAACCCTTAAATATATAAACAATTATCTTTTAACAAAAATTAAAGTTCAGAAATCTAGTAAATAGATTATTATTCTTTTCTGCTGGTGACAGGAAATTTTAGTTAATACATACACAAGTAACAACATTGCTTCATTCACTCAATATTTATGGACTGCCTATCATGAGCCAGAGACTGGTCTAGGTGTTGTAATAAAGCACATAAGAAAAATAAAATATATGCTGGTTCTCCTCCTGCTTATAATCTGGAGAGCAGAAATAGAGAAAAGAAAAACCCCACAAATATTTTGTAAGATAGTGAAAGTGGTATTGAAAAAAATAAAACAAGGGAAGGACACAGAGAATGACAGGATAATAGAGAGTTCACCAGAAACTTTCTTAAGAATTTAAAGTATTGCAACTCAGTAAAAGAAAGCATTTTTTTCAGCTATAAAGATAAATTATTTGGGGTCATCCCTTTCTACAGAGCTCAGAGCAAAGTGTACATTTTCAGTGGAGGGTTGTAGTAGTAGTTGCCTTGCACCAAAATATGCTCCATTGAACAGCTAAAAAATGCTGAAAGATTTTTATTCATGCTTTTAAAGGCATCAGAGATCTGTGGAAGCAATGAGTACTAGGTGAACACCAATGGGACACATCTGTATAATCACCACCCAGGACAAGAAACAGAACATTTGAGCACCTCAGCAATCATCATGTGTCCTTCCAGTCATCTACTCTCTGTCAAAGAAAACCACTTCCAGTACCTTTTAAAAGCACTTAAGTGGTGGCCCTTTGTGGACCAGGAATATTAGAGGGGAATCCTGATTTTGAAATAGTTTCCTGACTTCAGTGGGGATGAGAAGATTCAAAGGTATCAGAGGTCAAGAAGATGCAATTAACTGCCAGAGATAAAATGGGCATGATTTCCATAATAAGCAGCAGGGCCACCATGAAAAATGAAGTGACCTGACCCACAATGATCTTTGACTATAGTGGACTGATCATGGGGTCTGTAAGACTGAAATGGATGGTTAAATTGTCATACACCCAGATCTGGCCACCACAGTAGACCTTCATCAAAGTCTTTGATCTGAGCCAGTAAATAGACAGAGGGCTCCTTAAATGGCAGGTAGATTGAGGAAAAATCTTGAAATGTCAACAGCATGCTCAAAATGTGGACATATGCTGAGTCTTTGTTCTGTATTTCCCAAAGAGATCTGCAACTATTTAACAAGATTCGATTGCAATTGAGAATGGGAAAGACCCAGACCGAAATATTTCAAGGACTGGTGAATATGGCTCAATGCTAACCCATTGACTCCAGGTAAAACTTATGCGGATCAGGTGAAAAATGGAAATATAGCTTGTTAATCTCTGCAATAACACCCAATTTTTTCTAGGTAATTTTTCTGGTTTGAGTTTCCCTTCAATTCCTAAGTACATTATTGGACTATACTTCTCTTGCAGGCAATTTTGGCCATGTGACTGAGTTCTGACGAAGAAAATATGAGTATTCTATTCAAGTCCTGAGCCACAAAAAGTTCTGGCACAATCTCAAATGCCAGCTAAATCAAAAGAGGGTCTAAAGGAGAGTAAAGCTGGAAAAAGCCAAGGTGTTAGGGTCTCATAGAGGGAAGCCATCTGACTACTGACAGCCACACCGGACTGTGGCATATGAGTAAGTACTTTCCGTGTAAAGCTGTAAGACTTGGCACTCACACTTTATCATGGCTAGCACTCCATCACTTGACTACTGCAATACAAATATCTAAGTGGAAGTACTTGATGTTTCTCTTTCCCTATCAAAAATGATGCAAAAGCAATACCACAATCATGAAGACAACACCATTAGTGTCACCATTTTACTGTAAGATTCAAAGATTATGCTATTATACCCTTGTTTAAGTTTTCACTTTGATCATTGTAAAAGGGGGACATACCTTGGAACTAAGGGTAGATGACCAGAAATTAAATCAGGAGTTACACATATTAGCTGTTATTGGAATCCAGGTGTTCTAACTCCATAGCTCCCATGCTCATTAACTCAATAGGTCAATATTATCACTGAATGTTTGTGACCCCTGCCTTCAAATTCATATGTTGAAATCCTAAACCCAATGTGATGATATGAGAGGGTAGGGCCTTTGGGAGGTAATTAGGTCTTGAGGGTGGAGCCCTCATGAATGGGATTAGAGCTCTTTAAAAGGGATCCCAGAGAGCTCTCTAGCTCTCTTTCTGCCATGTGAGGATACAATAAAAAAAATCCATCTGCAACTGGAAGAGGGCTCTTACCAGAACCCGGACCATGCTGGCACCCTGATCTCGAACTTCCAGCCTCCAGGACTATGAGAAATAAATTTGCGTTGTTTATAAGCCACCCAGCCTATGATACCCTGTTAATAGCAGCCCGAGCTGCCTAAGGTACCTTCATAGCAAGGGATCACTAAGTTCAGAAGAACAGAATTGGAACTGTAATTAACAGCCTGGTTGACACTTATATGTAAAGATTATCATCCCCCGTGACTTGACTTTTAAAGGGATGGAAGAGAGTTGCTGGGTTAAGGATGGAAGAAATCATACTATCTCCCACTAAAAGCTTTCCATAAAAGAGTGTAATCAGATGTTACAATAATGATAATTTGTAACATTTAAAAAAATTTAGCAAGTGCTTCTACCTGTATCATCTACCATGAAGTTGACCTAAAATTAGGTACTAAGGATAAAAATACAGACAGTTTGCAGGAGTGAATTGAGTGTGAAATGTAGACCTAAGTGACTATTTTGACTTCCAAAAATGTGTTCCAAGTAAGTTGTTTTAAGCTAATTTTCTGGGTGTACAATAGATATTATATATACTACATTTTCGTTATATACCTTTAATTGATTAAAGATGATATCTGTATCTGAAGAGAGTTCTATAAACAAATATAGAAACATGGTCTAATAGTCCATTATCTAAATAATAATAATAATAACTAATAGAAAATATATGGATTGGATTCCCTATGAATATTTCCTAGGGTCTTTTTGAAACCCGCTACTGACTAAGGACAAGGATATATATCAAATATAGGGCCTGCTTGTGCAGTATAGGCAATTACCAAAAACACTGTCTCAGATATACCTTATCTAATAAATATAGTTTAAAGAAATAAGTTGTAAGCTTGATGTAAAGAGAATATCATGACAATTTAATGGCTAAGTAGACACATCCTATTTACACATGCAACTTTGCTCCTGAAATTCCACCAAGTTATTTCAAACTGTATCTTAATTTTTTTAAATGCCACTTTGTAATATGGTTATGTCTTATCACATCTTCTAAACCCAAAATTAGTTCCAATTAACACTGTAACCCCAAAATGCCTAGTATCTTCCTCCATCTTCTGCATACTCAGTAAATAGTTGTAGCTACTCAATAAATAATTTTAGTATTAAACAATTAGTTAATATATTTCAAGGCCTGCATCCTCTTTAAGCTTTCTCTAGTCTCTAGACTGACTAGAGAAAGCTTAAAGAGGATGCAGGCCTTGAACTATAGTCTGACCTACAGGGTTCTCCATCCCTTGTTTTCTGTTGACACAGTCCTGTAGATTTCTAAGTGTAAACTGATCCAGTTTTGCTAAAGAACCCTACTTCAATATATTGACAGACATATCTGTAAGGAAGAATCAATTTTGGAAACAGATAAAACAAAGCTGTACAAAATTTGACTGCTGTACTTTCTCAGGTATTTGAAAATACTAATGTAAATTGTAAATCTCTAAGATGAGGATAAAGTATGTACAGTTAACCCTTGAACAATGCAGGGGTTAGGGGAGCCCACCATCCTTGCAGTGGAAAATCTGCATAAAACTTAAAGTCAGCCCTCAGTATCAGGGGCTCCTCCATGTCCAAGATTCTGCATCCACGGATTCAAATAACCAAGCATCATGTAGTGCTGTAGAAGGTAGTCAGTGAAAAAAAAAAAAAAAAATCTGTGTATAAGCAGACTTGAGCGGTTCTAATCAGTGCGGTTCAAGGACCAACTCTATTGTTTTCCTAAACTATTTGACCTTCAAATAGTATTTGAGAGAACACGTCTAGATTGAATACATTACAGCTCATAAGGTGTCTACAGACACATATTGCACTTTATTATATACATATATATGTCATTATATACATATGTCATATATATATAAATGTGTCAGGGAGGAATGTTACTATGTTCCTTACATCTTGGTGAGACACCCTGGCCAAGATCTCAAGACTAATCAACAATGACTCCAACACTAGCACCTTCTGTTCTCTTGATTTCTAGGAATCCGTGCTCTTGATCATTTCTCCATGGGTGAAGTGTGTTGCTCCAACTCTTCTGTAAATCCTTGAAAATACTGGCAATATTTTACTCTGCTTTGCATCTCGAATAATTCCTAATCCATAGTGGACAGTCAGAAAAGCTTATAATTTTAGTCATCAAAAGTCCAAGCACCAATTCTAGAAGGAATTATTGTCTTTGAAGAAATTACTTTATGACTCTGGGGGAAATGTATTCCTTTTCAACTAAAACTAAACAAGGAATAAAAAACAACAACTGAGTCTCAGCAGTCTATTTTAAAATTCAGGGATGGGGCTAATTGTGGACTCCGGGAGGGCTCACACTAAGGAGTATATCCCAGAACTTCTGCTGCCAGTGTCCTTGTCCCTGTGGTGAGCCACAGTCATCCCCCGCCTCCACAGGAGACCCTCCAACACTAGCAGGAAGGACCTTCAAGATGGCGGAGGAATATGAAGTGGCAATCACCTTGCTCCCCACAAATACACCAAAAATACATCTACATGTTGAATGACTCCTACAGAACACCTACTGAATGCTGGCAGAAGACCTCAGACTTCCCAAAAGGCAAGAAACTCCCCACGTACCTGGGTAGGGCAAAAGAAAAAAGAAACAACATAGACAAAAGAATAGGGATGGGGCCTGCACCTCTAGGAGGGAGCTGTGAAGGAGGAAAGGTTTCCACACACTAGGAAGCCCCTTCACGGGCGGAGACTGTGGGTGGCGGAGGGGGGAAGCTTCGGAGCCATGGAGGAGAGCACAGCCACAGGGGTGCGGAGGGCAAAGCGGAGAGATTCCCGCACAGAGGATCGGTGCCGAGCAGCACTCACCAGCCCGAGAGGCTTGTCTGCTCACCCGCCGGGGTGGGCGGGGCTGGGAGCTGAGGCTCGGGCTTCGGTCGCAGGGAGAGGACGGGGGTTGGCGGCGTGAACACAGCCTGAAGGGGTTAGCGCACCCCAGCTAGCCGGGAGGAAGTCCGGGAAAAGGTCTGGAGCTGCCAAAGAGGCAAGAGGCTTTTTCTTGCCTCTTTGTTTCCTGGTGCACGAGGAGAGGGGATTAAGGGCGCCGCTTAAAGGAGCTCCAGAGACGGGCACGAGCCGCGGCTATCAGCGCGGACCCCAGAGACGGGCATGAGACGCTAAGGCTGCTGCTGCAGCCACCAAGAAGCCTGTGTGCGAGCACAGGTCACTCTCAACACCACCCCTCCTGGGAGCCTGTGCCGCCCACCACTGCCAGGGTCCTGTGATCCAGGGACAACTTCCCCGGGAGAACGCACGGCGCGCCTCAGGCTGCTGCAACGTCATGCCG
The DNA here is from genome assembly GCF_009873245.2 of Balaenoptera musculus. Lineage (NCBI taxonomy): Eukaryota > Metazoa > Chordata > Mammalia > Artiodactyla > Balaenopteridae > Balaenoptera > Balaenoptera musculus. The sequence goes on along the minus strand of NC_045800.1, from coordinate 69,130,216 downwards.
GCCTCTGCCGCCGCAGGCTTTCCAGACATCCGTACCCTTCCCTCCCCGTGGCCTGAGTGAGCCAAAGACCCCAAAGCAGCTGCTCCTTTAACCCCGTCCTGTGTGAGCGAAGAACAGAAGCCCTCAGGCAACCTACATGCAGAAGCGGGTCCAAATCCAAAGCTGAACCCCAGGAGCTGTGCAAACAAAGAAGAGAAAGGGAAATCTCTCCCAGCAGCCTCAGGAGCAGCGGATTAAATCTTCACAATCAACTGGATGTACCCCGCATCTGTGGAATACCTGAATAGACAACGAATCATCCCAAATTGAGGAGGTGGACTTTGGGAGCAACAATATATATATATATTTTCCCTTTTTCTTTTTGTGGGAGTGTGTATGTGTATGCTTCTGTGTGTGATTCTTTATAGCTTTGCTTCTACCATTTGTCCTAGGGTTCTGTCTGTCCAATTTTTTTTTGTTTTTGTTTTTTTTTTTAGTATAGTTTTTACTGCTTGTTATCGTTGGTGGATTTATTTTTTGGTTTGGTTGCTCTGTTCGTTTTCTCTTTTTTTTTAATTACTTAAAAAAATTTTATAATAATTATTTTTATTTTAATAACTTTATTTTATTTTAATTTATTTTATCTTCTTCTTTCTTTCTTTCTTATTTTTTCTCCCTTTTATTCTGAGCTGTGTGGAGGACAGGCTCTTGGTGCTCCAGTCAGGCATCAGGGCTGTGCCTCTGAGGTGGGAGAGCCAAGTTCAGGACACTGGTCCACAAGAGACCTCCCAGCTCCACGCAATATCAAATGGTGAAAATCTCCCAGAGATCTCCATCTTAATGACAAGACCCAGCTTCACTCAATGACCAGCAAGCTCCAGTGCTGGACACCCAATGCCAAACAACTAGCAAAACAGGAACACAACCACACCCATTAGCAGAGGCTGCCTAAAATCATAAGAAAGCCACAGACATCCCAAAACACACCACCAGACGTGGACCTGCCCACCAGAAAGACAAGATCAAGCCTCATCCACCAGAACACAGGCACTAGTCCTCTCCACCAGGAAGCCTACACAACCCACCGAACCAACCTTAGCCATTGGGCTAGACACCAAAAACAACAGGAATTACGAACGTGCAGCCTGTGAAAAGGAGACCCCAAACACAGTAAGTTAAGCAAAATGAGAAGACACAGAAACACACAGCAGATGAAGGACTAAGGTAAAAACCCACCAGACCTAACAAATGAAGAGGAAATAGGCAGTCTACCTGAAAAAGAATTCAGAATAATGATAGTAAAGATGATCCAAAACCTTGGAAACAGAATGGAGAAAATACAAGAAACGTTTAACAAGGACCTAGAGGAACTAAAGAGCAAACAAACAGTGATAAACAACACAATAAATGAAATTTAAAATTCTCTAGAAGGGATCAATATCAGAATAACTGAGGCAGAAGAACGGATAAGTGACCTGGAAGATAAAATAGTGGAAATAACTACTGCAGAGCAGAATAAAGAAAAACAAAATGAAAAGAATAGAGGACAGTCTCAGAGATCTCTGGGACAACACTGAATGCACCAACATTCGAATTATAGGGGTCCCAGAAGAAGAAGAGAAAAAGAAAGGGACTGAGAAAATATTTGAAGAGATTATAATTGAAAACTTCCCTAATATGGGAAAGGAAATAGTTAATCAAGTCCTGGAAGCACAGAGAGTCCCATACAGGATAAATCCAAGGAGAAACACGCCAAGACACATATTAATCAAACTGTCAAAAGTTAAATACAAGGAAAAAATATTAAAAGCAGCAAGGAAAAAACAACAAATAACATACAAAGGAATCCCCATAAGGTTAACAGCTGATCTTTCAGCAGAAACTCTGCAAGCCAGAAGGGAGCGGCAGGACATATTTAAAGTGATGTAGGAGAAACACCTACAACCAAGATTATTCTACCCAGCAAGGATCTCAATCAGATTTAACGGAGAAGTTAAAACCTTTACAGACAAGCAAAAGCTAAGAGAATTCAGCACCACCAAACCAGCTTTATAACAAATGCTAAAGGAACCTCTCTAGGCAGGAAACACAACACAAGGAAAAGACCTACAACAACAAACCCAAAATAATTAAGAAAATGGTAATAGGAAGATACATATTGATAATTACCATAAATGTAAATGGATTAAATGCTCCAACCAAAAGACATAGACCGGCTGAATGGTTACAAAAACAAGACCCATATATATGCTGTCTACAAGAGACCCACTTCAGACCTAGGGACACATACAGACTGAAAGTGAGGGGATAGAAAAAGATATTCTATGCAAATGGAAATCAAAAGAAAGCTGGAGTAGCAATTCTCATATCAGTCTCAAAATAGACTTTAAAACAAAGACTATTACAAGAGACATAGACGGACACTACATAATGATCAAGGAATCAATCCAAGATGAAGATTTAATGACTGTAAATATTTATGCACCCACCATACAAGCACCTCAATACATAAGGTAAATACTAACAGCCATAAAAGGAGAAATCGACAGTAACACAATTATAGTAGGGGACTTTAACACCCCACAATCACCAATGGACAGATCATGCAAAATGAAAATAACTAAGGATACACAAGCTTTAAATGATACATTAAACAAGATGGACTTAACTGAGATTTATAGGACATTCCATCCAAAAACAACAGAATACACTTTCTTCTCAAGTGCTCATGGAACATTCTCCAGGATAGATCATATCTTGGGTCACAAATAAAGCCTTGGTGAATGTAGGAAAATTGAAATGGTATCAAGTATCTTTTCCGATCACAATGCTATGAAACTAGATTACAGGAAAAAATCTGTAAAAAATACAAACACATGGAGGCTAAACAATACACTACTTAGTAACCAAGAGATCACTGAAAAATCAAAGAGGAAATCAAAAAATACCTAGAAACAAATCACAATGAAAACACGATGACCGAAAACCTATGGGATGCAGCAAAAGCAGTTCTAAGAGGGAATTTTATAGCAATACAATCCTACCTCAAGAAACAAGACACATCTCAAATAAACAACCAAGCCTTACACCTAAAGCAATTAGAGAAAGAAGAAGAAGAAAACCCCAAAGTTAGCAGAAGGAAAGAAATCATAAATATCAGATCAGAAATAAATGAAGAAAACTATAGCAAAGATCAATAAAACTAAAAGCTGGTTCTTTGAGAAGATAAACAAAATTGATAAACCATTAGCCAGACTCATCAAGAAAAAAAGGGAGAAGACTCAAATCAATAGAATTAGAAATGAAAAAGGAGAAGTAACAACTGACACTGCAGAAATACAAACGATCATGAGAGATTACTACAAGCAACTCTATGCCAATAAAATGGACAAGCTGGAAGAAATGGACAAACTCTTAGAAATGCACAACCTTCCGAGACTCAACCAGGAAGAAATAGAAAATATAAACGGACCAATCACAAGCACTGAAATTGAAACTCTGATTAAAAATCTTCCAACAAACAAAAGCCCAGGACCAGATGGCTTCACAGGCGAATTCTATCAAACATTTAGAGAATAGCTAACACCTATCCTTCTCAAACTCTTCCAAAATATTGCAGAGGGAGGAACACTCCCCAAGTCATTCTACAAGGCCACCATCACCCTGATACCAAAACCAGACAAAGATGTCACAAAAAAAGAAAACCACAGGCCAATATCACTGATGAACATAGATGCAAAAATCCTCAGCAAAACACTAGCAAGCAGAATCCAACAGCACATTAAAAGGATCATACACCAGGACCAAGTGGGGTTTATCCCAGGAATGCAAGGATTCTTCAATATATGCAAATCAATCAATGTGATACACCATATTAACAAATTGAAGGATAAAACCATATGATCATCTCAATAGATGCAGAGAAAGCTTTCGACAAACGTTAATACCCATTTATGATAGGAACTCTCCAGAAAGTAGGCATAGAGGGAACTTTCCTCAACATAATAAAGGCCATATATGACAAACCCACAGCCAACATCGTCCTCAATAGTGAAAAACTGAAACCATTTCCACTAAGATCAGGAACAAGACAAGGTTGCCCACTTTCACCACTATTACTCAACACAGTTTTGGAAGTTTTAGCCACAGCAATCACAGTAGAAAAAGAAATAAAAGGAATCCAAATCAGAAAAGAAGAAGTAAAGCTGTCACTGTTTGCAGATGATATGATACTACACGTAGAAAATCCTAAAGATGCTACCAGAAAACTACTAGAGCTAATCAATGAATTTGGTAAAGTAACAGGATACAAAATTAATACACAGAAATGTCTTGCAATCCTACACACTAATGATGAAAAATCTGAAAGTGAAATTAAGAAAAAACTCGCATTTACCATTGCAACAAAAAGAATAAAATATCTAGGAATAAACCTACCTAAGGAGACAAAAGACCTGCATGCAGAACACTATAAGACACTGATGAAAGAAATTAAAGATGATACAAATAGATGGAGATATATACCATGTTCTTGGATTGGAAGAATCAACATTGTGAAAATGACTATACTACCCAAAGCAGTCTACAGATTCAATGCAATCCCTATCAAACTACCAATGGCATTTTTCACAGACCGAGAACAAAAAAATCTCACAATTTGTATGGAAACACAAAAGGCCCCGAATAGCCAAAGCAATCGTGAGAAAGAAAAACGGAGCTGGAGGAATCAGGCTCCCTGACTTCAGACTATACTACAAAGCTACAGTAATCAAGACAGTATGGTACTGGCACAAAAACAGAAATATAGATCAATGGAACAGGATAGAAAGCCCAGAGATAAACCCACGCACATATGGTCACCTTATCTTTGATAAAGGAGGCAAGCATATACAGTGGAGAAAAGACAGCCGTTTTCAATAAGTGGTTCTGGGAAAACTGGACAGCTACATGTAAAAGAATGAAATTAGAACACTCCCTAACACCATACACAAAAATAAATTCAAAATGGATTAAAGACCTAAACGTAATGCCAGACACTCTAAAACTCTTAGAGGAAAACATAGGCAGAACACTCTATGACATAAATTACAGCAAGAACCTTTTTGACCCACCTCCCAGAGAAATGGAAATAAAAACACAAATAAACAAATGGGACCTAATGAAACTTAAAAGCTTTTGCACAGCAAAGGTAACCTTATACAAGACAAAAAGACAACCCTCAGAATGAGAGAAAATATTTGCAAATGAAGCAACTGACAAAGGATTAATCTCCCAAATTTACAAGCAGCTCATGCAGCTTAATATCATAAAAACAAACAACCCAATCTAAAAATGGGCAGAAGGCCTAAATAGACATCTCTTCAAAGAAGATATGCAGATTGCCAGCAAACACATGAAAGAATGCTCAACATCATTAATCATCAGAGAAATGCAAATCAAAACTACAATGAGATATCATCTCACACTGGTCAGAAAGGCCATCATCAAAAATCTACAAACAATAAATGCTGGAGAGGGTGTGGAGAAAAGGGAACACTCTTGCACTGTTGGTGGGAATGTAAATTGATACAGCCACTATGGAGAACAATATGGAGGTTCCTTAAAAAACTAAAAATAGAACTACCATACGACCCAGCAATCCCACTACTGGGCATATACCCTGAGAAAACCATAATTCAAAAAGAGTCATGTACCACAATGTTCATTGCAACTCTGTTTACAATAGCCAGGACATGGAAGCAACCTAAGTGTCCATGAACAGATGAATGGATAAAGAAGATGTGGTACATATATACAATGGAATATTACTCAGCCATAAAAAGAAATGAAATTGAGTTATTTGTAGTGAGGTGGATGGACCTAGATTCTGTCATACAGTGTGAAGTAAGTCAGAAAGAGAAAACCAAATACCGTATGCTAACACATATATATAGAATCTAAGGGGAAAAAAAAAATGGTCATGAAGAGCCTAGGGGCAAGATGGGAATAAAGACGCAGACCTACTAGAGAATGGACTTGAGGATATGGGGAGGGGGAGGGGGAGGGGGAAGTGTAAGCTGGGACAAAGTGAGAGAGTGGCATGGACATATATACACTACCAAATGTAAAATAGATAGGTAATGGGAAGCAGCCGCATAGCACAGGGAGATCAGCTTGGTCCTTTGTGATCACCTAGAGGGGTGGGATAGGGAGTGTGGGAGGGAGGGAGATGCAAGAGGGAAGAGATATGGGGATATATGTATATGTACAACTGATTCACTTTGTTATAAAGCAGAAACTAACACACCATTGTAAAGCAATTATACTCCAATAAAGATGTTAGAAAAAAAAAATTGCTAAGAGTAGGTAGTGTGGGAACAGTGAAGATGAGGCTATGAGGTACCAAAGGGCCTGAGATACTTAGGTCATATCCAGGCTCCCCTTTTTGTTCACCTTTAAGAGAAATGGATACTTATTAAAAGGATTGAGTAGGGCAGTGAATGTATCAGATCAGCTCTTCAAATCACTACAGCTGCTGTATGAATCATGCCTTGGAATGCTGAATGTTTGGACACTAGGTAGTAAGTGGGGAAAACTGGAGAAAATTGTTCTTTATGCTGAGATGGAACAGGAATGAAGAAACAGGATGGCTTCAAGAGATGTAGTCAGGCAGGAACTGCATTCCTCTTATTTTTGTAGTCTCATGATCTAGCAGGGTACCTGGCACATAGTTATTACTAGCATGCCTATTTCGGGTTTGTTTTTGTTTGTTTGTGGGGTTTTGTTTTCTTTTCTTTTGTTCTGTTTTTTGGTAGTAAGAACTCTTAATGTGAGATCTACCCTCAACAAATTTTTAAGTGTACAATACTGAATTGTTATCTATGGGTACTGTTATACAGCAGATTTCTAGCACTAATTCATCTTGCATATCTGAAATATTTTTTGAAAGCTAGTTATGATGCCCTCATTACCTAAACCTTCTCCCCAAATACACTCTGATGTGCGACTCTCTGCCATCCTTCTTTACTGTTCAGGGTTTTTGGATTCCCCATGTTTCCACATATATTTCAGCTTCCTTTTTGTTCATATTACTTTACCTTAGTACCTTGTATTTAGGAACCATGAAATTGAAAATGGATCCGTACAATGGTTTTACTGGTACAGAGCCCAGTGAGGCTAATGTGACCATATCTCTCTTTGTCCACAAAGAGAAGCCCGCATCGCAGAAAACCCCTCAGTCCTGGGCAAACCCAGAGGGAGGGTCAACCACATGTGAGGCTATGCTTTAAGTCTTCAGCATCTGTGTCCTTTCTCTATTATAATCCACTCTTGCATGGCCATGAATGTAATGTGTTGCAAAAGTTAGCTTTTATTCTCAACACTTTATAAGGCACTTTCACATGTACAATTTCATTTTCTTCTTAAAATTCCTCTGTGAGGCAAGATTTATAACTCAAGCTTCAGAGATGAGAAAAATGAGAATTGGAGACGTTCAGGGATTTGCTTATGTTTGCTTGGCTTTAATAATGTGAAAGCCACGTAGTTTCATCTTCCTTCATCTATTTAAACAGTCATACATAGGCAGAAAATATATTCAGATATTAATTTGTGTCATATTTTCCTTCCCTTTCCTCCAAAAAGGGAGTCAGGCCTTACCCTCAAGGACATTTTAGGTGTTTGAAGAAAGCAGAAGATGAAATTCTCTTTTGTGAAAATAATGTACTCATTAGCTTACTATTTTCACAAATATTTTTTGAGTATCTGCCATGAGCCAAGGCCATTTCTGGAACTGAATGGAGGGAAATGAGAAAAAAAGGAGGACAAACAAACCAGTATTGAGAAGAACATAAGATAACGCTGAATGTTATACAAAGAATAAAAATAAAGTTATAGCTAACAACCATGAGGCTATGTTAGTTTAGGTGATTGGAGAAGGCTTTTAGGAGATGACGCTATTCAAACTGGTATTTGAACTATAAGATGAAGGCAACTTTTCCATGCCAAGAGTGGGGGAATAGCCTTCCTGGAGGAGAGAATCATATTGCAAAGTTCCTGAGCAGGAATGAACTACTGTGTTTGAGGAACGGAAAGAAGCATAATGGTCAAGAGGTAGACTGACTTAAGATGAAGACACAAAACAAAGCAAGGACAAGATCGTGGAGGGTCAAGTAGGCCAGGGCAATAAATTTAGGATTTTCTGCTAAATCTGATAGACCTTCAAGATTTTAAGCAAGGGAGAGTCATGTTCTAATTTCTGCCACTCTGGCTACTGTGTAGAGGAGGTGATTCAAGTAGTTGAGATTAGGTTTAGGTTTTAGAGGTAAAAGTGATAACACTTGCTGATATACTGGATAGAATCCAGGATTGAAGAGTAAGGACAAAAAGGAACAAATAATTTCCTGGTTTCAGGCATGAGAAATTCAGTGTTTGGGATTGGGATTGGGGTGGGGTGAATGGCCAGGCCATCTGCGAAAAAGTTGAGAATGAAGGAGAATTAATGAAGTTTCATTTTGCCCAAGTGACATTTAAGAAACTTAATAGACAGAGATATATCAAAGAAGCAGTTTGCACATAGAAGTCATTCAAAAGATTTTGCCAGATGTCCTGGATGATGAGTGCAGAGAGAAGAAGTGTATGGATACTCCAGAAAGAGGAATAGGTTACCTGAACCTTAGGGACGGAACATAGCTCTGCAAGACCTGCAAATAGTGAGGAACTGAGAGCTAGACCTACTTCTTTGTAGCACACTGGCTGGGTGTTAGGAGTGTGGACCCAGGGACACTTTTTGTATCTAGTAAGGCTGGATCCCAGTTTCGAGAGCTCCCAGCCCTAGAATATAACCTGCATGCCCATTAAGCAGAAAGAAAGCAACAGAACTTCCAGACCCCAGGTACCCATGTGGACTTAGAAAAGGGGCCTCTCAGAGATAATTTGTGTAGATCAAAGAAAGAATCAAGGGACATTCACAAATGTTCTGAAAAAAATAAAGTTTGAACAAAAGAACATATCACCTAGTCAGAGCCAAATAACCCTTAGAGGGGTCTGCAGAGTCAGTGAGTCCTGATGTGAAAACCAGTGAGCCTTGGTGTATCAATGATATCAGAATAAATAGGACACAGGAAGGGCTCAGGCACAATGTGCCTCATGACCGTGACCTATCCCCTCTACCAGCAGGTGTCATGAGCCACATTCCTATGCCCAATTCATAAAATAAGCTAAAGGGCAAAGAAATCTGGGAGACTGAGTAGTCATACCTTACAGACTATTAACACTTCTCAGTCACACTAAATTTCAAAGCAAATATAACTAAAATATAATTTCCCTCTAACCAGCAGATGGGAGCGTAGGGAACTACAATTTCTCTGCACACCTGAGGTGTAGGATGAGTGAATTTTATGACCCTGCAACCTGAATAAAGTATATAGAGAGGAAAACTGTGAACTAAACCAGGAAAGGCATACATTTAAGAAGTAGATGGAGGAAAAATAAAATAACAAATAGAGGGCTTAGAGTGAACACAATTTTTATCTTCCAAAAAATAAAAATTAACTTAAGAAAAACGTTAACTATTATGCCCTATGTAATACAGAGACTAAAACTTTATGAAGAAAATTCCTGATCATCTCCGTAGTGCAATGAACCTGTTGGTCTGTGCTTCCTTCCATGAAAAGTGTCATTTAAAGTAGAGTATTAAATTGAGTGGAAAACAAATTAAGCCTAAAGAGAAAAAAATAATAGCTTCAACTAAGAACTCGGTGAATAACTCCATAATCTCATTCTTAGAAGGGATGATGATGCATCAAATTTTAGCCCCCACTTCACCCTAACTCTCTTTCATTCTCATTTTTAGGCACTTTGGCAATGTGTGTGTGTGTGTGTGTGTGTGTGTGTGTGTATACACATATATATGATCAAATTTGAGTAATCCATCCTTGGAGCTTACTTTACTTATATAGGTTTAGCACACAGAGGGGGCACTTTATCACATATGGCAACAGCTGAAATTTAATAAAACATTAATTAGGTCTAATTTTGTCTTTTAAAAATCCTTAAGCAATTATTTCTATATATGGGAATATAAAGTTATTGGCAACTTAAAAAATCATTTTCTCATAAATCATGTACTTTATTTTCATAACTATTTATATTGTTAGCTCTATGGAATATAGACATAACTACATTTTATTATAGATTCATAGGAAAATAAATTCAACCACTTGTTTTTATTCCCCAAGACCTAGATTTTATATGGAAACATGGAAATAATAGCACTCCTTTTTAAAAATCTCTCTTATTTAAAAATTTCAGTTTTGTTTCTGCTAGTATATAGTCAGACAGAGAAAGCCTGGCTCAAAAAATAGCCATGACCTCTTTGTATTCAGATAAAAATGTGACCGTGTATTCTTCCTGGAGGTATTCATTCCAGAGTGGCTACTGACAAGTCAGAGTAGCTCTTCAACCAAGAAAGCATTTGCTCAGTGGCTTCTTTCTCTGCCACGTGTGACATTCAAGGCTCTTAGCAGAAGAAAGTCACTTGTGATCAGATGCCTGATATGCCTTTTTTCCCTTTCTATCCATCTGTCCTTGTTAACTTTGCAAATATATACCTAGATTTTTCCTCTCACCCCTACCCTACACTCTTTCTGATCAAATTCACAATCTTTTCTTTTAGGATTTTAGTTAGTATTTGAGGAAACTGTAAAATAAAAAAGAGCTCAGAGAAAATAATGGAAAAACCATTCACAGACAAAGAAATGCACATGGCTTTATCACTTCAAAAAATACTCATTCTCACTCATACTGAGATAAGCACACTATGGCAAATATCAAAAAGCTGACTAACACAGTATGTTTAGGAGGATATGGGGAACAGGTATGGCTGGTAGAAATGTAAATAGGCACAGCCTTTGTGAACATAATTTGACAATTCCTATCAAACACAAAATGCACATCAGGGGGACGGTCCAAGATGGTGGCATAGGAAGATCCTGAACTCTACCTCTTCCCATAAGCACACTGAATCTGTAGCTATGTATGGAACATTCCCTCTGAAAAAGACATGAAAGTAAGATGAACAGTTCCTTCACAGCAAAAAATAAAAGGGCCACATAGAGACGAGTAGGAGAGGCAGACATAATCTTGCCCAAAACCCCACCCCCACTGTGGCAACCCACAATCAGGAGGAACCTCACAAATCCAGAGCTTCTTCCTGAGGAGTGAGCACTTTGTGCCCCACATCATGCATCCCAAACCTTGTAACGTGCACCAGAAAGATGGACCCCCAAAATGTCTGTCTTTGAAAATCAACAGAGCTTACATCCGAGAGATCCAGAAGGCCAAAGGCAACTAAGATATTGCTCTTAAAGAGCTTGTATGCAGATTCACTCACCCTGGGACCCAGTGTAAAAGCAACAGTTTATAAAACACCTAGACTATACATGAAGGGGATTCATTTGCTAATATTAACATGTCTATGGAAAGGGAAGGGGCTTGTTGGGAGTCTCTCTGGGGGTGGAGGCACAGGCAGGCACCATTTTTGGGCTGTCTCTCTACTTTGCTAACTCTGACGTGTGCTACAGCCCTGCACTCTCCCAGTGCCTCGCTAATGCTGGCAGCCATGTGCAGTCCACACAGAGGACGACACTACTTGATCATCTGACTCTGGTGGCCAGGAAGGTTTGCATTCCTGGGTCCCATGGGACTATAACAATTTGGAGCAGCAGTTCATGGCAGGCTACCACCCAAGGGCACTGCACAGAGAGCAGACTGAAACACACCCCCAGGCTTTCTGTGAAAAAGTTCTATTTACTTGTTCAGGACCTTCAGCCTGAGGGGAAGGCCTCAGGTTTGCAACACATCTAGAGGCTACTGGGAAATATGGAATGTAGGCCAGGAGATGCTATCTTTGCTCTCTCCCTCGATCTCTCTACAGCATGCCGGTACCTCCCAGAAAGGCGTTTACACACTCATCTGGGGCCCTGATTTTTGCAACTGTTGCCCAGGGGAAATCTACAGATGACCTGGTCTGCAGGTCAGCAGAGTTCACAATTGCAGTCCCACAGGACTGTATATATTTACGTACTTTAAAAACTGCTGCCTGAGGGTCTGGCTTCCAATCAGCCTGAAACGAGGTGTTGACTGACATTCCTCACTTTGGAACATTGAGAAGTCTTGGAACACCCTCAACAGGTAACTACCAAGAATAAATCTAGCTGCTTAGACAATCACAAAGATTTGAGAGATAAGAAAGAGCTAGGGCAAGGTTGAACAATAAGGTTCATTTCCTTCAAGGCTGGGAGAGGGGCTGTTTCACTTAATACATAGAAAAGCACAGATAGGCAAGAAAAATAAAGAAACAGAAGAATATGTCCCAAATTAAAAGAACAAGATAAAACCTCAGGAAAAAAAAAAAACTTAAGGAAATGGAGATAAGTAATTTACCTGATAAAGAGTTCAAAGTAATGGTCATAAAGATGCTCACTAAACGTGGGAAAAGAATGGATGAACATGGTGAGTACTTCAACAAAGAGATAGAAAATATAAGAAAGTACCAAAGAGAAGTCTCAGAGCTGAAGACACAATAAATGAGCTGAAAAATACACTTGAGGGGTTCAACAGCAGACTAGATGAAGCATGAGAACAAATTAGTGAACTCAAAGACAAGGGAGAGGAACTTACCAAATCAGAGCTGTAGAAAGACAAAAGGATTAAAGAAAGTGAAGATAGCTTAAGGGACATATGGGAAATGTCAAATGAGTTAACATTCACATTATAGAGGTCCCAGAAGAAGAAGAAGAAGAGAGAGAAAGGGGGAGACAAGTTATTTAAGGAAACAATGGCTGAAAACTTTCCTAGCCTGGGAAAGAAAACAGATATCCAGATCCAGGAAGCCCAGAAATTCCAATTATGATGGACCTAAAGAGATCCACACCAAGACACATTATAATTACAATGTCAAAGTTAAATAAAAAAACTGAAAAGCAAGAGAAAAACAACATGTTATATACAAGGGAACCCTCATAAGACTATCAGCAGGTTTTTCAGCAAAATTCTATAGGCCAGAATGGAGAGGCACAATACATTCAAAGTACTAAAATGAAAAACTTCCAACCAAGAATACTCTACCCAGCAAGGTTAACATTCACATTTGAAGGAGAGATAAATAGCTTTCCAGACAAGCAAAAGCTAAAGGAGTTCATCACCACTAAACCTGCCTTATAAGAAATGTTAAAGGAATTCTTTAAGCTGAAAAGAAGGGGCACAAATTAGTAACAAGAAAACATATGAAAGTATAAAACTCACAGGTAAGCATTACCCTAATATCAAAACCAGACAAGGACACCACCCACCCACCCACCCACCCCCACACACACATACACACACACACACACACACACAAACACACAATTATAGGCTGATATCTCCAATGAACATAGATGCGAATTCTATGCAAAATCCTTTAAAAAATATTGGCAAACCAAATTCAACAATACTTTAAAATAACCATACACCATGATGAAGTGAAATTTATTACAGGGATGCAAGGATGGATCAACACCTGCAAATCAATTAATGTGATTAAACTGCATTAAAAAAAATGAAGGACAAAAATCACATGATCATTTCAATAGATGCCAAAAAAGCATTTGACAGAACTTAACATCCATTCATGATAAAAAATATCTCAGTAAGTGGATATAAAGGGAATGTACCTTAACATAACAAAGGCCATATATGACATGCCCACAGCTAACATCATACTCAATGGTGAAAAACTTAAAGCTTTTCCTCTAAGATCAAGAACAAGACAAGGATGTCTACTCTTACCACTTGTATTCAACATAGGATTGGAAGTTCTAGCCAGAGCAATTAGGCAAGAAAAAGAAATAAAAGGCATTTGAATCAGAAAGGAAAAAGAAAAACTGTCACTATTTTCAGATAACTTGATACTATATACCAAAAAAAAACCCCTAAAGAATCTACCAAAAAACTGTTAGAACTAATACATGAACTCAGTAAGGTTTCAGGATACATAATCAATATACAGATATTTGTTGTGTTTCAATAAACAAATAATGAACTATCAGAAGGAGAAATTAAGAAAATAATCCCATTTATAATATCATCAAAAAGAGTAAAATACCTAGAAATAAATTCAACCAAGTAGGTAAAAGACCTGTACACTGAAAACTATAAGACAATGATGAAAGAAATTGAAGACACAAATCAACAAAAGGTTATCCTGTGTTCATGGATTCAAAGAATTAATATTGTTAAAATGTCCATACTATCCAAAATGATCTATAGATTCAATTCAATCCCTATCAAAATTCCAATGGCATTTTTCACAAAAATAGAACAAACAATTCTAAAATTTGTATGGAACCACAAAAGACCCAAATGGCCAAAGCAATCTTGAGAAAGATGAGCAAAGCTGGAGGCATCATGCTTCCTGACTTCAAACTATATTACAAAGCTATATTAATCAAAACATTATGATACTGGCATAAAAACAGACACAAAGGTCAATGGAACAGAATAGAGAACCCAGAAATGAACCCACATTTATAAGGACAATTAATCTATGACAAAGGGGGCAAGAATATGCAATGGGGAAAGGACAGTCTCTTCAATAAATAGTGTTGAGAAAACTGGACAGACACATGCAAAAGAATGAAACTAAACTACTATCTCACACAATACACAAAAATTAACTTAAAATGGAGTAAAGACTTGAATGTAAAACCTGAAACCATAAAGCTCCTAAAAGAAAACATAGGTGTTAAGTTCTTGACATTGGGCTTTTTGATGATTTTTTTGGATCTGACTCTAAAAGCAAAGGCACAAAAGCAAAATAAATAAGTTGGATTCATCAAACTCAAAAGCTTCTGCACAGCACAGAAAACCATCAACAAAATGAAAAGGTAACCTACTGAAAGGGAGAAAATATTTGCAAATACACATTAAGGAGTTAATATTTAAAATATTTAAAGAACTCATATGACTTGTTAGCAAAAAAATAATCTGATTAAAAAATGGCCAGGGGACCTGAATAGACATATTTCCAAAGGAGACATGCAAATAGCCAACAGGCACATGAAAATATGCTCAACATCACTAATCATCAGTGAACTGCAAATCAAAACCACAAATATATCACTTCACACTTGTTAGAATGGTTATTATAAAAAAAGACAAGAAATAATAAGTTTTGGTGAGGATGTGGAGGAAAGGAAACCTGTACACCGTTGGTGGGAATGTAAATTGGTGCAGCCACTATGGAAAACAATATGCAGGGTCCTCAAAAAATTAAAAACAGAACTACCATATGATCCAGCAATTTCACTGAGTGTCTATCAACAGAAAACAATAACACTAATTCCAAAAGATACATGCACCCGTGTGTTTGTTGCAGCATTATTTACAATAGCCAAGATATGGAAACAACCTTAGTGCTCATCAGTGAATGAATGGAAAAGATGATGAGGTCTGTGTATATAATGGATATACTCAGCCAAAAGAAAGAATGAAATCTTGCCATTTGCAACAACATAGACTGAGATTGAGGGTATGATGCTAAGTGAAGTAAGTCAGACAGAGAAAGATGTATACCTTAGATTTCACTTAAATGTGGAATCTAAACACAAAACAAAACAAATGAACAAACAACATAAAACAAACAAAATAGATACAGAGATCAAACTGGTGGTTGCCAGAGGGGAAGGGTACTGGGGGCTGGGAAAAATGAATAAAGGGGCTTAAGAGGTACAAACTTCCACTTACAAAGTAAGTCATGGGGATGTAATGTACAAAATAGTGACTACAGTCGATCATACTGTAGTGCATGTTTGAAAGTTGCCAGGAGAGTAATTCTTAAAAGTTCTCATCAGGCACACAAAAAATTGCAATTTTGTGTGGTGATTGATGGTAACTAGACTTTTTGTGGTGATCATTTCACAGTTTATACAAATACTGAATAATTGTACTGTATACCTGAAACTAATATAATGTTATGTGTCAATTATACCTCAATGAAAAAGAAACCAAAAAAATTCTTTAATGCATATATTTTTGGCAAGTGTACAAAATGACACATGCAAGGCTGTTTGTTGCAACCATGTTTGCAACAGGAAAAGATTGGAAACAACTTGAATCAGTTTTTCACTAAATGAACTACTTTACATGCAACGATTTTACATTACATTATAATGGGAACACTATACCACTATCTTTTAAAACATGATTCAGCTCTCTCTATATACATTGAGATGAATGTATTTCCCAGATAGATGGTTAAGTGAAGGTGTCATGAATCAAGACAGTGTTATAGTGTTCTATCAATTTTGTTTAAAAAAGGAAAAGAAAATATACAATGAATATACCATGAAGGATACTGAGAGCAATACTGAAAAACTATGTGGAGGTGGGTTAAGAATCTGGGGGTTAAAAAACTGGTGGAAGGGAAGGTTTATTTTTTTCCCTAAAGTATATTCTTTTGTACTCTTTGAATGATTTATTATGTGTAAATAATGTCTATTAAAATTATTAAATGATTTAATGAGATATAAAGAGCACTAACAGTATGCTAAGGAATTTTGTTTACCTGAATGCGGTAGGGAGTCACTAAATAGTCTTAGGAAAGGGGATAAGATGATCAGGTGTACATAAATATCATCCTGACAACATCACTGGCATTCGAGTCACAAGAGTCTGGGTGCACAGGGGCTGCTTAGAATAGTGATTCTCCACCTTTACTTCACACTAAAATGCCTGAACTCCAGCCCATAGATCCTAACGTAATGGTCTGGGGTGTTGTCAGGGCATCAGGGATTTTTAAAGCTCCCTAAATTATTATAATGTATAGCCAAGATTGAGAACCATTGACGTAAAAGGCTGTTTAAGTAATTAGGTAATCTCTAATGAAGAAGACTTAGTTAAATAACGCCACAGGGGATGGAAAAGAAAAGACAAATTCTAAAGCTATTAAGAAGAGGAATCTTCAGAACTCATCAACTGATTGGATGAAGGGTGTAAAAGAAAAAGTGAGGCAACAAAGACTTAGGCAAACAGGTAATGCCACTAAATGAAACAGGAAAGAGCTGCTTTGTGGGTGGAAAAAAAAAGAATTTTGTTTTGGACAAAATGCTCAGTTAAATGCTTGTGAGATATGCAAGTGCAGTGTCACAGGAGAAATTCACTATGACTCCAAAATGAGCATATTGGAGATATGAATGTTGTAATTAGTATCAAAGGCTGTTATCTGAAATGAAAAGACAGAACGTAGTATAGAAAAAGTTACAACAATGGAACTATCAACAGGGATAGAAAAAAAGGGATTGAAAAAAAGAAGACAAGCATTCAAAGAAGAATGAGGTTAAAAAAAAAAGGCCAGAGAGGTTAAGAGTAAAAAACAGAAAAAAAAGGGGTTTCAATAGGTCAACAAAATAGTAGCCGCATGAAAAGAATTGTTAAAAAAAAAAAGAAAGAAAGAAATGAATTGTTAATGGGGTTAATCACTATAAGGAAAGACTGGAAAGTCTTTTATGGATTTAGCAACTAGAAGCTGACCTTGGTGAGAACGGTGTCCATGGAACGTGTGGATAGCCCACTATGTAGATTACAGTGGAGTCCATGGAGTGTGTAGACAAATGACAGTTTGCAATAGAAAGTGGGTGTGACAGGAGGTGAGGAAGGGAAGAGAGCAAATGTCTCCAGAAGATGACATCTTTCTAGAAGATGGCTACAAATAACAGGGGATTGATAAGATCCGATTACTTTTTAAGACTGAAGAAACAATCTTAATATCTTTATACTTTATACTAAGGAAAGAGTTATTGTGCAATGAAGCTGATGACCCAGGAGAACAACGAGAAAACTGATAGAGAAATTTCCTCAAGGAGGCTGAAAACGATGGGACCAAGATCTCAGCTAGGAGATTTTGCCTTGAGCAGGGGTATTGACATACCCTCTTCTGAGGTTGAAACAAAGAAGATTTAAAAATAGGATGAAGATAAGTTTGTTGGAGTTGAAAAAAAGGAAGTTTTCCCCTTCTTTTGTAGCCTCTATTTCTTGATGAAGCAGGAGAAGAGGTTGGCTTCAGAGAGTGAGGGAAATGTGTTAAGGAAAATGAAGGAAAATTTAAGTTTAAAATAGCTGGGGTAGGGAGGAGGCTGGGGAGAAAAGATGACCAAGATCATGCAAAGGAACTTGGAGGAAGGAGTAAAAACCATGCTGGTGTTAGAATCCATGAGACACTCTGTTATCTCACTGAAAACTGAGTACTCATCTAGTTGCTGTTGGCATAAGCAGTGGGAAAGGCAGAGGGAGATATGAGCCTCAAGAAACTTGAACTGCAATTAGTAGGGCACCCAGACCTGAGGGATCTCCAGGGACACTAACATAGCACTATGTGGCTGTAAATTATAGTAAACCACAAAGAGAAAGAACAGGTGAGGGAAGAGAAAGAAACACGTGATCAGGGAAAGCCTAAAAAAAGAAGGAAGAGTTTTATGAAGAGCATGATTGACTTGGATTAACTGGCAGCACAAAGCAAAGCAATAAAAAAGGGATCCCAGAAACAAAAAATGATATTGAAGAATGTGAGCTCCAGAAGGAGAGAGTGTTCACCACTGTGGACCGAGGACCACAGCAGAGCCTCAACAAAGACTTATGGAATTACAAACAACAACAAAAACTGAAGGGCATGCATAATAAATGAATGAGGGAGCACCTAAGGGGTCAGTTTCCCACTCACATTGCAATAATGAAATCAATGGGGAGGTAGCTCTGGAGCTTACTGAAAGAGCTAGGATTTCCTGGAAAGGCAAAAGGAGGCTGCTCTAAGAGAGTTGGGGCTATGAGTCAATGATCAATAAATGACTTCCTCGTTGGCTCACAAAAGAACAGGTCAAGAAGAAAGCTCTTCTTAAATTCTCTCCAAGGAATGCAGAAACTTCTCTTTTCCCCTACTAGACAGCATCCTACTCTTTGCTTGCTTCTGGTCCCCAACTGACCTTTACAAAAAGGTGTATGTGGAAATGTGAGCTACATCTTGGTCAATTAGCCCTATTTCTTCTAAGAGGCAGCCTTGTTAAATCACGAGGGCCCTTCCTCTTCCCACTGCCCAGCCCTTCTCACAGTGGGATCCCTGTGAGATCACTGAAAAGCTGTGTTAATTCTAGGCAAAAGAAGTATCTGAAGATATTTTATTTTCTCCCTTTATAATCCACCCTCTCTGTTCTACCCGCTCACACAGACTTCCTTCAGCCTGTTTTTTTTTTCCCCCCTTCGGCGGGGGAGGGGTGCTCGTATTATACATCTTTGATTAAAATTGTTATTAAAAAAAAAAAAAGGAGGGATATTTGACTTCTTGCTCAACTCCCAGGACTGAATACTTTAGAAATGGCTAAAAATAACACTGGGGAAAAATGTTAAAACACAAACTCTCTCACCTGCCAGAATGAGAGTTGAGGTTTATTTTTCTAGCTTGAAAATTCTTTCAACTGACATATATTTTGCATGCCTGCAACAAACAATGTTCTACTGACAGAGCATGCACTATACTCAGCATCCTATAATTAAGCATTTCTAAAATTTCCACGAATTTTAAATACCACAAAGACATGCCAAGTTTGTCGCATAAAATATAAAACAGCTTATTAACATTTGCATGAAAAACAAAATAATACCTCCACATTCTAAAAAGAAACTATTTCTTTTTGTAAAACCCTCAACTTATATAGTGCTTTTCCTTCTAAGCGCTTTGATTAATATTTTCCTGGCTAAAGTGTTGGAGGAAAAGGTGTTAAAATTACCTTCAAGCAATTTAGCCACGTCTAGCTGCTCTGTGTGACAGTAACAAACGGAGTCTTTCTTCCATATTGCAAGCTGTCCTCAGAATCACACTACACAATAAATTTGGATATTGATGGGAAAAGTATGTATGCAGCCATTTCAAAAGCATGTTGCAAAAACAAATTTCCTCCCCTCCCCTGCTTTCTCTACCATGGTTTTCCTTGCCCTGAGTATCTTTGCAAATAAATGTCAAGACCGTGCCACAATAAACCTGCTTGAAAATAAATATAGGAATTGGGATTCAACAGGGGAAAGTTTTATTTGATTTTGATGGTTGTTTCAGGTCTTAGCAATTTTAATTTTTCCTTAATTTCTTTTATGTAATTCATTTCTTTTTGTCCTCTATTTTGAGGGGGATTTTTTTTTCTTTCTTCTATAAACAGTTTAAAACTAAAACATGAACAAATGACATTAGTACCACTACTTCATAAAAATTCGAGAGAGAAGTGTTTTCCTTTGCTACATTTTACACTTTTACACTGTAGCACAGACGGAGGATCTGGCTTCCAGATGGCTTCCAAGGATGGGCAGAACTCAGATTGGATTTATTGTTCAATAGAAGGAAAATACCAAGGGAAAAGGGAAGGTTGAAAAACAGATGTAGGATGATGATGAATATGAGATTTGCCCCAAGGAGTACACATGTAAATACAGGGCCACTGACAAATGTTGAACTGAATAAAAGACCCGAAATTAAGGATGCAAATTATAATTTTATAATAAATCCACATTGGTCCCAAGAGGAACACCTTGGCACTGGTGTACCTTTCTCTCTAATAATTAAAGCCAATCTGCTTATGGAGCTGCTCTTGCCTGGATTTCAAGTAAGCACATCAAGTGAGCTAACCATAGCATACTAATGATGCATTATTACTCAACAGCCATAATCACTCAGGGACTGAAAAAGGTCTAGAAGCATATTCAACATAATTAAAGGACTAAAAGGAGCAAGAGCAATGAACAGACTGTTTTGGATTCTATTTTGCCACCAGGTAGAAGGGTTGATAATGAATATATTCTTCTGGCATTATTAATTTCTTTGCTTAGAATAATAAAATATATGTATTTCGTATGCAGCAAAATTACCAGACATGCATCTACAGAATTTTTAAAAATATTCTTTTTATCCATCACTTTATACTGTCCACAAAGGTAAAGCAGATATGATAAACTAGTATCTGCAATTAATAGTGATTCCACTGTAGCAGAACTTAGTCATCAATCACTGCAGCCTTTCTCTAAAATATGGTGTAGAACCAGAATCCTTTCAAGCAACTCTCTGGGAATCCACTACTGATTCACCTGAATTGATACAACATGGCTTAGGGTAATCCTTACACAATAACATCTTTCCTTTCCACTTGCACATTAGGCCAGGTCTTAGTGAACCAGTCAAAGTGAACCAGTATAGGTATGGTAAAGCCAAGAGGCTCAGTAATCCTGAGTTATTCATTTATTCACTTACAACTATTTATTAAACTCCTTCCATACTCCTGTCACTACGTTAGACTCTGAATTCAATGATAAAATTCAATTTCTGCCAACAAGGAATCCAAAGTTTAATGGGTTTATTCCCAGATTTCCTAACTGAAGAAAAAATGATGGGGAATGGCTAGCAATTTTCCAAATAGTAAATTTGTCCTTCAACTTCATGGTGGCTCTGGATCTACAGAAACAAAGCAAAGGGTTATTACACCTAAGCAGTCTTCTCCATGATGCAGCATATGTGTTCACTAGTTTAGCACTGAAAAGTATAAACATAATTTGTGTCAATATATAAAACAAATGCAGAACACCAGTATACCAGGTGCATTGCAGTGCAATGGGAAAACCACAGGTTTGGAGGCAAAAAGATCTCCGTTTGACTCCCACTTCTCTACTTATTAGTTGGGTGACCTTGACCGAGTGACTTAGCTCTCTGAGCTTCAACTATCTCAACTCAAAAATAATATGTAAATTAATACCTATGGTTATGACAAGGGTTAAATTAAATGACACAAAATAAGCCCCTGGCATACAACAGGAAATCAACAAATGTTCATAAAATTGTGATGTCATGTGGTGTCCAGCATGGAACACATCCACTAAGAACACTGTCACAAAAGAAGCTACAATGAAAAATAATTAGCACTGACTCTCTGGAAAATACCCTATGAAAGATACCAAGACACAGTGTGAGAGGTATTTATCATGGACTGACCATTTATTTATTAGCAGAAGCCACATTCAGTCTGGAGCAGCTGCTGTGAATGCACCTGTCCCTCTAGCACTGCAAAGGAAATGAGTGACGACTCTTCAGAAAGCTTTTACTACAACAACAGAAGGGGGTGGAAAAAAAACTACCACTGCTTCTCCGGAAATCAGTTTCTCTAGCCTTCCTCCTGTGCTACTTGATCTTTAATTTATGGAGTCAGCAGAAAACCCTGTCTTCAGCAGCACAGATGCTGGACAAATAGCTAGAGCATTGATTTTGGATTTGGCCAAACTGATGGCATCACTATGTTGACTGAATATCACTGTCTCTAATAAAAATGCTTTATGTATAGTCTCAGGGAAGGGAGACGACTGGCTGGCTATAGAGAAAGAAATGTAGTTAAGAAATGGCATTTTCTTTTGGGCCACTTGCCCTCTATGTTTAAGCATTACGTTGTGATTTTTTAATGTTCATTTTCTGCTGTTTATTTTTACTTTTTAAAAATATTGCACGTTAATACCACCAAACTTTAGGCAAGAAACTGTAAATACAATTTAGTTTTTCGTATCAGACGTATTTTCAATAAAACAGTTTAAATATTTGATTAAAATATACGCAAAATATGCAACCAAGCTTTTAATTAATTCTATTACCAAAACTAACAGCATTAGCCAAGAATATAACATACATACTCAGAAAAAAAATGAGTTATAAAAGGTTGCTTCTTCTTAAACCTCCACTGAATCGGGGATTCCCTCCCCCTAAAAGCTAATCCAGGCATATAGCCACAACATGAAACAATAAATAATAATCATTAGGACATTAAAGGTATTAGCACAACCAAGTATAGACGAGTGATGGAAAGAAAAAAATAAAGCTACAAGAAACTCAAATACACTTGTAAGTTACAAATAAACTCTAATTTATTAAAAGCTACAGTATGAAAGAATACTTGCCTAAATAACCTTGAGAAGTAGTAGTGAATATAATAAATTTACTTTTTGAGATTCTTTGCTACAATGATTTTCTACCATTACATATATATGTATATGATGTATTATATATAAATGACCTACCAGCCACAATTTTACTCAGAACATACGGAGCTAGATTACTTAGCACAGGGGCCACACTGCCCTGCAAAATACGCACACATTGAAGCCATAAGCATATCTTACTCAACAATACTAAGTTTTTGCTTTTCTTGATTGATTGCTGAGCCACAGATCAAATCAACAGTTCAGTGATTTGATTCACTGCTTGGAGAGTAAAAGCATAATGACGAAAATACCAATTCACTAGTCTTGCTGCCAAGTGTCACCCACCTTTAATTCACCCTGCATATCACCAGCACATTCACTTTTTTTTTTTTAACAACTTTATTGAGGTGTAATTGTTTTACATTGTTGTGTTAGTTGCTGATGTATAACAAAGTGAATCAGCTATGCGTATACATATACCCTCATATCCCCTCCCTCTTGCGTCTCCATCCCACCCTCCCTATCTCACCCCTCCAGGTGGTCACAAAGCACCGAGCTGATCTCCCTGTGCTATGCGGCTGCTTCCCACTAGCTATCTATTTCACATTTGGTAGTGTATATATGTCCATGCTACTCTATCACTTCGTCTCAGCTTACCCTTCCCCCTCCCTACGTCCTCAAGTCCATTCTCTACATCTGCATCTTTATTCCTGTCCTGCTCCTAGGTTCCTCAGAACTTTTTTTTTTTTTTTTAGACGCCATGTATATGTGTTAGCCTACGGTATTTGTTTTTCTCTTTTTGACTTACTTCACTCTCTATGACAGAATCTAGGTCCATCCACCTCACTACAAATAACTCAATTTTGTTTCTTTTTATGCCCGAGTAATATTCCATTGTATATATGTGCCACATCTTCTTTATCCATTCATCTGTAGATGGACACTTAGGTTACTTCCAGGTCCTGGCTATTGTAAATAGTGCTGCAATGAACATTGTAGTACATGACTCTTTTTGAATTATGGTTTTTCTAAGGGTATATGCACAGTAGTAGGATTGCTGAGTCATATAGTAGTTCTATTTTTAGTTTTTTAAGGAACCTATATACTGTTCTCCATAGTGGCTGTATCAATTTACATTCCCACCAACAGTGCAAGAGGGTACCTTTTTCTCCACACCCTCTCCAGTATTTATTGTTTGTAGATATTTTGATGATGGCCATTCTGACCGGCGTGAGGTTATACCTCATTGTAGTTTTGATTTGCATTTCTCTAATGATTAGTGATGTTGAGCGTCCTTTCATGTGTTTGTTGGCAATCTGTGTATCTTCTTTGGAGAAATGTCTATTTAGGTCTTTGGCCCTTTTTTGGATTGGGCTATTTGTTTTTTGATATTGAGCTGCATGAGCTGCTTGTAAATTTTGGAGATTAATCTTTTGTCAGTTGCTTTGTTTGCAAATATTTTTTCCTATTCTCAGGATTCTCTTTTCTTCTTGTTTATGGTCTTCTTTGCTGTGCAAAAGCTTTTAAGTTTCATTAGGACTCATTTGTTTATTTTTGTTTTTGTTTCCATTTCTCTAGGAGGTGGGTCAAAAAGGTGCTTGCTGTGATTTATGTCATAGAGTGTTCTGCCTGTTTTCCTCTAAGAGTTTTAGAGTGCCTGGCCTTACATTTAGGTCTTTAATTCATTTTGAGTTTATTTTTGTGTATGGTGTTAGGAAGTGTTCTAATTTCATTCTTTTACATGTAGTTGTCCAGTTTTCCCAGCACCACTTATTGAAGAGGCTGTCTTTTCTCCATTGTATATTCTTGCCTCCTTTATCAAAGATAAGGTGACCATATGTGCGTGGGTGTATCTCTGGGCTTTCTATCCTGTTCCATTGATCTATATTTCTATTTTTGTGCCAGTACCACACTGTCTTGATTACTGTAGCTTTGTAGTATAGTCTGAAGTCAGGGAGCCTGATTCCTCCAGCTCCGTTTTTCTTTCTCAAGATTGCTTTGGCTATTTGTGGTCTTTTGTGATTCCATACAAATTGTGAGTTTTTTTGTTCTAGTTCTGTGAAAAATGCCAGTGGTAGTTTTATAGGGATTGCATTGAATCTGTAGATTGCTTTGGGTGGTAGAGTCATTTTCACAATGTTGATTCTTCCAATCCAAGAACATGGTATATCTCTCCATCTGTTTCTATCATCTTTAATATCTTTCATCAGTGTCTTATAGTTTTCTGCATATAGGTCTTGGTCTCCGTAGGTAGGTTTATTCCATGGTATTTTATTCTTTTTGCTGCAGTGGTAAATGGGAGTGTTTCCTTAATTTCTCTTTCAGCTTTTCATCATTAGTGTATAGGAATGCAAGAGATTTCTGTGCATTAATATTGTATGTGCTACTTTACCAGATTCACTGATTAGCTCTAGTAATTTTCTTGTAGCATCTTTAGGATTCTCTATATACAGTATCATATCATCTGCAAACAGTGACAGCTTTACTTCTTCTTTTCTGATTTGTATTCCTTTTATTTCTTTCTCTTCTCTGAATGTTGTGGCTAAAACTTCCAAAACTATGTTGAATAATAGTGGTGAGAGTGGACATCCTTGATCTTAGTTCTTGATCTTAGAGGAAATGGTTTCAGGTTTTCACCACTGAGAATGATGTTGGCTGTGGGTTTGTCATATACGGCCTTTATTATGTTAAGGTAAGTTCCCTCAATGCCTACTTTCTGGAGGGTTTTTATCATAAATGGGTGTTCAATTTTGTCAAAAGCTTTTTCTGCATCTATTGAGATGATCATATGGATTTTCTCCTTCAATTTGTTAATATGGTGTATCACACTGATTGATTTGCATACATTGAAGAATCCTTGCATTCCTGGGATAAACCCCACTTGATCATGGTGTGTGATCTTTTTAATGTGCTGTTGGATTCTGTTTGCTAGTATTTTGTTGAGGATTTTTGCATCTATGTTCATCAGTGATATTGGCCTGTAGTTTTCTTTCTTTGTGACATCTTTGTCTGGTTTTGGTATCAGGTGAAGGTGGCCTCGTAGAATGAACTTGGGAGTGTTTCTCCCTCTGCTATATTTTGGAAGAGTTTGAGAAGGATAGGTGTTAGCTCTTCTCTAAATGTTTGATAGAATTCGCCTGTGAAGCCATCTGGGCCTGGGCTTTTGTTTGTTGGAAGAATTTTCATCACAGTCTCAATTTCAGTGCTTGTGATTGGTCTGTTTATATTTTCTATTTCTTCCTGGTTGAGTCTTGGAAGGTTGTGCATTTCTAAGAATTTGTCCATTTCTTCCAGGTTGTCCATTTAATTGGCATAGAGTTGCTTGCAGTAATCTCTCATGATCCTTTTTATTTCTGCAGTGTCAGTTGTTACTTTTCCTTTTTCATTTCTAATTCTATTGATTTGAGCCTTATCCCTTTTTTTCTTGATGAGTCTGGCTAATGGTTTATCAATTTTGTTTACCTTCTCACAGAACCAGCTTTTAGTTTTATTGATCTTTGCTATCGTTTCCTTCATTTCTTTTTCATTTATTTCTGATCTGATCTTTATGATTTCTTTCCTTCTGCTAACTTTGGGGTTTTTTGGTCCTTCTTTCTCTAATTGCTTTAGGTGTAAGGTTAGGTTGTTTGAGATTTTTCCTACCTTTTCAAGGTAGGATTGTATTGCTATAACCTTCCCTCTTAGAATTGCTTCTGGTACATCCCATAGGTTTTAGGCTGTCATGTTTTCATGGTCATTTGTTTCTAGGTATTTTTTGATTTCCTCTGATTTCTTCAGTGATCTCTTGGTTATTTAGTAGCATATTGTTTAGCCTCCAAGTGTTTCTATTTTTTACAGTTTGTTTTCCTGTAATTGATATCTAGTCTCATAGCGTTGTGGTCGGAAAAGATACTTGATACAATTTCAATAATCTTAAATTTACCAAGGCTTGATTTGTGACCCAAGATATGATCCATCCTGGAGAATATTCCATGAACACTTGAGAAAAAAGTGTATTCTCTTGTTTTTGGATGGAATGTCCTACAAATATCAATTAATTCCATCTTGTTTAATGCATTATTTAAAGCTTGTGTTTCCTTATTTATTTTCATTTTGGTTGATCTGTCCATTGGTGAAATTGGGGTGTTAAACTCCCCTACTATTATTGTGTTACTGTTGATTTTCCCTTTTAAGGCTGTTAGCATTTGCTTTATGTATTGAGGTGCTCCTATGTTGGGTGCATAAACATTTACTATTGTTAAATCTTCATCTTGGATTGATCCCTTGATCATTATGTAGTGTCCTTCTTTGTCTCTTATAATAGTTTTTATTTTAAAGTCTATTTTTTTCTGATATAAGAATTGCCATTCCAGCTTTCTTTTGATTTCCATTTGCATGGAATATCTTTTTCCATTCCCTCACTTTCAGTCTGTATGTGTCCCTAGGTCTGAAGTGGGTCTCTTGTAGACAACATATATAAGGGTCTTGTTGTATCCATTCAGCCAGTCTATGTCTTTTGGTTGAAGCATTTAATCCATTTATATTTAAGGTAATTATCAATATGTATGTTCCTATTACCATTTTCTTATTTGTTTTGTGTTTGTTATTGTAGGTCTTTTCCTTCTTCTGTGTTTCCCAACTAGAGAAGTTCCTTTAGCATTTGTTGTAAAGTTGTTTGGTGATGCTGAATTCTCTTAGATTTTGCTTGTCTGTAAAAGTTTTAATTTCTCTGCTGAATCTGAATGAGATCCTTGCTGGGTAGAGTAATCGTGGTTGTAGGTTTTTCTCCTATATCACTTTAAATATGTCCTGCCATTCCCTTCTGGCTTGGAGAGTTTCTGCTGAAAGATCAGCTGTTAACCTTATGGGGATTCCCTTGTATGTTATTTGTTGCTTTTCCCTTGCTGCTTTTAATAGTTTTTCTTTGTATTTAATTTTTGATAGTTTGATTAATATGTGTCTTGGCCTGTTTCTCCTTGGATTTATCCTGTATGGGACTCTCTGCTCTTCCTGGACTTGATTGACTATTTCCTTTCCCATATTAGGGAAGTTTTCAACTATAATCTCTTCAAATATTTTCTTAGTCCTTTTTTTTGTCTTCTTCTTCTGGGACCCCTATAATTCGATGTTGGTGCATTTAATGTTGTCCCAGAAGTCTCTGAGACTGTTCTCAATTCTTTTCATTCTTTTTTCTTTATTCTGCTCTGTGGCAGTTAGTTCCACTATTTTATCTTCCAGGCCACTTATCCATTCTTCTGCCTCAGTTATTCTGCTGCTGATTCCTTCTAGAGAATTTTTAATTTCATTTATTGTGTTGTTCACCATTGTTTGTTTGCTCTTTAGTTCTTCTTGGTCCTTGTTTGTATTTTCTCCATTCTATTTCCAAGATTTTAGATCATCTTTATTATCATTACTCTGAATTCTTTTTCAGGTAGACAGCCTATTTCCTCTTTATTTGTTTGGTCTGGTGGGTTTTTACCTTGCTCCTTCATCTGCTGTGTATTTCTCTGTCTTCTCATTTTGCTTAACTTATTGTGTTTGGGGTCTCCTTTTCACTGGCTGCAGGTTCATAGTTCCCTTTGTCTTTGGTGTCTGCCCCCAGTGGGTGAGGTTAGTTCAGTGGGTTGTGTAGGCTTCCTGGTGGAGGGGACTGGTGTCTGTGTTCTGGTGGATAAGGCTGGATCTTGTCTTTCTGGTGGGCAGTACCACATCCGGTGGTGTGAGTTGGGGTGTCTGTGAACTTAGTATGATTTTAGGCAGTCTCTCTGCTAATGGGTGGGGCCGTGTTCCTGTCTTGCTAGTTGTTTGGCATGGGTTATCCAGCACTGGAGCTTGCTCGTCGTTGAGTGGAGCTGGGTCTTAGATTGAGATGGAAATCTCTGTAAGAGCACTCGCCGATTGATATTACATGGGGCCCTGAGGTCTCTGGTGGTCCAATGTCATGCTGAGCTCTCCCACCTCAGAGGCTCAGGCCTCACAGCTGGCCAGAGCACCAAGATCCTGTCAGCCACACGGTGTAGACAACTGTGGTAAAAATGTGACTGGTGTCTTGGATTTTTCTTTGCTTGGCGAGTTATCTGAGACAGGGGTTCCCTTTCTCAGAAACAAGCAAACCAAAATGCTGCAACATCCAAGGTTTGCAGTGAAGACAGGGCTTATTCACAAGACAGCCAAGAAGAAGACAGAAGAACAAATCTCAGATCTGGTGCTCACCTTTTTAAAATACAAATTTTATCCTCTTAATAAACCTGTAGCACGATAATTATGACCTAAGGCCTTGTTGTCAAAAAGGTATATGTTCACATCTAAACTCCGCCACTTTTTAGCTATGCGACTTTCAGCTATCCAATTTTTCTGATTCTGAACTTCAGTAGCCCTGTCTATAAAATGGGGATAATAAATCATCTTACTGCCATGAGAATTAAATAAGATAATGCATATAATATCCTTCACACTATGACTGGAACATAGTCATTACTCTTTCATGGCATCTCCTTTGATAGCATCATGTTTATGGGGCAAAGTTAAGAATCTTCAGCATGAACATTTTTTATTTTTCATGTTCTAAATCCTGCCTACACATTAGAATCACTTGTGGAGGTTTAATATTATAATACTAAATCCTAGCCCCCAACTGAATAAGAGCATCATTATTCTGGTCATGGAGCACCATTGTATGTTACCACCCGTTATGAGGCCCTGCCCTAACTGCTCCAGTCCACTGACATTTCCCTTCCTCTCACCACCTCTGGCCTTTTACAGGCCTCACCCAGGCACAATCCATGGTCCCAGCAATAACAAAAAGTATTGTATTCCAGATGACGGGCTTCAGGGCAGGCCTCCCCAAGATAGGCCATTCTGGAATGTAGAGTATTTCAGGCTGAAAATAAGTAAAGCCCAAAAGACTCAGGAAGACACTTTGAACTTCCTCCGAACTACCTAAAAGAATTTCATACAGAAGGCATGTTCCAGGAAGAAGCTATCACCATTGATAACTATAGTAAAATATGAACTAGGTGTAGGAGACAGGGAGGAAACTAGCAAGGTCTGTTTGATCAAAGTCCTCCCTGGGTAGTATTGTCTCAAGATGGCCCAGCAAACATTTGTTTACCAAACATCAACTCTTTTCATCTTCCTGTGAATTATCTTAGTTCCCTTTGAAGACCCAGACCCCTACCACCTTCTCCTTAGTACAGAATGACATAAATACTTCATTTTGTCCTACTGTCTTCATAATTATTCATGCTTATGTGAATTCACTGTACATAGATAATAAATTTGATTTCCTTCTGTTAATCTGCCTTATGTCATTTTAATTATTTGACCAGCCAAAAGAACCAAAAAGGATAGGAGTAAAACATTCCCTGCCCCCACACAAACATACTCTGCTCTGGCAAAATTTTATACCTGATTAGAAATTATATTGCAGGCATAAAGATATATGTGATGAAAGCCTAATTCACACTCATCTGAGGAAAAAAGGCAATGTGTTGGCTGATGCAACTGACTGATTGGATTCAGATGCACAAACGATGTCATCAAAGCTCTGTCTCTCTCTCTTCCTGGTCAGGTTCATATGTGGGTAGTAACATGAACTAGGTTGAATGGTGTCTTCAAACAATTTACATCCACCTGGAACTTCAGAATGTGACTTATTTGGAAATGGGGTCTTTGCATATGTAATTAGTTAAGATGAAGTCATACTAGATTAGAGTAGGTTTAAGTATGATGACCTTATAAGAAGAAGAAAGGAAACACAGAGACATCTCGAGAAGAAGGCCATGTGAAGACAGGCATTGAGATTAGAATGATATAGCTACAAGACAAAGGATGCCAACGATTTCTGGAAGCCACAAGAAGCTAGGAAGAAGTAAGGAAGAATTCTTTCCTGGAGTCTTCAGAGGGAGTGTAGCGCTGACAGCGAGTTCTTTTGGAATTCTTAGCCTCCAGAACTGTGAGAGAATACGTTTCTGTAGTTTTAAGCCACCGAGTTTGTGGTAATTTGTTATGGCAGCCCCAGGAAATGAATACACACCCTAATGATAAGATTAACTTTTGACAGTGGTAGGAAAATAGTTCCAGGTGGCCTCATACTGGCACAGAGTAATGTGAACCCATCTTTAACCAGTCACTGTGGCCAAGAGCAGGGGTAATTCTGGCCAGTACTGGTTCCCTGTCCTCCCTTTCTGCAGGGTCAGTTATAGTTCCCTGCATGATTTGTCCTGATAATCAAGTGGCCCTTTCTGCCTCAGGCCAGTCTGGACCCAGTAATAAGGATTCCCAAGAATGCAATTATCCCCTAATATTGGCCTAAACCTATCACACCATGAGAAGTCTACACCTGGCACAGCTACTATTGATTTTTTCTTCTCAGATTTCATCTCCATCAACTCAACAGTCAGTAGTGAGCAGTACTGGGAAAGATCTTCATGGACGTGGCTGGCTGAGAGAAGCTGTAACCTTCAGTAGAGGAAAGCAGTCATATCCAAATCTTATTCTATGAGACACAACGGTAGTAAATAGCCCGACTTCACTCTCCTCCCACCCTTCACTCTCAGACCTGTTCTTTCCATTGTCAAATCCACATAGAGACAGGAGAGCAGAGTGAGGCAGTCCATAGCAGTCAGGCTCCTATGGGGTACACAGCAGAGTAGAGAAAGCTGGATTGTGGATCTGGAGGGGCAAACAGAAGACTGCCAGCACAGGAGGCTTGTAAGAAATAATGTAAGAAACGGATTATAGATCTGGTGTGAAATATAAATAGGAAAGGTGAATGGAATGTTTTATTCATTAGTTGTGTCCATGATTTTAAATTAAGGAAATAAGATGATGAATTATAGATTCAGAACTTTCAGGCAAGTCAGCCAAAATACACTGAAACCATCAAAGTATATTTTAACTGACTAGCTTAAAAAGAAGTGAGATTGTACCCCACCTATATCCTTCCTCTTCTGACATCCTCAAGAATTTGATTTCCAAGTATTGCTTCCTCTCTCTGCTATGGTCTTCCAACCAATCTGCCTCTAAGAAGCTACTAGATTCTTCACTGTCTGAAATTAAATGCAAAGGATGAGTGAGTGGTTCGGAAAACAAAAATGAGCAACAAGCCAGGCTGGCATGATTGATCGTGCTTATATACACATCAGGAAGATCAATCTAGTCTCCTTGAAAAAAAGAATTTTTTAAAAGTTCAAATGACTTTGCCACTAATCCAATAGTACCTCAGTGAATCCAGCTGAGATGCACAGTAGAGCCTAGTGTACCTGCTTTTGTGAGGAAAATGTTACCTTTCATATAGGTGTTATTAGCCATCAAAGAGGTAAGCAGCTAACATTATGTGACAAAAGATAGACCAAAGCAGACATGACCTGAGCAGAGCAGTCATGTCAGCTAATCTTCCACGTTGGAGAAGAGTGCTGCCCTCTGTCCTCCTGGAGGGCTGCTCACGGCTTTCCACAGAGGAGCAGGGGCAGCTTTGTGTGAACAGTATCACACCCATGATTTCAGCTAAACCAGGATCAGAAGGAAAGTCAGTTACCTTAGACCTGGTTAGCCAAGGAAACTGCACCTAAAGACAATGGAAGATGCCTTTAAGATGGAAACATTCAAATCAGACTCAAATTCCTCATTTATTGAATAGACATGTATTGAGAAAATATTTTACCTACCATATCTGAAGTAGCATTATTTTACCCAAAATTACCTGAGTAAGTAAAAAACTACTTGAAATTCCGGCAAAGAGATTTTTTTTATACCTACATATTGCTTAGGGCTTCCCACAGCCCTAAGTATCTGAAGAATTGCCTCTTTTTTTTTTAAATGTCATTTTAAATTCAAGGACATTCTCACTGGTACTCTGGCTTCAAACTTCACTGTGTAGAATATATTTATTAAGCAGTAACTTGGATTAGACAAAGAATGACTTTCAATTATATTCTAAATGGAAAAAAAATTATCAACAAATTGTAACTGAAGAGTTTAAAAAATCAAGTTTTAAAAAAAGAAGAGCAGGAAAATTAAGGCAAAAAAGGGAAAGCAAATAGTTCTTAGAGGACTGTCTCACTCAAAGTTTGGTCCTTAATCTTTGAAAAGTTGTTTATTTTTCCTTTCAAAGGTAGATATTCAAATGTCATCCAAGTTATGAAATTATACCTGTTCTAATACCCAGAAAATACTTCTTTAAAAGAAGGTTTAATTTTACTGCATAAATGTCCTTGTTTCATAAAAATGTCCCCACAGGTACACTGACAGATGTATTTAAGTATTTAAAACTTTAAGAATCAGAAGCTAGATTTCTTGTCAGATGTGTGTAATATAAATTTGCCTAACGCTATTTTAGGCCCATTTCTACAAAAGAGTCATAACAAATTTGAGTGCATTTCAATTCCAGTTTTGGGAGCAACAGCTTGAGAGTAAGATCATTTAGGTTTAATAAAATGACCTGTTCAAGAGCTTATATTGTATTATTCATTAAGTTATTTGTTCTGCAAATATTTATTGAGGGATAAAGTAGGAATCAAGACAGATATGATACCTAATTTTAGAAAATGTACAGTCTAGCATGATATTCAGACAATTTAAGAGACCACTTATGTTAAAATAGTAACAGAAAAAGGAGTTAAGTTCAGAATTTGTGTGATTTATTAATATTTATGAAGACCCAAATTCTCATGTCCATCTTTAAGTGTGGCTAGAAATAAGAAATGTAAATGTGCATAATTTAATCAAAAAGGTCCAAAGACCTGGTATAAAAACTAGTAAAACTGCAGCCCAGAGACCATAAAGATGAGGCTGTCTTCTTCTGCTGGCAGTATAAAAAGGAAATAGCTGGTACAAAAACAGAAATATAGAACAGTGGGACAGGATAGAAAGCCCACAGATAAACCCACGCACATATAGTCACCTTATCTTTGATAAAGGAGGCAAACATATACAGTGGAGAAAAGACAGCCTCTTCAATAAGTGGTGCTGGGAAAACTGGACAGCTACATGTAAAAGAATGAAATTAGAACACTTCCTAACACCATACACAAAAATAAACTCAAAATGGATTAAAGACCTAAATGTAAGGCCAGACACTATCAAACTCTTAGAGGAAAACATAGGCAGAACACTCTATGACATAAATCACAGCAAGATCCTTTTTGACCCACCTCCTAGAGAAATGGAAACAAAAATAAAAATAAACAAATGGGACCTAATGAAACTTAAAATGTTTTGCACAGCAAAGGAAACCATAAACAAGACAAAAAGACAACCCTGAGAATGGGAGAAAATAGTTGCAAACAAAGCAACTGACAAAGGATTAATCCAAAATATACAAGCAGCTCATGCAGCTCAATATCAAAAAAACAAAGAACCTAATCCAAAAATGGGCAGAAGACCTAAATAGACATTTCTCCAAAGAAGATATACAGATTGCGAACAAACACATGAAAGGATGCTCAACATTACTAATCATCAGAGAAATGCAAATCAAATCCACAATGAGGTATCACCTCACACCAGTCAGAACAGTCATCATCAAAAAATCTACAAACAATAAATGCTGGAGAGGGTGTGGAGAAAAGGGAACCCTCGTGCAGTGTTGGCGGGAATGTAAATTGATACAGCCAGTATGGAGAACAGTATGGAGGTTCCTTAAAAAACTAAAAATAGAACTACTAAATGACCCAGCAATCCCACTACTGGGCATATACCCTGAGAAAACCATAATTCAAAAAGAAGCATGTACCACAATGTTCATTGCAGCACTATTTACAATAGCCAGGACCTGGAAGCAACCTAAGTGTCCATCGACAGATGAATGGATAAAGAAGATGTGGCACATATATACAATGGAATATTACTCAGCCATAAAAATAAATGAAATTGAGTTATTTGTAGTGAGGTCGATGGACCTAGAGTCTGTCATACAGAGTGAAGTAAGTCAGAAAGAGAAAAACAAATACTGTATGCTAACACATATATATGGAATCTAAAAAAAAAAAAAAAAAACGGTTCTGATGAACCTAGAGGCAGGACAGGAATAAAGACGCAGACATAGAGCATGGACGTGAGGATACGGAGAGTGGGAAGGGTAAGCTGGAATGAAGTGAGAGAGTAGCACTGACATATATACACTACCAAATGTAAACTACATAGCTAGTGGGAAGCAGCCACATAGCACAGGGAGATCAGCTCGATGCTTTGTGACCACCTAGAGGGGTGGCATAGGGAGGGTGGGAGGGAGATGCAAGAGGGAGGGGATATGGGGATATATGTACACGTATAGCTGATTCACTCTGTTATACAGCAGAAACTAATACACCATTGTAAAGCAATTATACTCCAGTAAAGATGTGAAAAAAAAATTTTATTCATCATTGTAACAGATGTACCACACCAATGCAAGATGTTAATAATAGAGGAAACGGAGGGTGGAGGGTGGGGGAGAGGGATATAAGGCAGGAGCTCCCTGTACTTCCTGCTCAATATTTCTGTAAACCTAAAACTGCTCTAAAATATGGAGTCTTTGTTAAAAATTAATGATAAGAAAGTCTATTTAAAAAAATGAAAAAAAGGAAATAGGGTTTCTGCTCCTCTGCTCTTGCAGTCACAAGGTTTTAAATCCTCCCAGCACTTCAATAGCAGGTCAGATCCCGTCTACTTCTTCTACAGCCTTACAGAGGCAGTGTGGACAGATCTGGGTGTAACATCCAGAATCACCATTTTCCTTGAGCAAGTTACTTAATCTCCCTGCACCACAGGCTCCTCTTCAGTCAGACAGAGGTCATTGTGCCTGTCTCATGGGGTTGACATGGAGTTAAAACTAATGAAGGTAAAGCCCCTCAGAATAGTGTGTCTGGCCACATTAAAAAAAAAAAAAAAAGTGGGGGAGAGTCATGTTATTAGCAGTAAGAGTAGCAGCAGGTATACAGTAATGATAGTTCTGTGGTAATTCTGTGGCAATAATACTAACACTTGTGGTTCTGAAGTAGTAGCAGAAGTAGCTTTAGAAGCCCAGAAACTGAGGGCCTGGCAGTTTGGTGCCTTGACCAAGGTTGAATAGTGGCCAAATTAGCCTAAAACATGACATCCTTGAATCTGACTCCAGTCCTCTTCCCATGATATTATGCTACTCTCCTCCTCTAAAAAGACTGTATTTCTTTTTTGTTTTGTTTTGTTTTGTTGTTTTTTTGTTTTATTTTTATTTTATTTTTTTTAACATCTTTATTGAAGTATAATTGCTTTACAATGGTGTGTTAGTTTCTGCTTTAAAACAAAGTGAATCAGTTATACATATACATATGTTCCCATATCTCTTCCCTCTTGCATCTCCCTCCCTCCCACCCTCCCTATCCCACCCCTCTAGGTGGTCACAAAGCAACGAGCTGATCTCCCTGTGCTATGCGGCTGATGAAGCAACTGACAAAGGATTAATCTCCAAGATTTACAAGCAGCTCATGCAGCTCAATAACAAAAAAACAAACAACCCAATCCAAAAATGGGCAGAAGACCTAAACAGACATTTCTCCAGAAAAGATTGTATTTCTATAAACAATTGGTTGATAAGTGTTATCATCAAAACAAACAGAAAAGCATTCAGTGATGTTAACCCTCTTAATAATTTCAATCAAGACATGCTTGAAAGAGTCAAGCAGTCACTAGACAGGAAAATAGACCTAGGAAAGCATCCACTGCAAACAATTGATCTATTATTTATACATAAACAGCACTAGAGATAATTTAAAAAACCAAAAAACAAAAAACCCTATGTCTATCAAGACAGCTTTTGAAATGTTAAAAGAAATAAACACAAAACCTTTAGCAGGTCATTCTAAACTATTGGAATTGTGACTCTACACTGGCTTATTTTGTATAATGAGACTGCAGCATTATTAAAGGAAAAAGTTTAATTTAGCAGTGTCATTATATTGTACTTACTAGTTTTAGCAGCACTCAGAAAGAAAATGGCTGGTGATATCCATGCTAAGTAACCCCAGAATATAGTTAATTTGCATTAGGAAAAGAACACTATGGCAAATGCTTAGAAACACCTCTCTCCAAAATCTTTTCCTTTCCCTTCCTACAATCATCACCTGGCTTCCAGCCCTCATTATCTTGCATTTCACTCTTGAAATAACCTGCTGTCTTGTCTCTTCCCCCTCACTATTTTGCCTTTCCAATTCACTCCCACACTCTCCTTGCAGGAGAATTTTCCTGAAG
The DNA here is from genome assembly GCF_009873245.2 of Balaenoptera musculus. Lineage (NCBI taxonomy): Eukaryota > Metazoa > Chordata > Mammalia > Artiodactyla > Balaenopteridae > Balaenoptera > Balaenoptera musculus. Next base: position 69,093,043 of record NC_045800.1, on the reverse strand, counting down.
CCCTGCTCTGATTATGTCTCATAGCTATGCTCAGACCTGCAGGGCCACCCCCCCCCCACCGCCGCCCCAAAACTCTGAACACCTGAACCAAACATTTATCTTTCACATGGATCTGCCCCAACCCAGTTGCAACAGCTTTCATATTCTTACAACATAATAATAATTCTTACATAATAATTACATAATAATACATAATAATTCTTACATAATTCCTACAACAGCTTTCATATTCTTAACTGTTGTCCAAACATATCTATTAATTATTTCTTAAATGTTCCCTGAACATTCTCATTTCCACAACTTTTTTCATGTAGCTACCCTTTCCTGTTTTACTCCCAGGACCATTTCTAAAATCTGAAATCATACACAACACATTAGTATTTATATCCAGGACCTTAAACTGTTGATAGAGAGATAAATAAATCATGGAACAGCAATATGATAGAATGCTATTCAATTTTTCAAAATTATATTCTAGGAATATTTAACAGTCTGTGCAGTACTAATGATACATTATTTTAAAATAATGTATAAAATTATATACATAATGTCATTATACAAAATACATTTTTCGATGTACATATGAGTGAAAGAAAAGCTTATCTGAAATAAATGTTTAAATCTTGATTGTAAGTTTTCCTGGGTGATGGAATTACAGATAACTTTTTATTCTGTCCCGCAGATAGATTTTTTTTCAAATGTTTTATATCAACCACACAGCAATTAGCACTTTTATAATTTAAAAATTATTTTTTAAAGTTGGCTCACCTATTAATTCCATTCCAAATAATTCTTCCTTCATAAAATCTTTGGCTATGGCCCAAGTAGATTACATGTTTCCTTCCTTTGAGGTGTTAACATACTGAGAACCTCTCTCACCATATTCCCTGGCATATTTTGGACATACATTGGAGGACTAGCTCATATAACTGTGGTTACAAGCCCAGACTCTTTCATAATTGCCTGGTACTCAAGCCACCTAAACCTCCATACCAATATTAGCCTTAAAAGTGAAAAATTAAACAAATGGCACCTAATTAAACTTAAAAGCTTTTGCACAGCAAAAGAAATCATTGACAAAATGAAAAAAGACAACCTACTAATTGGGAGAAAATATTTGCAAATGATGTGACTGATAAGGGGTTAATACCTAAAATATATAAGCAGCTCATACAACTCAACACCAAAAAAACAAAAAAAAAACAAATGAAAAATGGGCAGAAGACCTGAACAGACATTTTTCCAAACAAGATATACAGATGGCCAACAGGGACATGAAAATGCTAATCATCAGAGAAATGCAAATCAAAACCACAATGAGATATCACCTCACACCTGTCAAAATGGCTATCATCAAAAATACCACAAATAACAAACGTTGGCAAGGATGTAGAGAAAAGGGAACCCTTGCACACTGTTGGTGGGATTGTAAATTGGTGCAGCCACTAAACAGTATGGAGGTTTGTCAAAAAACTAAAAATAGAACTACACTATGACCCAGCAATTCCACTCCTGGGTATACAGCTGAAGAAAATGAAAACTCTCACTCCAATGTTCATTGCAGCATTATTTATAATAGCCAAGATATGGAAGCAAGCTAAGTGTCTATCAACAGATGAATGGATAAAGATGTTTATATATATATATATATATATATATATATATACATATACATACATACATATATATATATACACACACACACACACACATCACACAATGGAATATTATACACACAATGGAAAATTACTCAGCCATAAAATATGAAATTCTGCCATTTGCAACAATGTGGGAGAACCTAGAGGGTATTATGCTTAGTGAAATACGTCAGAGAAAGACCAATACTCTATGTTATCACTTATATGTGGAATCTACAACAAACGAATGAATATAACAAAACAGAAACAGACTCTCAGATATAGAGAACAAACTAGAGGTTACCAGTGGGGACAGGGGAGGGAAGAGGGGCAAGATAAAGGTAGGGGATTAAGAGATACAAACTACTATGTATAAAATAAATACACACTGGGAAATACAGCTATTATTTTGTAATAACTTTAAATGGAGTATAATTTGCAAAAATAAGGAATCACTATTTTGCACATATGATACTAATATAATATTGTAAATCAACTATACTTCAATTTAAAAAGTAAAAATTAAATCCTAATCCTTTTAGAGAGTATTTTGTTTTAAATAAAAATAATTCACTGCTTTTTTTTCATAAAACCAAGCATACCTTAGAAATTATGTTTCAACCATAAAGCCATGAAAATAAACCATTAAAAATGTTTAACAAGTTTATAAGATGAAATCTTACTGTATAAATGATAACTTGAGTGAAATGCATAAATAAAACAATTACATTTCTTGGGTTCCTGTCATGTATTGTGCCATTCATCTCTCACTTAGGGATCCCCTTTGGTATTTTATTATTATTATTATTATTTTGATATTTATTATTATCAGTAAATTCTAATCTAGTATTAGATAATAATAATACATTTAGTTTATAGTCATGGAATACACCTTGAAAAAAGGACCCAGTGAAGTATGTGTTTATTTGCTCATAATTCTAGAACCCCTTTCCTGAACATAAATACTTATTTCATGATCACAAATTGGTCTTTTTTAAAAAATTCATTATTTGTTCAGTCTAGGCAGTTCAGCAGGCTAAAATTGCTTCTTTAGAGCTTACATGTCCTAATGCTTTAATTCACCGTGCTTATTCGGGAAGAAACTATAAGATTTATTATAAAATAACGTCTCCAGTAGGTACTATTGCACAGTGTCAATGCCAGTACTTTCTTCTTCTAAACCTGAGGATTTCAAGAAACACTAGTCTTGTTTTGGAAGTGTTGAGGTCCAGGGTAGGCCACCCCAAAATGTACTTGAATTACATGTTGATTATTTTGAATTAAAGTTACTTAAGAAATGGCCAGTGAAAGAGGGACACTCTGACCTTCTTGTCTCCCTGAAGGTAGGAAATAAATCTCTCATTTGAAAGGTGCACTGCAGGCAGGCAGAGGTAAAAGGACACCGTTAACACCAGAGACAGGGAACTGGAGATGAGAAGTCTGAAACAACAGACCTCGTTACTTCTTTAATTCACTACCCCAAGCCCAAACTCTGCTTAGATTCTTCACTAACTGAGCACCCAAAACCTTAGTTTCTTGGTCCTATCAATTCCTCATAAGTTTATTGTTTCTTCATCCAAAAAGTATAAAAGATGACTGCTTTGGACACTTCTCAGTTCCCATTTCTTTTTTTTCTTTTTTTAATGTATTTATTTAATTTATTTATTTATGGCTGCGTTGGGTCTTCGTTGCCACGTGCAGCCTTTCTCTAGTTGCTGCGAGCGGGGGCTACTCTTTGTTGCAGCGCGCAGGGTTCTCATTGCGGTGGCTTCTCTTGTTGTGGAGCACGGGCTCTAGGCGCGCGGGATCAGTCGTTGTGGCTCGTGGGCTTAGTAGTTGTGGTGCATGGGCTTAGTTGCTCCACGGCATGTGGGATCTTCCCGGACCAGGGTTGGAACCCATGTTCCCTGCATTGGCAGGCAGATTCTTAACCACTGGCCCACCAGGGAAGCCCCTCAGTTCCCATTTCTAGATCTCCATGTGCATGAATTAAATCTTCTTTTTCTTCTAGTAATGTCTTGTGTCAATTTTGTTATTAGTCCAGCCACAAGAACTCAGAAGAGGTAGAAGGTGAATGTTCCCCCTCCCCAAGAGAAGAAAATTATAGAATATCTGAGACTATGCTCAAATTTCATTTGTCTTTATACAAAGCGACACAGGAGGGGCAGGATGGTGACCACAGGGCATTAACATTAAATTTATACCATATACCACATAGTTTTTCTAATTTAATTTACCTTATTGTCAATTAATTCTTTACAAACAATACCATACATAACGCATTATTATTTCTATTTTGTATCTAAAGAAACTGAGTATATGAGAGAGTAACTGAAACATGCTAGATCACACAGCTAGAGAATAGCACATCCAGGATTTAATCTAAAATGCCATTGCTCTTGCAAGCATACTGTGATGATGTTTTGATTTGTCAAGGATTAGTAAGTGAGAGAGAGAGAGAGAGAGAGAGAGAGAGAGAGAGAGGGAGAGAAAGCAATCTGACATCATTTCTTGAATGTCTATTGGGCACCTCAAATTTAGCATTTCTGAAAGCTAATGAGCTCTTATTGCCATTCTTTTCCTCCAACCTAGCCTTTTTTCCCCTCTGTTAACATTTGTATCCATCACCCAGTTGGTCAGGCCAATAACAAAGGAACTGACACTGATTCTTTCCTTTCCTCACACACTTCCCATTGAATTTATTAACAAATTTTGTCACCTCCACCTCCAGATATTCATAATGTCTTTGGATACTTCTTAAATTTTGTTACACATATGATTTTTAAAAATATGTTAATACTTGACAAGGGAGCCAAGAGTACTCAATAGGGAAAGGATAGTCTCTTCAATAAATGGAGCTGGGACACTGGATAACCATATGCAGAAAAATTAACTTGGACCCCTATCTTACAACACTCACAAAAATTAACTCAAAATGGATTAAAGACTTGGACATAAGACTTGAAACTATAAAAGCCACAGAAGAAAACATAGGAGAAAAGCCCTTTGACGTTAGTCTCAGCAATAATCTCTTTGGATATGACTCCAAAAGCACAAACAACAAAAGCCAGAATTATGAAGAGTGACTATATCAAACTAAAACACATTGCACAGCAAAAATAAATAAATTAAAGAAAGAAAAAAAGAAAGAAAGAAAGATAAATCAAGAAAATGAAAAGGCCTCCTACAGAGGGAGAAGATATTGGCAAACCATATGTCTGACAGGGGTTAATATCCAAAATATATAAAGCACTCATACGACTTCAATGACAAATAAACAAACATTTTAAAATGGGCAGAATAGCTGAATAGACATTTTTCAAAGAAGACATACAAGTGGCCAACAGGCACATAAAAAGATGTACAACATCACTAAATATCATGGAAATGCAAATCAAAACCACAATGAGATATCACCTCACACCTGTTAGAATGGCTAACTACAAGAAGACTTAAGTTTCCATCTACAGATGAATGGATAAAGAAGATATGGTGTATATAAATATATATACTGTACAGTATATATGTGTGTGTGTGTATATATATATATATGCACCATATGATACGTGTGAGTGTGTATACACACACACACACACACACTCACACACAATGAATACTATTCAGCTACAGGAAAGAAGGAAATCTTGCCATTTTTTTTTTTTTTAATCTTGCCATTTTTAACAACATGGATGAACCTTGAGAATATTATGCTAAGTGAGATAAGTCAGACACAAAAAAGACATAGGCTGTATGATATCACTTATATGTGGGATCTAAAAAAGCTGGATTCTCAGAAAAAAAAAATAGAAGGGTGGTTATCAGGGGCTAGCAAGTGGGAAAATTGGAGAGATGTTGATCAAAGGGTATAAACTTGAAGTTAGAAGATTAATAAAGTTCTGGGGATTTAATGTACTGCAACAGTGATTATAGTGATTCTAATCAATGATTATAGTCAATGATATACTGTATTATATACTTGTAAGTTGCAAAGAGACTAGATCTTAAATGTTCTCACCACATTTAAAATTGAAATGTGTAATAATTGTGATGTGATGCAGATGTTAGCTAACACTATAGAGGTAATCATATTGCAATATATAAGTGTATAAAATCAATACGTTGTAGATCTTAAACTTATGCAATGTTCTATGTCAACTATATCACAATAAAAGAAAATAATAATGTCATTTAAAGGAAAATTGATTTTTCAACTAGTAACTTAATGCCAGAAAAACTGGGACTTTATATGTGTGTGTGTGTGTGTATACACACTACATATTACTTTACGATTTATGAACTAAGCCTAAGATAAAGACCAGAGACAGCTTAGGTACCAACAGAGCCTAGGTAGGCTGGAGGGTTAAAATCCCTTTGCATCTTGTAAAAAGTACAAAAGGAGAGCCTTTGTTTCTACTTCCTGCACAGGGATGAGAGACTGCTTCATGAGAGGACCTAAGAAGTTTATCCAAATAAAACAGCTGGAGGGAAGCACACAGAGGAGCCTAAAAAGGCAACCAAGGGACAAAAGGCAGAGGATGAATCCTCAGGATCTATCTGCTCTGGGCCAAGAAGGAAAGCTAGAATGAGAAATCAGTGACTTTGCCCAGTGTGTCTATATAGACGCAACGTTGCACATACAGGATGGTGACAGAGTCTTTATTGAGGAATCAGTGATGACTGAAAACAGAGTGAGTTTTAGATGGAGACTGGTGCCTCCTGAAACAAAGCTGTGTACAAATCCTGATATACCAAGAGAAGAAAAGTCACTCAGTTGCAATGTGTGTGTGTGTGTGTGTGTGCGTGCGTACGTGTGCAGCTGAAACATACTGGCTTGGATATGTATTTGTGCGTATTAGGAATGCTTATATATTGTGAATATGCAATATTAGATTCGTGTCATTAAAGACTATAAAAATAAGTCTTCCTCCTCCCTCTCATCTTCCAAAGCCCAACTCAAAATTTAACGCAAAGGTAATCTCTGCCCTCTCTGAGTCTGTGTATCAATTCTTCATACATCTCTTACTGTAATTACTATGTTGCATTATAATTATTTGTTACAGGTATTACTCTGCCACTAAAATGTTAGTGTTTAAGAAGAGGAGTTTGATCTCCAGGGCTTAGCAAAGTACCTGCCTCATAATAAGCAATGAATAAATGATGAATGAATGGATGAGTACACAGTGTTTTCAGAAATGTAAAATTCATATAGAAGGTCTATTTGGAAAGCCTGACATGCATAGGAAAAAACCTGTATCCATCAAAACAAAGTTTGCTGAATTGTCAACAGCATAGCCTTAGAATTTGTGGAGTGGGTTCCACACAAACCATCCCTGTGAAGCAGCAGACGATTCAAATGCAAAATTAATGAAATGTGCAGATAATTCTTAACAAGAAAAGAAGTAAACAGTAGAGATGACTGAATTGTTGAATGACAAGCTTAGGGAGACTGGCAGATACAATGAGATGAGATTTAACATGAATACTGCAGGATAATTTACCTAGGGAAAAATCACTGGCAGCTAAGATATAAAATCGAAACCCATTCTCCCTTTGTAAATAAATAATGTTTAAAAAGATTCCGATTATAGTGGATAATAATTTGTATATGAGCTCAGTTTATAATGTTGTTGCTAAACAGCCAACTGCCCTCTCAGGAGGATGAACATAAAGGATCATTTCAACTAGACACATACATGCAAAAGAGAGAAGGTGCCTTCAGGAGCTTTAGGAATCACTTTGATTCTACTGTCTGTAATTGGAACCATTTCAATAGAGAAAGAGCACCTTAAAGTTTAAGGAAAAAGCAATAAACATCATGAAATGAATCGGAGCCCCATTAATTTGGAAAACCTCTAAAGGGCTCAGAGTGAAGGTCATTCCGCCCAGTCCAATGCAATCAGCCTCCAGCTGCCAGACAACAGTAAGATGAATTACTGCTAGCATATATTGAGTGCTTACTCTGGGCCAGGCCCTGCCAACTACTTTAAAAGTATTATCACACTTAATTCCCACAGCAGAGCCGTGTCATTGCTCCTTGACATTGTATCCATTCTACAGATAAGGAAACTGAGTCTTAGAGACATCAGGGAAGTTGAATATGGTCTGACAGCAATGAAATGACAGCAGCATGGTTAGTACCCTGGCCTCACAGAATCCAAGACTGTGCTCTTTTCTACCCTGTTGTATTTTTAGTACTATTTACAAAACTGTAAGCCCCTGCTCCTCTGCCTGATTTCCATTAAATGAGGTGGCCATTTCCTTTCTCTTTACCCTAATCTCTTTCAGCGCCTCAACCATTACTCTACCTTGAATTCAGAACTTTCTGACAAATTATGTTCAATCCTATCTGTACACCTTTGTTGTGCTGTAACTAAAGTCCAGAAAATCTGTCTCCACTCAGCCAACTCTTCCAATTCTCTCTATCAGGACCCAGCCTTCTCAGGAAACTTTTAATAGATTATATTCTGGTTTTGAAGTTATCTCCAATTGTTCTGCACACATGTGCACATTTCTTTTACTACAGCCGATGTTAACCTTCCCTATCTTTATCTTATTCATAGCCCAGCACCCTATTAGGCACAGAGGTGGCATTCATAAGTTCTGTATGATTGATCAAAAAAAGAGAGCTAGGGAGAAAGGGAAGATTTATAAATACCAATACCTCCAAAGTTTGGCATCCAAAGAGAATGGTACTATTCACAGGGAAGAAACTGTGAAGTTTACGTTTGCTGTTCAACCTGAGTGAAAACAAACTTTTCATGAAAAGAGAAGAATTAGATCTACTATGGCTAGCTTTAAGAAAATGTACTGACGTTTGACACTCAGATATTATCCACTTAAATTCTCAACAATCGCGGTGAGAGAGCACCTCTTCTGCCAGACAAGAGTCCTGGGTTATCAAAGTTGTCCATCTGTTTCTGGTTCTGTGTGGTGAAACTCTGGGTATTATGTTCAGAAATTTATTCTGACTTCCACATCTGGAATGTGGGATCAGATTGTGAAAAGGCCATGAGGATTGAATAAATTAAAATGTAATGACCCTCAGCTCTGAAAGTGTATCTACCTGGAGGACAACCTGCTCCTGGGAGTAACCCAAGAGCTTAAAATCAGCTGAATGTTAGTGCATTTTACCCCTGTAACCATGGCAAGAAAAATGATGATGAAGCCAACAGCTATCCTATACCACACCCATTTCACTGCCATTGAAAAATGTCCTACATCTGTGTCTTAATGCTGGCATCTGCTTCAAATTACCCTCAGATGAGCTCTACAGCTCTTGCCTAATTGGACACTAACAAAATGGTATGGCTGTTATTGCTTAGCTTCTAGCTGCCCTTTATGCAACAGTCTGGGCTGCTAATGAATCTTCATACGCAAGAGGCTTGCCTTTATCAGAAATTCTAAAAGCAGTATATATCAGCAAGTTGTTCAAAAGATCTTAGGTATCAAATGATTAGTTCTTAACTAAATTTCTTATTGTCTTTTAAGAAGTTTTAAACTTCTTACTGTCTTTTGAGAAGTTTTAAAACCCACTAGTCAGAAGCAGCTGGAAACAAAACAAATGGGAATTAAATCCATCCAGACCTTCAAAGAGTCAGTTTTAGAGAGAATAGAGACCTTTTTTAATACATGAGATGGAGCATCAAGCAAGCAAAATGGTTTTCTCTAGGTCAAATGTTAAACTAGGGGCAGAATCAAGACTAGGACCCAGGTTTCCTTTCAGTACAGGACACATTCTACTCTCTAGCACTGCCACTCCCTCGGTTATTACTATCACCAGTTAAGATGCATCTTGTAGTCAACACAGCAACACCAAAGGGAAGTTGAGTCCATGCACTACTTTTCCTTTCTTCTTGATAAAACTTGACTCAATATTAAGATGGAAGATATCAGGGACCTTTGTTATCACAAAACCCAAGAGTGAAGTTGCAGGGCCTTGAGAAAGTGATAGAGAATTGGAGCATGAAAGACAGAAGCAAAGTCTGTCTTGAATTTAATGTATGACAAGTTCAAGGGGAGTTGGCACACTGTAGTATTTTTATAAGATGGGCCTCACCGATAAGATGATGGCAGAGCATGAACCATTAGGAGAGCGTTTCAGTATTAATGATGCTCTATCTTGAAAGTAAGTTAAGAAGATATTACCAAAGTCGAATTTATTAAAATTGCTTACATTAAGAAAAATATGGAAAGCTATATTATGTAGAAAATCCATTTCAATAGTGTTCTTAAATTTTGCAATACAATGAAGTTTTATCTTTACAGATATTTCTTAAAATGTGTAGTCCACAAGTTATGAGTAATATGAATACATTTCATGATAAAATTAATTATTTACTTCTATGCAGTAAATGCAGTGTTGGGTTTCATATCTTGGTGAATAACATCACCATCAACTCAAGTTCCCAAGTGAGAATCTTAAATCATCTTCTCCTTCTCCCATACCCTCAATTCTCACACTTTCTTCAAATCTTATTGACTCTGCCTTTGATATACGTTTGCCCCACTTGTCGGCTCACTGTCCCTGCTTCAACTCAACCTCATTTCATCCAAAGACTGAAGAATTAACCAAAAAAGTGGCCTAATATGTCACGGCCTCCACCCTATTTTCCCCAACTCAGTTTATCCTCCTCTTGGCATCAGTGATAAATTTTTCAAATACAAAGTTGTCTGTGTTATGTCTCTGCTTCAGAACCTTCAATAACATCCTTCTACTCACAGACTAAAACTCAAAATCCTGTGAATGGCCTATATGGCCATCAAATTATGGCCACGACTGAGCCTTCTAACCTCATATCCAGGCTCTTTTCCTCACATGGCCTATCCCTTAAACTGCACTGAATTCTCTGTAGTACTCCAACACACTCATATCTTTGCTAATTATTTTCCTACTAATTGAATTTACTAGCTTTTCTTATTCACCTGATGAATGTTTAATCACCCTTAATGAATTGGCTTAAATATCAACTGTTCTGTGAAGTTTTTCTGATTCTCCACAACATAAAAATCTGACTTCTTCACTGTTCCATATGTATACCTACTGTCACTCATCACGTTGGATTGTTTCCTTTAATGTATCTGTCTCATTTGTTTTTCAGAATTCCTGGCAGGCAGGGAGTAGGTATACTTGTCTTTTTATTCCCAGTATCTAGCACAATCAATATAGATGCTTACATTTCACAGTAAATGATGAATTTGCTTAATATTTTGTCATTTTTAATAGTCACAGTGATTGCTCACAGTCTTTACAAAATGTTAGTTATTCATAATATCAATTCCATGATGAACTCTTCATAGCCATATCACATACAGCAGAAATTTCCAGGAGAATAAGAACAAAGAAATGTCTTTGGATTTGGCCATTATGGTGGTCACTGATAACTTTTCAGGGACTAATTCCAGTAGAATTGAAGAGAACCTTAGAGGTTTGAGGACTAAAACGAACACAGCAATAAGTAACATTTTTAGTATTTTCTAAGACTCTTCTCAGTGCTTTACATACATTATTACATAAACCCTGTAAAGAGGAGAGGCCCTGTCATGTGGTGATGGCTTTAGGCATGTATACATATACCAAAATGATCAAATCCTACTTTTAAATAGGTGCAGTTAATTGCATGTCTCAATAAAGGTGCTAAAAAAAAACAAAAAACATAAACTTCTGAGAAACTTGCCATGATAATCCCCATTTAGCAGATAAGAGTGTTAAGGCACAGAGAGATTAAGGAAAGTACCCAAGTTCACACAGTCAGTCAGCTACAGCTGAGCACAGAACCCAATTGCTCTGACTTCAGAACCTATACGGGGCTGCTCTCTATTTTGCCATAACAGAAAACCCTCACTTACTCTAGAAGTCCTGCTGTGATGGAAAGGGCAGACTGCACAGGAAGGGAGCTGAAGAAACTCAACAGGTTCAAGCAAAGACTTGTTTTTCTTTCAAGTAAATTTTATACCCATTTGGGGTCAGAGATGGAGAGGAAATTCCTAGGAAAAGAATTGACAGAACAAAACTTCACATTTAAGTGGTTTATTTAAAATTATTTTATATTTAATCACCTAATTACAACTTTAAAGCATGCTATTATCAACCCTTACCACTCATGCCTCTGGCAACATGTCACTTGGGTCAACAGCAGACAAAAGTAAGGAGAAACCCCAAAGCAAGAAAGGACAGGATGATTGAATAGGGGGCCTCCATCCCACTTGCTAAGGTCAGAAGCTAAAGAAGGCCCTGGTGACAACAGAATCTGCCTTCTAGGGAGAGGGACACATTTGAGAATGAACTGTGAGAAATCCTTCTTTAAACTGACCCTACAGGGTAAAGAGTGTGGGTGAAGATAGACAGTCCTTTGATCTTCATTTTCTGAGAAAAAAATTGATGAAATTGTTTCTATGAAGTACAGTGGAATTCATCTTAGATGGAGGCTGGACTCTCAACTCAGCCCACAAGGTAAGGCCACCCTTAAAAAAAATCACGTAAATTGTGCACAAATATAGTGCAAGTGATTTTATGAATCCAATCTTTTAAGTAATCACTTTATGAATAAACTTTTGAGAGCCAAATATTGAAGGAACTAGAGGAAAGTCTAAGTGTAGAGTTCTGAGCATTTAAACTACTCTGCTTTTCAGATAACTACCAAAGGTCTAGCAATAAATTAGGAATAGGTGGAAAATTCAAAACATTTCTGCTTGCCTGAAGGGTTTACTCCTCTCACTTTTACTTTGTTTCTATTGCCTTAATACCTTCATTTTGTGAGTTAAGTAAGATGGTTAAGTCGTTCCAACGTTAACTTGTAATGAGAATCTATCATGTCATATTTAGTATACAGTATGTAAAGTATGTAGTAATAAAATAAATATATAGAGAATACAGACTGTACAAAGAATGAAATAATGTAATCACTTCAAATACCTAAATGAGAGACTAAAATTATATATCACTCGGTATGTGAAACAGTGAATGTCTTTCTTGTTCATAAAGCCTCAGGACATCACTTCAATATTTACGAGCTCAAGATCAGTGGTTATTGCAATTTGCCATTCTCTCCCATGTGGAGTAATTGTTGGCATAAATCATTTTTACAAAATTGATGTAATTATATTTTCATCTTTCTACAGGATATTTATGTATGTCTATTTAAAATACAATTACATACTCATCATATATTCCATTTCAACAACAGTGAAAAATTTGCTTCTTGCAAAATAATAGAAAGGTAGAATAAAGTACATTCAAATTTATCAATAAAACCTCATATTCTGCTATTTGTACATACACAAGTATTATTAAATTTCATAAGGTTGCTGAATGATGTCATGAAAAAAAGAATTTTCTTTCTCCACATTTGTTATCATATATAATTGTAAACTATAGTTACTTCATTAATAAATGTGTTTAAATAAGTTTATTAAGTATTTTCAATATGTACACTATTTAGTAAAATTATTTTCCCTGAGTGTAATTCTAAGTCACTTCATATTACTATTGAGTAATAGTCCACATTATTACTCAAAATGGGTAGTGGTTAAGTTAACCACAGTGCTTTTCAACACTGGGGACTTACAGAGCATTTATGCTGAGAAACACAATGGAGTCGATATTTCTTATAAAATACATTTCATTTTTTAAAATATGTTAAAAATGTTTTTTAAATTTTTTGACCATGCTGCATGGCATGTGGGATCTTAGTTCCCCAACCAGGAATCAAACTCATGCCCCCTGCGCTGGAAGCACAGAGTCTTAACCAGTGGACCTCCAGGGAAGTCCCTTACGGGATGCCTAACATAATTCTGAATTGGAAAAGTGACGTGCCTTGTATAAACTCCTCTATTTTCAATATCTCTTTTAAAAACTGCATTTTATTTAGCCCCAACCCTAATTTTCATATGATTCATAAACTGAAACATTATACTACAAATTATAAGTTCACTTCAATTCTTACTCTTTTCAACGGGGACAAAGAGGCCAGGAAGAGCACATATGTCTTTACAGTGTATCATCTCCTGCCTCGCCAGCTCCCCCTCCTGTGAGGCCTTCAGTGTTCTGTGAGCGGTAACATCTCCCTGCATCAAATTCATCTCCAGCCTCTACCCCTCACACTATCATTCATTCCTCACCCTCACTAATTACTGCAACAGTCACCTCAGTCACTGCATTCTATTCCTATTGCTACTATCTGTATCTTCTGGACTCTATCCCTGCTGCAGTACTGTTCTAGCAGGGTCTTCTGCCCTGTCTTCCTCCCATGCCAGTGTAAACCACACTTGGATCAATTTTTAAAAGCACAGTTCCAACCAGACCACAAAAAAGCACTGGTTACTCTCCCTGTTGTTCTTCCCATTTCAGGCATACAAAGAGTAGAACTACCAGAGCCACATTCTCTTACTAAGGGTATAAACAGAATGTAGAAGAATAATATAGAAGGCCACTATATATTTTTAAATGAAAATCACAGGTTATAAAATGTGTGTGTGTGTATGCATATGATGAAACAATATTTTAAAAAGTCTGTTTGAAGTGTTTGTCTTTTGGTGGAAGGGGTAACCCAACGCTTGCATTGTCATATATCCACACATACATATACATATGTACAATGTTTAAATTCAATGATATATAAAAACATTAATTTCATATTTAAAATAATTAAAACTGTGATTTAGAGACAAAAATTCCTATTAAACAGTTCCTTGTTTAAACATGTAATTAAAATTGCAGTGATAACAATATTTAGAAAATAACAGCGTTAGACATAAAGGAATAAAACACCTTCAGTATTAACCCCCCCCCCAAAAAAAAGAGTGGAAACTGTGAGACCGATAAAAAGACTGTTTCAGTAGTCCAGTAGTTCACTGAGGATTGGTTTCGAACAGTGGCACTGGAGACAGGAAAGACGTGGATAGGTTTGAGATCTATATCTTAGTGGTAGAGCTGATAGGACATGGGGATGCACTGAAGTGGGAGGTAAGAGAGAAGTGTCAAAGTTTACAACTGGATTTATAACACAAAAAACGGGGGGGAATGTATAGAATTGCTATTTATTGAGATGGGAAATACTGGGGAACAATAAGAAAGTGAAGTTAAGGGGTTAAGAGATGTCTTCGAGACCTCCAAATGAAAATGTCAAGAACACAGTTTAATCTATGTGTCTGGGAATGAGAAGAGAGATCAGAAATAGAAATAAATGTGAGAGCAGTCACATCTAGATGGTATTAAAAGTCTACTAGCAAATGAGATAAACTAGGAAACGTGTCTAGATTAAGGAGCGAGGAGGCTAACATTCAGATCTGGTAGAGGAAACATCCAATAAAGAAAATGGCAATTGAAAAGTCAGGTAAGTGGAAGAAATTAGGATAGCATTCTGTATCAGAAGTGGAGAGGGAAGAGGACATTTTTTTTCTTTCTTTTTATTCTTTTCTTTTCAGAAGGAAATCAACTATACCCAGTGTTGCTGAGTACAGGGTAAGATAAAGATTAGAAGATACTCATTAAGAGTTCCATTTCTGACAGTGTGGAAAATCTTGAAAATCTTTACACCAAAGATCACCTAGAAATGCTTCAAAAGTACAATTAGCACTGAGCTCAGAACAAAGTGAGGGAAATATTAAGGACCAAAATACAAGGATGAAGATGCAAAGCAGAGGAGAAGATGGGTCTTCAGAGGTATTATGCAGACAGAGAAAGGCAGATAACTTTATATCACTTATATTTGGAATCTAAAAAAGCCAAACTCATAGAAACAGAGTAGAATGGTCGTTGTCAGGGCCTGGGGGTAAGGGAAATGGAAGATAAGAGTCAAAGGGTACAAACTTCCAATCAGATGAATACATTCTGGGGATCTAACGTTTAGCATGGTGGCTACGGTTAACAATACTGTATTATATACTTGAAACTTGCTAAGAGAGTAGATCTGAAATGTTCTCATCACAAAAAAGAAATGGGAATTATGTGAGGCGATGAAAGTGTTAACTAACACTCCTGTGGTAATCATTTTGCAATATGTAAGGGTATAAATCATCACACTGTACCCCTTAAACTTACACAATGTTATCTGCTAACTATATCTCAATAAAGCTGGAAAAAAACATAATAATTTCCCAAAAATGAGGGAAAAAATATAAGCTGGTCTGATAATGATTAATGTGCTGGTTTTCTGCATTTTCTTCTTCCATTTTCCATGTTCCAATGAATTGTTTTCCCTATTGCTTCTCTGTTAAAATATACTACTGGAAAAATAAATAAAAAGAGAGGAAACAATGGATTTTATGATGTGTACCTGAACATACAGTAAATATAGACTTTACCACTGTCCACTCAGGAGAGGTGCTTTTTCCAAATTTTATGGAGTTCCTTATCTCTGCTTTGCAGTTCCTAGGCCCAAAGCTGCCTTCCTTTAAAATAGACAAATTACCACATAATTTTTCTGACTTTTGAAAGTCAGCTTTGCCTTACTGTATTTATATTTAGATGAGCTTGCATATTCACAGACAACTCAGTATTTTTCAATTAACCTATCATTTGTTTTTTAGTTTCTAAAATTAAAAGCAAAAGAATCTGTTTAAACATTTCAATCTGGTGGAGCTGTAGATGACCCCACTTTTACTCACACTTCTCCCTATTATCAAATCTTTGAAATAAATTTCAGCTGTTTTTAAATGTATTAGGTCTTTTCCTTTTGTTCAGTTGTGTGAAATAATGAAGTTAAATAGGAAGTTATAACATTTTGGCTAGACAGGTAATATTATATGAAAGAACAAGAGACACTAAATCAGTTTTAATAGTTGCTAATATGGACTTGGGCACCTGGTGAAAACCTTATCCGCCAAGGATCTTTCAGGACACATGAGAACAGTGCATTTTGATACTTAAATAGATGTCAAAGAAATCAAGGTAAACACACACAAGTGCACATACACACCCCAAAACTCATACATGCCATGAGCTAAAATAATCGACTTCCCGTAGAATCTAAACCATCAAGATTTTCAAATAATCATGTCTGGGATCAGCTCTGGAGTACTGTCCATTCCTGAAGTGCTTTCTGAATCACTCATAATAAACTCCTCAGACTTACTTTCAAGACCTTCACCTCTTTGCATAATTCTTCTTAGTGTCCTGAATCATCAGGAAAATTGTCCAAGACTTGAAACTTGGCAAAAGAGATGGTTCAGCACTGCCTAGAAGACCCTCTGGGTCTGATCTTACGGAGTGAAGAGGCTGGGAATCTTTGATGAGACTTGTTACTGACTAGGCTATTTTACAGCTCTTCACAGTTACAAGTTAAGTGACAGAACTGACAGCAATGAGGATGACTCCTGTTCATAGCAAGACAAATTTTTTCTCATACAGAATATAAATCTCTGTAAGACAAATTCTCAACAGGTTTTAATTTGATCGTTCCTTCATAAAGTAATGGGTTGGTAAATCTTTGACACGTTTATTTTATATTTGCATAAGTCATGTTTTTAACTTTTTTGAAAAATTATATGCTGTCAGTCCAACCACCCTCTTTGGAAGGAGATATTGAGACCTCATACATGGGACCCTAATGGGAAACTCAGCATCAGGTTACCTGTGCAGTTGGTCTAGTTCAAGAATGTCCTAAGCCCCACCCTTGTGACTCACATCAGATAATCAGTCTTCTACCTGGCCAGTTCCTAATCTTAGCATAGTCTTGGCAATTTGGCTAGTATTTCAAATGTATCCATAGGATCTTCTAGGTTTCAAGTATCAAAAACAGATTGAGTTTAAACTCAGTGATTGAGCTTTATTGTGAGGAGCTTTACTGTAAGTGAAGGGGAAAAAAAAAAGGGCAAAAAATTATTTCTTCTATTATATATCCAGGACTCATGAAAACTTGATAATTATTAAGAACTGGAAGATCACTTGACATAACATACATCATATCTCTTCTTACCCAACTGAGATTTCATTGGAGTGATTCATTAATCAATTATCAACAGATAACATTAACTGAGCATTTAACTATCTTTCTGGCACTTTAATAACTTTACATGTATAATCTCTCAACAACATTTTGACGTAGATACTGTATCATAATCATTTTAAAGATAAAGACATAAGGGCTTGTAATGTTTAAGTTCCTTGTGCCACCATCACACAATCTTTGTAAGTAGGAGAGCTGGAAATCAAACTCCAGCTGTTTAGAGCTAAAGCCTTAGCCCCAGAAATTCTATATGTTGCTCCTGCCTCTTCACTTTTCTTTTTCCACTTTACTCTTTTTTCTATTTTATGACAGTGGCAATGTTGAACTTTACCTGGGCCCTGAGCTCCCAGAAAACAGCAACAATTTTAGAAGTCCCCCACTGTTTTGTGTTTCAGGAAATGGTTTACTGCCAAG
The DNA here is from genome assembly GCF_009873245.2 of Balaenoptera musculus. Taxonomy (NCBI): domain Eukaryota; kingdom Metazoa; phylum Chordata; class Mammalia; order Artiodactyla; family Balaenopteridae; genus Balaenoptera; species Balaenoptera musculus. The sequence goes on along the minus strand of NC_045800.1, from coordinate 69,075,048 downwards.
AGTTATGCTTCACCATATAACTTAGATAACTCACTGTCCTCTTTCTCAGGACCCTTATAAGACTTGTAGATTTTCTTCACCTGTGGCAAGATCAGACACAGGCTTTTCCCCTTTTGCTTTAATCTGCTGACAAGGCTAGATACAGACCTTCCAATTTCCCCTTCTTTGACTGATTAGCTGACACTAGAACTGTTTGTCCCCCTAACACTAGCTGTGGTAGGAAAAATAATGACCTCCTAAAGATATCCACATCCTAATCCCTAGAACCCATCACTCTGTTAGGTTACATGCAGAGGGGAATTATGGTTGCAGATGCAATTTAAGTTGCTAATAAGATCGCCTTAAAACAGTGAGATTACCCTGGATTATCAGGGTGAATGCAGTATATATAACTACAAGCAACCTTAAATGTAGAGTAGAGGTGGAAAAGGAGAACTAAGGGGAGAGCAGCGTGAGAAAGATTTGCCCGATGCTACTAGCTCTGAAGATAGAGGAACAGAGCTATGATCCAAGGAATGCAGATAGATGGCTACTAAGAGGTGAAAAAGGAAAGTAAATGAATTATCTCCTAAAGTTTCAACGATAATAAATTTGTGTTGTTTTAAACCACCAAATTTGTGGTAATTTTTTTTAACATCTTTATTGGAGTATAATTGCTTTACAATGTTGTGTTAGTTTCTACTGTGTAACAAAGGGAATCAGCTATACTTATTCTATCCCTATATCTCCTCCCTCTTGCGTTTCCATTCCACCCTCCCTATCCCACCCCTCTAGGTCATCACAAAGCACTGAGCTGATCTCCCTGTGCTCTGCAGCTGCTTCCCACTAGCTATCTATTTTACATTTGGTAGTGTACATATGTCCATGCCACTCTCTTACTTTGTCTGTCCCAGCTTACGCTTCCCACTCCCCGTGTCCTCAAGTCCATTCTCTACGTCTGTGTCTTTATTCCTGTCCTGCCCCTAGGTTCTTCAGAACCATTTTTTCTTTTTTTTAGATTCCATATATATGTGTTAGCATATGGTATTTGTTCTTCTCTTTCTGACTTACTTCACTCTGTATGACAGACTCTAGGTCCATCCACCTCACTACAAATAACTCAATTTCATTTCTTTTTATGGCTGAGTAATATTCCATTGTACATATGTGCCACATCTTCTTTACCCATCCATCTGTCGCTGGACACTTAGGATGCTTCCAAGTCCTGGCTATTGTAAATAGAGCTGCAATGAACATTGTGGTACATGACTCTTTTTGAATTATGGTTTTCTCAGGGTATATGCCCAGTAGTGGGGTTGCTGGGTCGTATGGTAGTTCTATTTTTAGTTTTTAAAGGAACCTCTATACTGTTCTCCATAGTGGCTGTATCAATTTACATTCCCACCAACAGTGCAAGAGGGTTCCCTTTTCTCCACACTCTCTCCAGCATTTATTGTTTGTAGATTTTTTGATGATGGCCATTCTGACTGGTGTGAGGTGATACCTCACTGTAGTTTTGATTTGCATTTCTCTAATGATTAATGATGTTGAGCATTCTTTCATGTGTTTGTTGGCAATCTGTATATCTTCTTTGGAGAAATGCCTATTTAGGTCTTCTGCCCATTTTTGGATTGGGTTATTTGTTTTTTTGATATTGAGCTGCATGAGCTGCTTGTAAATTTTGAAGATTAATCCTTTGTCAGTTGCTTCATTTGCAAGTATTTTCTCCCATTCTGAGGGTTGTCTTTTCGTCTTGTTTATCGTTTCCTTTGCTGTGCAAAACCTTTTAAGTTTCATTAGGTCCCATTTGTTTATTTTTGTTTTTATTTCCATTTCTCTAGGAGGTGGGTTAAAAAGGATCTTGCCGTGATTTATATCATAGAGTGTTCTACCTATGTTTTCCTCTAAGAGTTTGATAGTGTCTGGCCTTACATTTCGGTCTTTAATCCATTTTGAGTTTATTTTTGTGTATGGTGTTAGGGAGTGTTCTAATTTCATTATTTTACATGTAGCTGTCCAGTTTTCCCAGCACCACTTATTGAAGAGGCTGTTTTTTCTCCATTGTATATTCTTGCTTCCTTTATCAAAAATAAGGTGACCATATGTGCGTGGGTTTATCTCTGGGCTTTCTATCCCGTTCCATTTACCATTGCAACAAAAAGAATAAAATACCTAGGAATAAACCTACCTAAGGAGACAAAAGACCTGTATGCAGAAAACTATAAGACACTGATGAAAGAAATTAAAGATGATAGAGATGGAGAGATATACCATGTTCTTGGATTGGAAGAATCAAAACTGTGAAAATGACTCTACTACCCAAAGCAATCTGCAGATTCAGTGCAGTCCCTTTCAAACTACCAATGGCATTTTTCACAGAACTAGAACAAAAATTTCACAATTTGTATGGAAACATAGAAGACCGCAAATAGCCAAAACAATCTGGAGAAAGAAAAATGGAGCTGGAGGAATCAGGCTCCCGGACTTCAGTCTATACTACAAAGCTACAGTAATCAAGACAGTATGGTACTGGCACAAAAACAGAAATGTGGTAATTTTTTAAAACAGCAATAAAACTAATACACTAGCTAACCACAGACAAAAACATTTGCTGTTCAGATAACTTACTGAGATTTCCCCGACTTGCAAAACAACCCTAATTATTAATATATAAATCACTCCATCTGTAATTTGTTTGTCTCTCCCTATAAAAGCCTAAGGCAAAACCACTTGTTCTGAGACACTCTCAGTTTTGGATTTGGGATATTCTCACCATTGCAATAATCTGAATAAAATCATCACCTTAATTGTTCAGTGCATTTTGTCTCTGACACTTTGGTGCCATGACTCAGGCAGGACTGGATCTCAACTTTGGATCATTTACTTCCAGGTAATGTGATTCAATCTTGGCTCTTGATCTAGGGATCCAACAGTGAGCCTGACTGTTCCAGACGCTTACCCCTCTATAGAACAATGAGGATTTTGGTCCCTTTTGAGTACTGACTTGATTACTGGTGGTGACTTCTTTTGGTTTGGGTCTGACCATTTGCTGGTCTCTGTAAATGGATTTATGGTACATAGACATCTTGTCTCTATTGGGTGAAAGAAAACAGAGAATCTAGTTTGCTAATCTTTTCTCATTGTCTTTGGATATTTTGCACTCACAGCAATTTAGAATCCACACCTATTAGAAAGAGAACAATTCTTTGATATGAAACAGTGAATTCTGTAATTCTGCATCTATTCTTGACACAAGACTAAAATTTTATAATTAAAGCTATAAACTCTCTCCCTGTGTCTATATATATGTTTATGTGTCTATAAGTGTGGAATGTGTTTCTATCTCTGGATGGAATTACCAAATTAGATTATAAAGTCTCTTAAAGGAGCTCTGTTCTGATTGGCTTAAGATTAGTAGGTGCTTATAAAAAATTAAATACTCCTAAAATTTGCAAAAATTAAGGAAATTGAACTTCCACTAGTGTTAATATCCTTTAAAATTATATAGAAACTAATCCAAATGCTTTAAGAATTCAAGCTCATGTAATTTAGGTAAACCTTGGCAAATGGATTTGTTTAATATTGTTGGTTTTATAAAAACAGATATGTCTTAAGCATTAGGTATAATACGTGCTTATGTATGTATAACTATGTATATTTGGGTCTGTTAATGAATTTGTTCACCTACCTTCCCAAATTGAATCCTGAATTATATCTTTTGCACCTAAAATTGCCTTTGAGATTTCTCAGAGGGCCCCTGGAAAACCATAAGGGACTTGTTCTTTTACCTTCCAAAAAGAAAGATGCTAGGTAATTAGGTCAACTTGATGTACTACTATTGGTGAGTTGCATAAAAAGCCTAGCCAAATCAGAAAAGCTATTTAGTCTTCTCTAGGTAACATTTATATGAATAAAATGTTATACGTATTTCAGAAATTAGATGCTGTATAGAAAGTCTCTACAGATTTGTCAGTGCTCTAGCTATCAGAGACATGTTTCTACTTATTAGAGTCCTGGTGTTGCTTTGCCTGATAGTACACAATGACAGTGTAGTCTTATTGGCCATAATATCATATATTTTAAAATGTTAACTTTGATGCACCTTTACCTATTTAATTAATATCTGACATCTTCTAGCCTAGAGGTTTTCAAGTAAGGATTCACATCAGATCTTTCCCCTTTGAAAATTATTATTAATAAGTTAACCGCAGCCATTTTAAGTCTTTTGTCAGCTACAGATAGTTTTTTTGTTTCATTCTGATGCTTCTCTAAAATCTCTTGTATTCAGCTACAGACCAGAAAGTGTTGACTTTAACAAAGGACAGGTGAAAGAACTATTCCAAGTACTCTTGGACACAGGCATCTGATGGCATTGCTTAAACAACTTTGAAACCATAACAATGAACTGAGTTAGAATTTGCAGAACTCTAGTCCAAAAGCTGATGGTTTCATGAGACTACTAACCCATGAGCAAGTGGAACAAGAATTAATTATATAGGATTGAATGAACTAATGAGATATGATTTTTGGTTTTGTTTGGAATATTGTTGATGTTGGAATATTCTATTTTCTGCGTATAAGGATATCCATTATCTTATCTGTATCTTCTATCTTTAGCTCTGTCTCTTTCTATCTATAACTCATAACAATTTAGTAGACTGTGCTTTTGTAGACAGAAATAAAACACCTTTATCTCCTCGCCTGATCCCTCCAGAATTAAGAACCTCTTATGAAACTCTTACGTATATTATTATTTTCATGGCAATACCATTATTTGAATAGATTCAAAAAGAGTTTGTCTTCCTTATTAACAGCACTTATTGCAAACTGTGCTTATGCAAACAATGTTTTGTCTGTAATATATTTGAGAGTGATGCTTATTGAATCAGATATAACTAGACAATATTAAGGACTTATGGTTGACTTTATGGAGCCAATGATTACTAAGCTCTCTTTTGAAAAGTGGTCAGATAGCTGGCTTACAGAGTTCCTAGCCATAGAGACCAGTAAGGAAGGTCATTTCCAGGAAGGCCCAAAAACTTCATGGTATTTTGGGGACCTTGAGAAGAGATGAATTTATCCAAAATTATAGGTACTGCAGGTAAAATCTGACGGTGAATTTCTGGCTTGGCTTCCTAATCTGAGGAGGCTTTTAAAAGTCCAATCTAAGATTCCTCATGAAACTTCTAGCCAAGCAAATTTAAGAGTGCCCACAGTCTCCAGCACAATGCCTGGAACAACAGCCTTGCCCAACAGTTATTTCTTGAATAAATGAATAAATGAAGAAATGAATGAATTCATAACAATTATGTTAACGATCTTATTCTTTTGTTAATTCAGTAACTATTTAATGAGTTGGTACAGGTTGCTTTCGTAGGTTCTAGAGATACAAGGGTAAATAAGTGAGATATCACAGAAATTACAGTTTAATTCAATCTTCAGATAAGCTTCTAGAAATCAGCCTTTTTCCCTGTCTCTCAAATTTAGCTTCATATAATCATTTTTTCCAGGAAAATATTTGATAGTGTCTTTCCTTAGGGAAAACAACACATTCTGAAATGTAAAGTTATCTCTAAATCTATATAGACACAGGCAGAAAACATTTTTATGAGAGTTGACCAGGATGTGGAAAGAATTTCAATAAGTAAAAATATTCAAATGATCAAAATTGGCAAAAAGAAAAAAAAACATGAAGTTTTAATTTTGTCCTTAGTCCAAATCATAAATATATATTAAATAATATTTCTGCATGAGGTCAAATTTAAGCCAATCATACAATGAGTATTTTTTACATGCCTGTTTAATTTAATAGACCTGCCAAAATAAACTTGTCTTTTACAATAATTCACAGTATATTTCTTTCAGCCTAATATGAAGTTCTTGAAAGTTGGTAGTTATCAGACTTTCTAACAAGTCAAAAAATGATTTGAATGTTTGTTCCAAATAAATGATTTGAATTAAGATGTTTCTTAATCTCCTTGTTCTTTTTTAGGTTAATATTCTCACATATTTCTGCATCCTGGAGATGTGAATGATAATCAGACAGAATATAATTAAGTGAAAGTATCATAGTGAAATAACCAGGGAAAATAAAGCTAGAGACTGCTATACTGAATAAATTTGCTTTGATCACATGTAACATTATTATCTCCATCAGCTTATCAACTTCTAAACCACCACATTACCAACATATTAGCTCGCTCTTTGAACCTCCCAGGACATTTGAATTTTCCTTGACCACATACTGGAAATATTTCTATTGGTGGAAATTAATGGACTTTAGATGTTGGATGACTGAAACATTATGATTTACTATAATCTTTGTTAGTGGTTAATTAACATTTCCATTAACTTTTTAGCCTTCCTCCCTTTACAGAAGCATTTCTATAAATTCTCCAAAACAAGCAACTAAGAAAGAGAAAAATGGTACTGCAAAAAATACATATGCCTTTTTCAAATATATGAAACTAAAGCAGGAACAAAAATTATCTAACAATTTTAGAAACAGATGATTCATCTGGACACTGACTTATGAGTACATTTTATTAAAAAACATTTCAAAAAGGTATAACTTTTCAAAGTACTTGCAAGGTCACACATTGCTAAAGGTAAGATCATCTTTAAAACCTTGAATACAATCTAAATTTAAAGACTTCCTAAAATGCAGTTTCCAAAAGTTTCCTCAGTGATTTATTTTTCAAATGTAAAACTCTTATTTTTCAAATTAAATCCCTTTTGTTGCAATTGATTATTTTGGAGTCTGATTTAGGAAATATGTAGCAGTGGCTACTTTCTTTCAAAAGTCTAAAATTTACTTCTGAATTGAACCTGCAGAGGCTTTTTTTAAAATTTATTTTTATTTGTGAGTCTACATGCTTTTTGCCAAGCAGCAGAGGTTGCTAAAACTTCTATTCAATAAATGACACATGAATAAATGAAAACGATGGAAGACATTCATGCCTATCATACCATTCTGAATTCTACATTTCTTGTGATACATCCCTGACCTAGGCCTGCTCTTTGAACACAGCACTACCTTGCTGATGCTTGACCACTTGGAATTCACTATGACTCCAAAGCAAGCCTAGGATTCCAAATACTGAAAATTTCAATCTGAGGCCTTCATTCAACAGAACTTTGTCTCCTATTTCTGCCAGAATAAGAAACCACAATGGAACAAAGAGATGGGAATTGCTATTTCCGGGTGGGGGGGGTGGTTGCAGCGCTTTGTGGCGGGGGGAGGGGGGGGAGTGGGGGCAATATCAGCTGTTAACAAGCCAGAGTTTTATAATACAGGAATTCTCATCCGTTTTCCTGCATCTTAGCACTGAGACCACTTTAGACCAATCTCCCTATCCCTTATCTAATGCTAAGCGCCAGCACTGAGTCAAAAAATGCCATACAAATGAATAGATGGAGAAGGAACAGATCTAAAAGCTAACTCCAAAAAAGCACGCAGCCCATAGCCCTCCTTCAAATAATGCATCTTGTGAAATGGGGTTACTCTAAACCAGAGCTCATGTTTGAAAATTGTAAACACTCTCCAGGAAAAGAAGCAATTCACAAGAATGGTTTAATCAACCCTACATAAATCATCATTGAATCCAACTACCTCAAATTTCAGATGCTGGCATCTCGCCAGTAAAAATATCAGAGGTGTGATTTTTTATTGCTTAATGCAAAGAGGAAAAAAACAAAGACAAAAGCAAAACAAATACAAAACATAAAAACCTACCAAAATTAAGTTTGTGAAATCTGATCTGAAGTTAATATATTTCATGGACTTCGAACCAGAACAAGGTGAATATATAACTGCAAATGATGCAAATTTTAACTGTGGAACTATAGAATACCTTTGTTGACCATTATTTAAATTTTTATTTATTTAAACTAGTAAAGTGCTTCAAAAGGATTCTCCTGATTATAGTATATAATTCTATTCTTCACAGATTCTCTTTTCAAATTGTGGTTCTTTGGGAAGGTGCTATCCTTGGCCATTTCTTTTTACATTCATGAATTGGGCTGTTTCATGGCAGCTTCTGACACAGTTGAAGATGCAGCTGTGACTAGCAGGCACTAGTAGAATTGCTGCTGAGCTTTGAAATCCAAGGAAAAACACAAAGGATTCTTCTAACTTTTAATAATTTTATTGGGAAACATTCTTATACCACCTTCATGGTGAGAAACTCACAGGCTAAACTGAGATATTATAGTTGAAAAATTCTCAAATCAAAAAATTGAATTAAATACACTCCTTGTACAAGCTTAAGAGATTGACCATCCATGTGGGAGATGTGCAGGGTATCTGTCTTGAGCACCAAAATGTGGTCATAAATATATATATATACACATACATACATACATATATATATATATAGAAGGGCCTCAAATATCAAATATCATTAGGTAACCTAATAAATGTACATCCAAAAGTTACTTATATACCCTTTTCCTAAATCTTAGGAGAAATGCTGGAAGTGAAAAATATGAGTGGCAGAGATAAGCTGCTTCAACCACTAGGACTTAAACCTGTAGACCTATATGAAAAAATAAGTGTTGGCACTTGTATCTCTTATTTCTGGCCTACAAGTTAAGTACAAGAGGGAATAATTATGTGCACTCTAACAAATTGAAAGTAAGTTTATTTTCTAAGCACTAAATTATAGTAACTATGTGAAGTGATGGATGTGCTAACGAACTTGATTGTGGTAATAATTTCATAATGTATACATGAAGTTATCATGTTATATGCCTTAAAAAAAGAATGAAACTATAAAATAATTATACACTGAATGAATGAATTTGAGTCAGCCTATGACAGCTTAGACAAAACAACTTTCTCACTCTCAAGACTTGACTATAACTTTTGAATATATTAAGGCATCTAAAAAAAAACTGTGTGTATCAGAAGGGTGGCAGGTGTCTTTCATAAAAATATAGGAGTTGAAAGAGACACAAGCAAATATTGGTTCCCACCTCAGCCATGCACAAGCAAGAAGGTACCTGGGCAAGCAGACTAGATTCTGAAGGTAATGGAAATAATACATCATTAGAAGTCACAAAGTGGTGATCCAAAGGTGAGATATGTTTCCTCTTTTATTCTGAATTCTCTGTGCTTCTGGTTCTCACAATGTCAACAAATCAAAACAAAACAAAAACAAAAATATTTTGAGTGTACTTTTCTAAGATATAAAAAAGTAGAGGTTTTATAAAATTTCATATTTACATCTTCTCTTATAAAATTAGATTATTCGGCAGTAGTGGGTCTATATCCTTTCTTGGCAAGAATTGACTGGAAATGAGTATTGGCTGCTCTCTATAGATAGAACATTTCATCCTAGGTTCATGAAGTCTCCACCACTTCCCATTTTTTTCTTCACACTAAAGCCGTTTTGACGGCAGTGGCTATCTTTGCCCTTCCACTATTTTCATATTAAACTTTAAAAAATGTCTTTTACCCATAGTTCTGTGAAAAGTGGGAAAATGACAGTAGTTACAAGGATGGAAAGCACTGGCCACGCCTTGGTTAACCTCTACTCCAAGTAACATATTTTTAAATAGTCAACTAATAGCATAGTCTTGGCAATGTTTCAGATGTTAGTTGGACTCTGAGTACAACCCATTTTGAGCCACTAACTAGAAGGAAGGACCACACCTACATATTTGTAGAGTGATGAATTCACTCAGTTAATGTCACCTTGTGGAGACTGTACTGGGAATATTCTTAATTCAGAATTTAGTAAGTTCTTTCCCATTTGTGTGTTGTATTGCAAAACTCCAAAGACACAAGCAACAGCTTATTATTTGACCTGAAATCTGAGTCCAGTTTGGATACATAATTCTATGAATTGTGTTTCTATGGCAAGAAGACCTCCAGGTTTTCTTTTATTTTTTTTAAATTTAACTTTTATTATTATACAAAGAACACATGTCCAGTGTAGGAGTATAAAAAATATAAATAAAAAATGAAAGGGAAAATGAAAGCTACTGATATTTTCATCACCTAGATAGATATAACGCTACTGATACTTTGGTATAGAGTCTTTCAGATATATTTTTAAATCCTCTAGGTTTATTGTGGGTAAAATAATCTTTGAATTGTCAGTTGTGTCTAAATTTTTAAAAGATAAGTAATGTCCATGCCTATTAGTTAATTGGATTGCTTATGCCAAAGGTATTTCATGACTCTTAGAACCTACTGTGTGGCTCTAGAATATAAAGAACAAAACCAAGAGGCTTTTCTCAATGTCAGCCAGATATTGCTAGAATACCAAGGAGTGAAACCAGGAAAGAATTAGACAAGATATTTGAAAAAGAGGAGGAATATCTTATGTTCTGGCTTTCTCTAAACAGTTTCTTTAAGTAAAATCTTGGATTGTTGGACTGAACACATCTAAGTCACGTACTCCTTGATAAATTCTCCCCGAATTAAATCATATTGGGTTGGCAAGTACATTGGAAACCCACTAACTAGCACTATCAACAGATTATAGATATTTTGCCTCATTATATTCTGTTTGGGAAGCTATGAAGTAAATATTTTTTCAAAGTTTAACTACCTCATCTTTAGTAAATATGCTAATATTGCCTCTTTAATTTGAAAACTCTAAACTTGACATCAGAATTTAATGGTGCCATGGTTCCACATAAAAGGTAATCATTTCTTCCTAAACAGCATGCAAATGTTTAATGGTTCTTTGACACCCACAAATATACTTGCTAACTATGCTTTTCAGGTCACATGGTTTTGAAAATAAGCAATAAAATTAACCCATGTTTTTAAATTTGTATAATCTCTTGTTCAATAAAATCCTTACCATATTTGACTAAATATTAAATAGAATAAATGAATAATCTTGTTACATAAAAATGGTATTTTTACCTAAGCTGGCAGAATTTTGGAAAAACTCTTCTTTGATTCTGCCAAATTCATGTGGAAGAAAATCAACACACAGTTGTAAAACTCATGAAGTCTAAACAAGTGTGAGTATAAAATAATCTCTCTTTGTTTTTCAGGAATTTGTTTTGAGAGCAATTTATCCTACCCCTGTGCCTTACTGAGTCTCCCCTCCCTCTTTCATTTATCTCCTGCCATGGGAAAAGAAAGCAGCCAGTAAAAGGCTCTGAGTAAAGCCAAATCTAATTTCTTTGGCAAAATGTGAAGTTCAGCCTCTAAATATTGGATTACATGTGATACTGTACAAGAGGTATTTAATAAAGCAAGGTTTACATCAGAAGAAAAAAACTTTCAATTTTCAATTTTCAAATGAAACAATTCCTATTATCTAGTTCAAACCAGGCACAAACTTGCTTTTAAAAAATGCATTTGTTTTTTCTGACCTCTTACAAAACCAGAAGAAAAATTTGTCTCCAGAAAATTACTAACTAAATTACAAGGTCTATTTAAGCTTCATGATACACAATACTAATCACATCCCCCAAATCCATTTTTCTTTCCCAGTCAACTCCAACTGTTGGATTCATGGAATTCCTGAAATGAGTCTAGTGTCTAACTCGAAAGGTGAACACATGACCTAGTATAAGCCATGAGCACAATCCACCACAGAGGCTGGGTGGTCAAGTCAAGGTTAGACATTTAAGCTAGTCAGCATAATCAGAACGACTCTCAGGAAATTTGCTCAGAATTCCAAAAGAAAGGCCCTCTTTCAGATGATGTGATCTGTTAAGTACTCAGCATTATAACAGACATGGTTGAGCTATGATATTAAAGGGATGGGATCCATTTTTGGCTAACTGGTACATTTTCATGGTAGAACTCCAGAGGAGTCAGGTTAACATCAAAGCAAGATGGGCTCTATAGTACTTAATCACCTGTTTGCTCAGTTCCCTGGAAGTCTCAGTGCCATGTGAGCTGGCCTAATTGTTATTGGTCCAATTACTTTATGTCTTAGAAAGAGTGTTTCAGTAATACAAGAATTTGAAACATTTTTCTGCCTGTGTCATACTAATACCAATATAACTCTTACCTATTATGCACACAAAATATATTTAGGAGCTTAGCCTTAAATTAGTTAGAATGACTTTTGCTTCTCTTTTCAGAGAGGAAACATGACAATAAAGGCAAGTCCCATGCAAAGTATCACATGATTTTCATTCAACACTGAAAGTAAGGTCAATGACAAACAGAACTTCAATTGTGCAGTGCTTTCTGTAGCACTCAAATGAAGGCCACACATTCACCCAAACTTCAGCATTTTAAGGTTTAAGAAATACTTATGCTATACTCCTGAGACATTCTTTCAATGTCTGTGAAGCCTTGAAACTCTGCACACAATTTCTGTATTGTAATCATCTGCTTACATGTCTTTATGCTTACTAGACCTTAAATTTGTAGGAAACTGTGGCTGCATCTTTTTTATCTTCCACCCACCGTTTCTGGAACATAATAGGTATTAAATCAGTGATCGTTAAGTTAAAGAGTACTTTGGATGCTTCCCCCTCTTCAACCTTCTTGCCAATTTCCAATCTACATGAATCACACTCTTTCTCCATTCCCTCTTCACAGCTCTTGAGTAAGACAGAGAAATCACTTTGATACATTGACCTGCTCCACGACAAATGTTATTCAACTGTCATTATAAACTCAATGACACTCACAAGTCCATACATTTATTATGAGATACTCGATGCTCAATAAGAAAATGGAAATTTTCTCATTATTTTCAAAACCTTGATTGACCCCATCTTACTTTCTTTTTATTCAATTATCATACTTCCTACTTTGTAGGGAAATTTGTCAGAGTCCAATCTGAGCACCAGTTGTCTTCTCCTAATCTCAAGAAGTAGCTACACTTTTAGCTAGCCAAATTATGTTTTCTTCTTTATAAAGGTAAATTCTATTCTGTTGTGAACGTTTCAGCTCCAAGACCTTTCCTCATCTATGTTTCCTTCTTTACCTATCTTTAATCTGTCCCTTCCAATTTCTACTCCTAGATTTCAAGTTCCTTGAAACCTAGATCTATTTTGGTCATTTTTGTATTTCTTCCTTCCTCCTACACATAGGCTATCGTCTTGGAAAGAGTAATTACACAATAAATATTTGGTGAAATAATGATAAAGTACATGATAGTCTCTTAAATTAATGAGGAATATTTTGTATGTCACACAAAAATAGTCCAATCCTATTATAGAGACCTTTTTCTTCGGGGGCGGGGGAGGGATTTTAAAATACAAATGGGGAAAAACATTGGACATAACTTTTAAACTTCTTTGTGCACAAATATATATCTTCTCTTTGAAGACTGATTCAGAGAAAGATATCATTGGCATTTAACTCAATTTCTTAGGTTATCATTATGATACTTCTTTATTTTGTTGCTTCATGCCTTCCTAATTAATGGTGTTTGGAGACTCTAAATATCTGTATGCCACTGAAATTTTCCACTTCAGTCAATTGGCTTTCCTTCTTACATTCTTATTAAGAAATTAATATAAATACTTTCTTGTACATTAAAAACACTTCAGACTTAAAGCTAAAATTTGGAGAAATGCCATTAAAATAACTTTTCTAAATTATTTGCAAACAGTATACCTAAGACCTTGCATTATTACATGAAATTATGATAATGAATAACTTGTAAAATTTTAATAATCTATTCTGCCTGCAATGCAGAATTTTCAAACTAATGTAATTTTGTTCAACAAAATTAAAGGTTTTTTTTTAAAGATATATTTTCTAAGCATGTTACCTACTTTAGAAAAACTTAGTTTGAGAAATCTGGTGACAGGTTGTCTACAAGAAAAGAAGCATCCCTTGTTGGAAGTACCTTACTTCCTATGTTGCCATAGTTATGTGGCTGTCCATCATTTGCAAGGATCCAGTCACACACTGAGAAAAAAGACTTTCTGCCAAATAAAAGCCATTAGTGCATCTTAACATATTCTATCTGAAAAGAATGATCTGGTGCAGAAAGTGCCAATCTGAGCTCTCTAAAACACTCTTTAATAGTAATTCCACTGAAAAAGAATTCTCCCTCTCAGAGATTCAGACTGCACATATGCTTAGTAAGGATTGAAGTTCTGTGATAAACAAGTCTGTATAAATAGATTAAGAGTTTTTCAAATATATTTTTCTATAAAATCTAGTGTTTTAAAAACACCAACTAACATTTCACTGACCTAGGATTCTTTGGAACACAACCTTTCTTTTTTCTGTCATTCTACCTGAGCTTTTGGTCACAACAGAATTTTTACATGTATAAGACTTATTTATCAAAACAACATTCCCAGAACATGCCAAATGGTATGATGAAGTCAGAATTTTTAAATGGCATAACCTTTAATGTGCTTAAAATCAAAATTAGGAAAGCATGACCAATATATTAAATCACTGTTAAACATATAAAATTCCATATTTATAGGTACCTATAAAGGTGCACTTATAGATGTACTTCTAAAGGTAAAAGAGCCTAATATGTAAAACTTACTTCTAAAATTTAGTCACTTATATTGTTTGAGAAATACACAATGATGTATTGTCTATGGTAATGGAAATAGCTTAACAGGTCACCATGTATCTTAGATCCAATTACAATCTAAATCCAGAGGTAGGATAGTAAGCTAAGAAACACAACAACAGTACACGGTCCTCCCTCAAGCAAATTTATACTTATTTTGTAAAAATAATTACTAATTATCGCAATTAAAATCAATGAAACGAAGAGGGGTAAAGGTCCAGGCCTCCAGAAGAAGGATTACTTCAAAATAAAAAGCCAAGGAACAGACATCTGGTTTCAGTCCCAACAATGCAGAGTTGAAAAGTGATCACTCCCATCTTCACAGCAAAGAAAAAGCTGAACTGAAAATCAATGACTTTTCTTAAATCCAACAGAGAATTCAGTTCACAGAGCAAACAGTCACATGAGATCTGGAGAGACAGGAGAATATGGAGACTCAGGTAACTGAAGCAGATGCTGACAGAGCAAATAACTGGTAGGAACATTAAAATAGTAATTCAATGAATTGTTAGCTGCTGTAGGAGAATGAGCTTGAGAGTTAAAAACTCTTGAAGGTTCAGTCATAGGAGGAAACCTACACTTTTACTTTTTTTTTTTTTTTCCCCAAGAGCCCCACCAAATTTTCACAGGGAATATTACAGAAAAATTCCCTCCAGTTTCAGGCAGAGAGAGGGAAAAAAAGCACTGGTTTTGAAATAGGACCAGATCTTTTCCCATACCAATGGCCTGCCTTCTAAGGAAAACCACATTACCAAAGGCTTACCTGACTTGGGGAAAGGGCAATGACAGGCTCATTTCTGTCTCATGTAAGGGGAGGGAAAAAACACGAAGGAACACATCTGACATCACAGCCCAGGGATTCAAACCAACTAAAAAAGCTGAAATTTAATTATAAGATTATAGAACACTCCTCCTCCCCAACACCTCACCACTACATCAACAGGGCTCCAGGATAATAACAGTGGATTACACCTGAAAGACGTGTAAGATATGGATTCCACTTAAGAAGAGGTTCATAGGGAAACACAGAGACAATAGTCGTGGGGTGGGTGGGGTGGGGGGGAAGAAAGAAAATGAGAGGAAACTAAAGCCTCTGGCAACTGCATTTACAACAAACATTAAATAAAGCACAACCCTTAGCCAGATGTCTTATTCAGTTTGGGATGCTATAACAAAATACCATAAATGGAGGGTCTTAAACAACAGACATTTATTTTTTTATAGTTGTGGATGCTGTGAAGTCTAATAACAAGGTTTTCATAGATTCAGAGTTTGGAGAGGGACTTCTTCCTGGTTTGTAGATGGCCATCTTCCTGTTATGTCCTCACATGGCCTTTCTTTGGTACATGAGCATGGAGAGAGTGAGATATCTCCTGTCTTTTTCTCTTTTTATAAGGCCACTAATCCCATCATGATGTAATCTAACCCTAATTATCTCCTAAAGGCTCCACCTCCAAATGTCTTCACATTGGGGATTAGGACTTAACTATTTGAATGCGGGGGTAGGGACATAAACAGAAAACTTCATACTAAAACTTAATTACCTCAGTTCCTATTACCCAACATATAATGTTTGGCTTTCAACAAAAACATTACGAGGCATAGTGTATAAGTGATATCAACAGAGAAATAAAAACTCTAAAAAGGGATCAAAAGGAAATTCTAAAAATCAAAAACCTTAACAGAAATGAAGAATGCCTGAATGGAATCATCAAAAAACTGCAGACAGCCTAGGAAATAATCAATGACTTTTAAGATATGTCAACAGAATCTTTGTAAACCAAAATGAAAGTAGAAACAATTATTTTTATGAACAGAACACAAATCCCAGAACTATGGGGCAATTACAAAAGGTACAATATGCACATAATGGCAATATCAGGAGGAAAAGAAAGAGAGAAAAGAGCAGAGAAATATTTTGAGTAATATGGCTGAGCATTTTCCAAAATTAATGACAGGTACAAATCACAGGTCCAGGACGCTTAGAGAATAGGAAGTAGGATATGTACCAAAAAATCTACACCTCAGCACATAGTATTCAAACTACAGAAAACCAAAGTCAAACAGGAAATCTTAAAGGAAGTCAGAGAAGAAAACAGCTTACCTACAGAGAAATAAGGATAAGAATTACATTGTACTCCTCATCAGATACCATGCAAGCAAGAAGACAGTGAAGTGAAATATGTAATGTACTGAAAGAAAAAACACCAACTTAGAATTCTATATCCAGCAAAATTATACATCAAAAGTGAATGAGGAATAAAGACTTTCTCAAACAAAAACAGACTGAACTTATAATCAGTGGACCTGCCTTGAAAGAAATGTTAAAAGAAGTTCTTCAAGAAGAAGGAAAAAAATGTAGCTCAGAAACTTAGATACACATAAGAGCATCAGAGAAGGAGTAAGTGAAGGTAAAATTAAATCTTCCATTGTTTTGTATTCTTAATTGAACTAATAGTAATAATATCAACAACATACTAGGTGATTACAGTATATTGATAAGTAAAATGAATGACACCAGTGTTATAAGGGACAAGATAGAGGAATTGAGAACATTCTGTTAGAAAGTTTCTTTACTAACTATGAAACACTGTAGTGTTATTTCAAAGTGGAATTAGATTAGGGGTAAAGGTATATTGGAAACTCTAGGCAAATATTTTAAATTAAGAAAAGAAGTATCACTGATATGCTAAGGGATGAGAGAAAATTGACTGATACAAAATGTTCAATTAAAACCAGAGAAGGCAGAAAAAGAAGGGAAATTTTGGGGGGAAAAATAAAAAGAAACAAAGACCAAGTAAAACAAATAGAAAACAGTTACAAACATGATAGATATTAATCCAACTATATCAGTGAGCACTTTAATACGAATGGTCTAATACACCAACTAAAAGCCATAGACTACCAGAGTGGATAGAAAACAAGACCCACTATGTGCTGTCTACAAGAAACACACTTTAAATATAAAGACTCTGGTAGATTAAAAGTAAAAGTATGGAGAAAGTTACACTATGCTAGCACTAATCAAAAGAAAGCTGAAATAGCTATATTAATTTCATATAAGGAAGACTTTAGAATAAGGAAAATTATCATGGATAAACAGAAATATTACATATTTATAATGGAAGCAATTCTATAAGAAGACATAAAATTCCTTAACATGATGCACTGAAAAATAGAGCATTAAAATATATGAGGCAGAATCTGACAGAACTGCAAGAACTAGACATATCCACTATTATAGTTGAAGACTTCAACATACCTTTTCCAGGAATTGACAGATCAAGCAGAGAAAAAATCAGCACGGATACAGCTGACCTGAACAACACTATCAATCACCTTGATCTAATTGACATTTATAGAATACTCCAGTCCAACTACAGTACAATACACATTATTCTTAAGCTCACATAGAGCATTCACTAAGATAGAACACATTCTGGCCCATAAAACACACCTTAACAAATCTATTTTTTTTCAGGTTTATGACGTATCACTGCAAATAAAAATTATACATATATATTTAAGGTGTACAGTGTGATGTTTTGATACACATGTACATTGTGAAATGATTACCACAATCAAGCTAATCAACATATCCATCACCTCACACACCAATTTTTGTGTGTGGTGAAAACACTTAAGATCTATTCTCTCAGCAAATGTCAGGGATACAAAACAATATTGCTAATATAGGCCCAATGTTGTACAACAAGCAGATCTTTAGAATTTATTCATCTTGCATAATTGAAACTTTACACCCATTGAACAGCAACTCTCCATTTCCCTCTCTCTCCAGGCAACTACCATTCTATTTGTTGTTCCTATGAGTTTGACATTTTAGATTTCATGTATAAGTGAGACCATGCAGTATTTGTCTTTCTATCCTGGCTTATTTCAATTAGCATAATATCTTCCAGGTTTATTCATGATTGTCACAAATGGCAAGCTTTCCTTTTCTTTTTTTAAAGGCTGACCAACATTTCATTATCTTTATATATATAAAACACATCTGTATCCATTCATCAGTCAACAGACATTTAGATAGTTTCTATATATTGGCTGTTGTGAATAATGCTGCAATGAACCTGGAAGTGAAGACATCTCTTAGAGATATTGAATCTATTTCATTTGGATATGTATCCAGAACTGGGATTGATGGATCATCTGGTAGCTTCATCTTCAACTTTTTGAAGAAATTTCATACTGTTTTCCATAGCAGCTGTACCAATTTAAATTTCAACCAATGGTGTTCCAGGATCCCCCTTTCTCTACATCCTCACGGACACTTATCTGTTATATTTTTGATAATAGCCATCTTAACAGGTGACACTTCACTGTGGTTTTGATTTGCATTTCTCTGATGACTAGTCATGCTGAGTACATTTTCATATACCTGTTGGTCATTTGTATGTCATTTTTTCTTTTTTAAGAAATGTCTATTCAGGTATTTTGTACATTTTTTAATTGGGTTATTGTTTTTTGCCATTGAGTAGTATGAGTTTCTTATATACTTTGGATATAAACCCCTTATAAGATATGTAGTTTGTAAATATTTTCTTCCAACCCATAGGCTCCCCTTTCAATTTGTTTATTGTTTCCTTTGCTGTATGAAAGCCATTAAGTTTGATGTCCCATTTGTTTATTTTTGCTTTTGTTGCCAGTGATTTTGGTGTCATATCCAACAGATCAATGTCAAAAGTATTTTCCCTGTTTTCTTCTGATAGTTGTATTCTTCTGATAGTTCAGGTCTTATGTTTAAGTTTTTTATCCATTATGTTACATTTTTGTTTATGGTGTAAGGGCTCAATTTTATTCTTATGCATGTGGATATCCAATTTTCCCAGCACCATTTATTGAGAAGACTACCTTTTCCCCCATTTTGTGTCCTTAACACATCTGTTGAAGATAAGATGACTGTAAATCTGACATTTTATTTCTGGGTTCTCTATTTTGTTCCACTGGTCTGTGTGTCAGTTTTTATGCCAGCACAATACTGTTTTGATTAATGTAGCATTGTAATGTAGTTTGAAATCAGGATGTGTGATGCCTTCAGCTTTGTTCATCTTGCTCAAGAGTGTTTTAACTGTTGGGGGTTGTTTGTAGTTCCATATGAATTTTAGGATTTTTTTCTACTTCTGTGAAAATGTTTTTGGAATTTTGGTAGGGATTACACCTACTCTGTAGATTACTTTGGGTAGTATCAAAATTTTAACAAATTAATTCCTCCAATTCATGAGCATAGGATATTTTTCCATTTATTTGTCTATTTTTTTCCCCAAAGAACTAAGTTAATCATTTCCAAAATGATTCGAGAAAAAGAATCTCAGTTTCATGCACATCTCAGTCTCCCAACCTCTCCTCTGCAAAGACTCCCCAAGTGGTTGAAGTCTTTAACATAAGGTGCCAAGCTGTTCTACAAACGGCAAAGCAGCCTAATGCAACATCTGTGTTTTGACAGATCAACTTCTAGGAATCAGGAAAAAAAACATCTTGTAACATCACAAGCAATGAACTCTTTGCAAGCATGATGGATATTAAGAAATAGTGTCCTACTTCCCAAACGTCTCCTGCCAGGGGTTCTTTCAACATCTGTATATCTTCTCTGGGTCTCCATTTGGTTTTTATTACTCTCCATTTAAGTGTTTCTTCCTCTCCTGACCAGGACGAAGTGAGAGAGTGGCATTAACATATATTTGTGTTTTCTTCAGTTTCTTTCATTAATGCTTTATAGTTATCAGTATTCAGCTTCTTAAATTTTTCCTTAAGTATTTTATTCTTTTTGATGATATTGTAAATGGGATTGCTTTCTTTTTCAGATAGTTCACTGTTAGTGTATAGAAATGCAGTTGATTTTTGTACATTGATTTTGTATCCTACAAGTTTAATGAATTCATTTATTAGTTCAACAGTTTTTTTTTTATATATAGTCTTTTAGGTTTTTTATATATAAGACCATGTCATCTGCAAACAGAACAATTTTATTTCTTCCTTTCCAATTTGGATTCCTTTTATTTCTTTTTCTTGCTTAATTGCTCTGGAGAGGACTTCCAGTACTATGTTGAATAAGAGAGATGAAAGTGGGCACTCTTGTCTTGTTTCTGGTCTCAGAGAAAAAACTTTCAGATTTTCACCACTGAGTATAACAGCTGTGGACTTGTAATATATGATCTTTATTATGATGCGGGACATTTTTTCTATATGTAATTTGTTGACAGCTTTTATCATGCAAGAATGCTGTATTCTGTCAAATGCATTCCCTGCATATCTTGAGATGACTGTATGCGTTTTGTTCTACATTCTGTTAATGTGATGTGTCACATATACATTTGACCCTTGAACAATGTGGGGACTAGGGGTGCTGACCACCTGCCCCAGTCAAAAATCTGTGAATAACTTTAGAGTCAGCTGCCCATATCTGCAGTTCTGCATCTGTGGATGCAAACAACCATGGACGGTGCAGTACTGTAGTATATATTTATGGAAAAAATCTGCATATAAGTGGATTGATGAAGTTCAAACTGGTGTTGTTCAATGGTCAATTGTATTGATTTGCATTATTATTTATTTATTTATTCATTCATTCATTTTTGGCTGTGCTGGGTCTTCGTCCCTGCGCGAGGGCCTCCTCTAGTTGCGGCGAGCGGGGGCCACTCTTCATCACGGTGCACGGGCCTCTCACCATCGTGGCCTCTCTTGTCATGGAGCACAAGCTCCAGACACGCAGGCTCAGTAGTTGTGGCTCATGGGACCAGCTGCTCCACAGCATGTGGGATCTTCCCAGACCAGGGCTCGAATCCATGTCCCCTGCACTGGCAGGCAGACTCTCAACCACTGCACCACCAGGGAAGCCCTGGTGTGTGATCCTTTTAATGTGCTGTTGAATTTGGTCTGCTAGTCATTTGTTGAGGAGTTTTGCACTTATGTCCATTAGAGAATTTGGCCTGTATTATTTTTTCTTGTAGTGTCCTGTGGTTTTGGTATCAGGGTAATGATAGTCTCAAAAATTAAGTTTGGCAGTCTTCTCTCCCCTTCAATTTCTTGGAAGTGTTTGAGAAGTACACACCTTACCAAATTAAAAAATGTAGAAACTATACAAAATATGATATTAGACTATAACAGAATTAATCAGAAATCAATAAATAAAAATACCTAGAAAATCCTTAAAGAATTGTATATTAAACAACAGACTACTACATAACACATAGATCCAACATCCATTTATGATAAAAACTCTCTAGAAAGTGGGCATAGAGGGAACATACCTCAATATAGTAAAGGCATGATATGACAAACCCACAGCTAACATCATACTCAATGGTGAAAAGATGAAAGCATTTCTTTCAAGATCAGGAACAGGACAAGGATGCCCACTCTTGCCATTTTTATTCAACATAGTTTTGGAAGTTCTATCTATAGCAATCATAGAAGAAAAAGAAATAAAAGGAATCCAAACTGGAAAGAAGTAAAACTGTCACTATTTGCAGATGACATGATACTATAAATAGAAAATCCTAAAGACACTACCAGAAAACTACTAGACCTCACTGATGAATTCGGTAAAGTTGCAGGATGCAATATTAATACATAGAAATCTGTTGCATTTCTATACAGTAACAATGAAAGATCAGAAAGAGAAACTAAAGAAACAATCCCATTTACCACTGCATCAATCAATCAATCAATCAATCAATCAGTAAAATACCTAGGAATAAACTTACCTAAGGAGGTAAAAGACCTGTACTCAGAAAACTGTAAGACACTGATGAAAGAAATTGAGACCACACAAACAGATGAAAAGATACATTGTGTTCTTGGATTGGAAGAATCAATATTGTCAAAATGACCATACTACCCAAGGCAATCAACAGATTAAATGCAATCCCTATCAAATTACCAACAGTATTTTTCACAGACCTGGAACAAAAAATTTTCAAAATGGTCTAGAAGTGCAAAAGACCCAGAAGAGCCAAAAGAGTCTTGAGAAAGAAAGATGAAGCTGGAGGAAACACACTCCCTGACTTCAGACTATACTACAGTAATCAAAACAGTATGGCACAAAAACAAGCACATAGATCAATCGAAGAGGATAGAAAGCCCAGGAAAAAACCCACACACTTACGGTCAATTAATCTACGTCAAAGAAGGCAAGAATATACAATGGAGGAAAGACAGTCTCTTCAATAAGTGGTGATGGAAAAACTGGACAGCTACATGTAAAAGAATGAAATTTGAATATTCTCTAACACCATATACAAAAATAAACTCAAAATGGATAAAAGACCTAAATGTAAGACTGGATACTCTAAAACTCTCAGAGGAAAACATAGGCAGAACACTCTTTGACATAAATCGCAGCAATATTTTTTTGGATCTGTCTTCTAGAGTAATGGAAATAAAAGCAAAAATAAACAAATGGAACCTAATTAAACTTAAAAGCTTTTGCACAGCAAAGGAAACCATAAAGAAAATGAAAAGACAACCTACAGAATGGGAGAAAATATTTGCAAACAATGCAGCCAACAAGGGCTTAATTTCCAAAATATACAAACAGTATATATAGCTCAATGTCAGAAAACAACAACAACAAAAACAAACAACTCAATCAAAAAATGAGCAGAAGACCTAAATAGACATTTCTCCAAAGAAGACATGCAGATGGCCAACAGGCACATGAAAAGATGCTCAACATTGATAATTATTAGAGAAACGCAAATCAAAACTACAATGACGTATCACCTCACACCCATCAGAATGGCCATCATCAAAAAGCCTACAAAAAATAAATGCTGGAGAGGCTGTGGAGAAAAGGAAACTCTCCTATACTGTTGGTGGGAATGTAAATTGGTACAGCCACTATGGAGAACAGTCTGGAGGTTCCTTAAAAAAGTAAAAATAGAGCTATCATATCATATGATCCAGGAATCCCACTCCTGGGCATATATCTGGGAAAGATGAAAACTCTAATTCAAAAAGATAATGCACCCCAATATTCATAGCAGCACTACTTACAATAGCCAAGACATGGAAGTAACTTAAATGCCCATTGACAGATGAATGGATAAAGAAGATGTGGTACATATATACAATGGAATACTACTTAGCCATAAAATGAATGGAATAATGCCTTTTGCATCAAAATGGATGCAGCCAGAGGTTATCATACTAATTGAAGTAAGTCAGACAGAGAAAGACAAACACCATATGACATCACTTATATTTGGAATCTAAAAAGAAATGATACAAATGAACTTATTTACAAAAAAGAAATAGACTCACAGACATAGAAAACAAATCTATGGTTACCAAAGGTGAAAGAGGGGAGGGATGAAATGGGCATTTGGGATTAAGAGATACACATTACTATATATAAAAATAGATAAACAACAAGGACTTTCTGTATATACAGCACAGGGAACCATATCCAATATATTGTAATAACCTATAATGGAAAATAATCTGAAAAAGAATATGTGTATATATGAATAACTGAATTACTTTGCTGTATACATGAAACACTGTAAAACAACTATACTTCAAAAAAAGAAAGAAAAAAATTACAACACACAGATCAAAGCAGAGCTTCAAGAGCAGTAAAAAATTTTTTGGAACAAATTAAAATCAAACTATAATTTATCACCAGGGAACTGCAAATTAAAACAACGAGATACAACTACATAACTATCAATATAGCTTAAAAAAAACCTGACAGTATCTATTGGTGAGGAGGCGGAACTACAGGAACTCTCATTCGTTGCTGGTGGGAATGAAAAATGATACAGTTTTGGAAGACAGTTCGGCAGTTTTTTACAAAGGTAAGTGTACTTCTATCATACAATCTAGCAATCACTCTTTTAAGTATGTACATAACCGAGTTGAAAACTTGCCCAAACGAAAACCTGCATATGGATATTTTAGCACTTTTAATCATAAACACCAGAAATTGGAAGCATCCAAAATGTCCTTTAATAAGTAAATGGATAGACATTGGTTCAAGATGGTGGAGTAGAAGGACGTGCTCTCACTCCCTCTTGCAAAAGCACCAGAATCACAACTAACTGCTGAACAATCATCGACAGGAAGACACTGGAATGCACCAAAAAAGACACCCCACATCCAAAGACAAAGGAGAAGCCACAATGAGATGGTAGGAGGGGTGCAATCACAATAAAATCAAATCCTATAACTGCTGGGTGGATGACTCACAAACTGGAGAACACTTATACTACAGAACTCCACCCACTGGAGTGAAGGTTCTGAGCCCCACATCTGGCTTCCCAACTTGGGGGTCTGGCAATGGGAGGAGGAATTCCTAGAGAATCAGACGTTGAAGGCTAGTGTGATTTCATTGCAGGACTTTGACAGGACTGGGGGAAACAGAGAATCCACTCTTGGAGGGCACACACGGAGTAGTGTGTGCATCGGGACCCAGGGGAAGGAGCAGTGACCCCAGTGGAGACTGAACCAGACCTACCTTCTACTGTCGGAGGGTCTCCTGCAGAGGCGGGGGGTGGCTGTGTCTCACCGTGAGGACAAGGACACTGGCAGCAGAAATTCTGGGAAGTACTCCTTGGCGTGAGCCCTCCCAGAGTCCGCCATTAGCCCCACCAAAGAGCCCGGGTAGGTTCCAGTGCTGGGTTGCCTCAGGCCAAACAACCAACAGGGAGGGAACACAGCCCCATCCATCAGCAGACAAGTGGATTAAAGTTTTACTGAGCTCTGCCCACCAGAGCAACAGCCAGCTCCACCCACCACCAGTCACTCCCATCAGGAAACTTGCACAAGCCTCTTAGATAGCCTCATCCACCAGAGGGCAGACAGCAGAAGCAAGAAGAACTACAATCCTGCAGCCAGTGGAAAAAAACCACATTCACAGAAAGATAGACAAGATGAAAAGGCAGAGGGCTATGTACCAGATGAAGGAACAAGATAAAACCCCAGAAAAACAACCAAACGAAGTGGAGACAGGCAACCTTCCAGAAAAAGAATTCAGAATAATGATAGTGAAGATGATCCAGGAACTTGGAAAAAGAATGGAGGCAAAGATTGAGAAGATGCAAGAAATGTTTAACAAAGACCTAGAAGAATTAAAGAACAAACAGAGATGAACAATACAATAACTGAAATAAAAACTACACTAGAAGGAATCAATAGCAGAATGACTGAGGCAGAAGAACGCATAAGTGACCTGGAAGACAGAATGGTGGAATTCACTGCTATGGAACAGAATAAAGAATGAAAAGAAATGAAGGCAGCCTATGAGACCTCTGGGACAACATTAAATGCAACAACATTCGCATTATAGGGGTCCCAGAAGGAGAAGAGAGAGAGGAAGGACCAGAGAAAATATTTGAAGAGATTATAGTCAGAAACTTCCCTAACATGGGAAAGGAAATAGCCACCCAAGTCCAGGAAGCTCAGAGAGTCCCAGGCAGGATAAACCCAAGGAGAAACACACCGAGGCACAAAGTAATCAAAATGGCAAAAATTAAAGACAAAGAAAAATTATTGAAAGCAACAAGGGAAAAACAACAAATAACATACAAGGGAACTCCCATAAGGTTAACAGTGGATTTCTCAGCAGAAACTCTACAAGCCAGAAGGGAGTGGCATGAAATATTTAAAGTGATGAAAGGGAAGAACCCACAACCAAAATTACTCTACCCGGCAAGGATCTCATGCAGATTCGATGGAGAAATCAAAAGCTTTACAGACAAGCAAAAGCTAAGAGAATTCAGCACCACCAAACCAGCTCTACAACAAATGCTAAAGGAACTTCTCTAAGGGGGAAACACAGGAGAAGAAAAGGACCTATGAAAACAAACCCAAAACAATTAAGAAAATGGTCATAGGAACATACATATCGATAACTACCTTAAACGTGAATGGATTAAATGCTCCAACCAAAAAACACAGGCTCACTGAATGGATACAAAAGCAAGACCCATATATATGCTGCCTACAAGAGATCCACTTCACACCTAGGGACACATACAGACTGAAAGTGAGAGGATGGAAAAAGATATTTCATGCAAATGGAAAGCAAAACAAAGCTGGAGTAGCAATACTCATATCAGATAAAATAGACTTTAAAATAAAGAATGTTACAAGAGACAAGGAAGGACACTACATAATGATCAAGGGATCAATCCAAGAAGAAGATATAACAATTATAAATCTATATGCTCCCAACATAGGAGCACCTCAATACATAAGGCAACTGCTGACAGCTATAAAAGAGGAAATCGACAGTAACACAATAATACTGGGGAACTTTAACAACTCACTTACACCAATGGACAGATCATCAAAACAGAAAATTACTAAGGAAACACAAGCTTTAAATGACACAACAGACCAGATAGATTTAATTGATATTTATAGGACATTCCATCCAAAAACGGCAGATTACACTTTCTTCTCAAGCGTGCACAGAACATTCTCCAGGATAGATAACATCTTGGGTCACAAATCAAGCTTCAGTAATTTAAGAAAACTGAAATCATATCAAGCATCTTTTCTGACCACAGCGCTATGAGATTAGAAATGAATTACAGGGAAAAAAACGTAAGAAGCACAAACACATGTTGGCTAAACAATACGTTACTAAATAACCAAGAGATAACTGAAGAAATTAAAGAGTAAATCAGAAAATACCTAGAGACAAATGACAATGAAAACACGACAATCCAAAACCTGCGGGATGCAGCAAAAGCAGTTCTAAGAGGGAAGTTCATAGCAATACAAGCCTACCTCAAGAAATAAGAAAAGTCTCAAATAAACAATCAAACCCTACACCTAAAGGAACTAGAGAAAGAAGAACAAACAAAACCCAAAGTTACTAGAAGGAAAGAAATCATAAAGATCAGAGCAGAGAGAAATGAAATAGAAACAAAGAAAACAACAGCAAAGATCAATAAAACTAAAAGCTGGTTCTTTGAGAAGGTAAACAAAATTGATAAACCATTAGCAAGACTCATCAAGAAAAAGAGGGAGAGGACTCAAATCAACAAAATTAGAAGTGAAAAAGGAGAAGTTACAACAGACACCACAGGAATACAAAGCATCCTAAGAGACTACTACAAGCAACTCTATGCCAATAAAATGGACAACCTGGAAGAAATGGACAAATTCTTAGAAAGGTATAACCTTCCAAGACTGAACCAGGAAGAAACAGAAAATATGAACAAACGGATCACAAGTAATGAAATTGAAACCGTGATTAAAAATCTTCCAACAAACAAAAGTCCAGGACCAGAGAGCTTCACAGGTAAATTCTATCAAACATTTAGAGAAGAGCTAATCCCCATCCTTCTCAAACTCACCTCACACCAGTTAGAATGGACATCATCAGAAAATCTACAAACAAGAAATGCTGGAGAGGGTGTGGAGGAAAGGGAACCCTCTTGCACTGTGGGTGGGAATGTAAATTGATACAGCCACTATGAAGAACAATATGGAGGTTCCTTAAAAAACTAAAAATCGAATTACCATATGACCTAGCAATCCCACTACTGGGCATATACCCAGAGAAAACCATAATTCAAAAAGACACATGCACCCCAATGTTCATTGCAGCACTATTTACAACAGCCAGGTCATGGAAGCAACCTAAATGCCCATCGACAGAAAAATGGATAAAGAATTGGTGGTACATATATACAATGGAATATCACTCAGCCATAAAAAGGAACGAAACTGGGTCATTTGTAGAGACGTGGATGAATCTAGAGACTGATACAGAGTGAAGTAAGTCAGAAAGAGAAAAACAAATATTGTATATTAACGCATATATGTGGAACCTAGAAAAGTGGTACAGAGGAACCATTTTGCAGGGCAGAAATTGAGACACAGATGTACAGAACAAACATATGGACACCAAGGGGGGTAAGCGGCGGGAGTGGTGGTGGCAGTGCTCTGATGAATTGGGAGATTGGGACTGACACATATACACTATTATGTATAAAATGGATAACTAATAAGAACCTGGTGTATAAAAAAATTAAATTAAAAAAAACAAGTAAATGGATAAACAACCAGGATGCATTTATACAATGTAATCTTATTCAGCAACCGAAAGAAATAAGCATTGCACCATAAAAAGAAAGGAAGAACCCTAAATGAATATTGCTAAGTGAAAGAAGCTAGACTTATAAGGCTACATACTGCATGATTCCAACTATATGACATTCTAGAAAAGGACAAAACTATGGAGATAGTAAAAACACCAGTGGCTGCCAGCAGTTAGAAAATTGGGAGGAGAGGAGGCAGGTAGGGAAGCGATACAGAAGTGAAGCACAGGGAAATTTTTAGGGTAGTTAGACTATTCTGTATGTCACTGTAATGGTGGATACACAACAATATGCAGTTGTTAAAACCCATAGAACTGTTAAACACAGAGTGAATCTTAATGTAAACTATTGACTTTAATTAATAGTTATGTACCAAGATTGGTTCATTAATATAACACATATGCCACACTAATGCAAGATGTTATTAGAGAAAACTGTGGGGAGAGGAGGTATATGGAACTCTCTCTCTATACTAGTTGCTCAAATTTTCTGCAAATCTAATAGTGTTCCAAAAAATAAGTCCAATAATTTAAAGATAAAATAAAGGAGAGCTATATCTCCAGTTGTTTTACAACAACTGTTTCACAGCAGAATCTTTCTTGAGATAGTTGTTATTTTGACATTACAGTCTTTTGCCCTAAGCCTTCATGACTAAGCTCCATAACTCCATGAAATTTCCTGCCCTGGGTGTCTTTATTTTATGCACCAAAGATTCCTGTCCTTAGCATATTGTCCGCTGACCAAGAGTTTAATCATGGAATGTTTGGCAGTATATTTAATCATTCTTGACACGGTTACAGACAGTCTTTTCGTATGTTTTGAGTTATGGATAGGCTTAAGAAGAGTTGAAAGGCAGAACAGTGCTCTTTCTTCTTCTTTCTGAGCACGGTGCTTGTTATTGACACCTCACTGCCTTTCTTCCCTGAAATCTTCTTCTTTTCAGTTGTGGAAAAGGACACATTTAACACGAGTGAATCGACCTATTTAAAATGCATCAAACTATAAAATCTTTAAATTCTTGTCAAGACCAGGCTTTCCTCGAGGAAGGTACTTCATGATCCAATGGTTTTACTGCGGAAACATTTTTTGTTTTAACCTGAATTTAAACAGAATGAATTACATGCCATTTGACCTGCCTATTTCTTTTTTTATTCGAGCACTGATTCATATCCTTGGTTAGTTCTTTCCTGTGTGGATAGAGTCACTTTGCTCTTAACTGAATACATATTAGCATATATTTAGAATAAAAATATATTAGTTTCTTCTCCTCTCTAACCCTTTTTTCTTCATAATTTCCAATTTTCTACTTCTTTCTCATAAGTTATACAAAAAGTCTGCCAAATCTCTCTCAAAAACAACAAAAAAATACGCTATATCTTTCTCCTTGAACTGTTAGATGGCTTTGAATGTGACAAATCATAAGGCACTGGAAGTACATTACTACAGTGTAAGTTTATATGCTAACTTGATTGGATTTATTAAAGCCAGGCTCAAGCCTGGCCAAGTAAACCAGATAGTCTCTCAGCTGAGGCGAACTGGGAACAACCACCACTCAGAAAATATAAAGATAACAATCATTTGTGTCACAGGTGCTAAAATGTGTACAGACCCAGTTAGGCCTAGATGCTGCCACATTTCTTCCCTAATCACTTATCAAATTATATTGCAACTGTCTATTTTTCTGTCTCACAATCATTAAGCTTCATGAGAACAGAAATCATGTCTATCATTTTTACCTTTTTATTCCTAGCACCTAGCAAAGTACCTGGTTATATTAGTTGCTCATTAAATAATCGTGAAATAAAGTAAGTAGGTATGCAGACAAGATTAAGCAAATTGCACAGATTCTAGCGGTGTGCCAGGGAATCATACCCTACTGAAGAATCTCCTCTATCCATTCACTTCCAAGAAACCCTCAAGCAAGCGTAACTAAATATTTCTTGTTGTTTAAAAAGTATCTAAAACTTTATTAAAATATTCTGAAGCACAAAAAATGTCTCATTGATCTTTCATATTTTTTCCACCTTTACTTTACCTCATGTGCCCATTTCTTAATAGATCCACAGTCCTCTCCTAACTCCTTCTATACTTGTTTGCTAGTATATTCTGTCATATTCTTTCCAAGGGGATACTGTATTTAGGCAACAGAGTAACAGAAACTAGAAATCAGGAGTTTAGTGCTGTTAATGGCAAATATCTTGAGAAAGTATCAGGCAACTCTTAATACTAAGATCCCTGGAAGACTACCTTTGTTGTTTTCATTTCTGAGTCCTTGGTTGTTCAATTTTTCCTTCAATTTTGTGTTATGGTTCAATATCCGCCTACTAAATTTGCCATTTTCTTTAAGATAAGCAGAGATATTTCCTTATTTATAACCTTATTATTATAAACACTAATAAACATCATTTAAAATAGTTAGCAGAGTGGACTGGTCCGATGTCATGAAAGATATTCCAGTATTTGGCTTCTAGGGTCCTTATTTTGCCCACTGCTTTTTCTTTCCTCATACTCTACTAGTGGATAATATGATATCACTTATTTATTTAAAATATATAGGCAGGTTTATAGATGTGTTTTGGGACAAAGCAGTCAATTTTTCTGCCAACAGTCACAAGTGGTTTGATTTTTGTTTAGTAAACATACCTGGCAATTATACTAGAAGCACAAGATGGTGATTTTGTTCTCCCAAATAATGTAAGAAGAAATCATTCAAGAGTCCAAGTTAAGAAAGGAACAGGAATAAATAAAAGAAAAAAAGAGTACTTGGAAAGGAATTATATTTACCAAATTATGTTCATTGTACTAATAATTTTATGGGATATTACTTGGTATACCAGGAAAAAAAAGTATCCCTTAATAATTAAGCTGGAGAATTGTTGAATTAAACCAAGTTCACAGATAACTCTAACGCTGATCTTCTTCGAGTCTTTAATATTCAATGCATAGTATGAATCTCCAGTAAGCAGATAGTCTACAGAAACATTCTATGAAACACTTTCCTTGTGGAACATTGGGAAGGATTAAGGTTCTGATGTATACGTTTTGTGGAGTGCTCTGCTTAGGAGATAAGAAATTACTGAAGTTCAGACTCTGTATTCTCCTTACCTTTGAAGAACTAAGTCCTGGAACATAATGATGGATAGTAATTGTTGAAAAAAATGGGTATTTGAGTTAATATAGTTAAATTGATATCATAATGATGAGAAGATGTGACTATTTGATTGTTTTTAGCATTTACATCTTTTTAATGAAAGTAGTTGAATGATTAGAATGTATGGGTACTATACAAGTATTTGTAAGCTTTATCAGTATTAACTCATTTAGACCTCAATCAAAACCCTATGATGTAAATATTACCATGATTTCCCATTTTACTGATGAACAAATGGAAGCTTAGAAAGTTTAAGTAACTGTCCAAGGATACCAAACCAATAGGTGGAAAGCAAGACTAAAAACTCAATTTATTCTGCCTCTGGATCCTGCATTCATAACCAGCATGATAGTATCTCTGTGCTTGTCTAAAATTTTCTGGCATTTGAGAAAACTCTAATAGGTATAAGAAATGAACAAGCCAGTTTTTCTTTTCTTTTGGAATTGAGGTAGAAAATCAAAAAAACAGGACCAGAGATTAAGTGATATCTATCCCTTACTTCCTGTTCAGTGAGGCTGAAAGGTATAGTGGAACACCTCTGGACAGGAGCTAATGAAAACTGGACTCTATCTCTGAAAACTACTTGACTTTCAGTTTCCTCATCTATAAAATAGACACAAGGCTTACTTTAGAGAGTTGTTCTGGGGATTAAAAAACCATACATATAAAGGAACTCTAGAGCCAGACTACCAGGATTTGAATTCCACCCCTAATATTTTCTAGCTGAGTAATCTTGTGCAAGGTTTTTAACCTATCTCTGCTTAGTCCCCTCTTCTGTAAACTTGATTGGCAAGTCTCTACCACACAGGGTTGTTGAGAGAATCAAATGAGTTGATATACATAATGTACTTAAATCAGTGTCTCACTCATGGAAAGTACTGTGTACAGGTTAGTCATAGCAGGTAATATGCAAATGGTACCTTTTATATGTGTTTGCCCCACCAGCATGTGCAAAAAAGCAGGAGGCTTTGATAAACTTTACTGATCACAAGCACTGCCATTACTAACTATATGACCCTTTCAACTTGTTTAATCTTTCTGGACATTAGTTTTTTCTTTTGTAAAATGCAAACAAAAAAAACTATGTCACAGGGTTTTCAAGAGGATTAAATTACTCATCATATGCAAAGCCAGGTACACAGAAGTTTTCAATAAAAATTAGTATTTTACTTCCTTCCTTTCTTCCTTCTTTCATTCATTCCTTCCCCTCTCCCTTCCTTTCACAGTAGTCTTGATCTTTGAATTTTAAATATCACATACAGATATATCTTCAACAATTTGTGGTGAATCTTTCAAAGACAAAATCACCAAGCACAATAATGCTTTCAAGAGGGCTTTGGATATTAATTAATTTAACTCTGATACTGTGATTTTGAAATATATCAAAATATTTCTTTCTTAGAGGCATATATACTTTTTTCAACTGGTATATTATATTAATAAATTTGCTCCTTGCCTTACCAGGATGCTTATAAGTGGTAAATAAAGACCTGAGAGAACTAGGTAAATATTCCCCAAATCTTGAGAATATTTTAGGGGTGGCAAGAATCTGGTCTTCATGATCAAAGAGTAGATTTTCTTCCAATCCTCTGATTTAATCTAAGTCTAGTGAGGCAGAGAAGTCTTGAGTCAAATGATCTCTTATTAATTCTAAACCTCCAGGGTCCTGTGAACTTACAGATGGCTTCACGTACAATCCCCAACACAAGCATTATGGAAAAATTGTCATTATGAGTTGTATTGATGCTGTGATTAAAAGCAATCTTGCTTTATGTCCTTTGAGAGACCTAAACTATTACAACCTGAAGACATATAAAGATGTTCTAACCAATCAGGACTAATAACACCTTACATGTATATTCAATCTTACAGCTCACAAAGGAGTATTATGTGTATTATCACACTTCATCTGTGAAGTAAGCAGCACAAGTATTCTGATCTCAATTTTATAAATTAAGAAAATAAGACACAGACAGGTGAGATGGTATGCCCCAAATTTCACAGCTTGTAAATAGAGACACAACAAGAATACAGGTTTTATCTTAGTCTAAAAAATGTTTTTTCTGCTGTACATGCTACTTCCCAACAATGTAGGGAAAAAATATAAAAGAATTGAGTGGTGATATATTATACATATAGTCATTTATCATTGCTTGTGATGAATCCTGGATTTGGCTTATTAGCCAAATTAATTCCCTTTGGCTAAGGGAGCATCTCCTGCTCTAGCCTCACTGTCAAATTCTCCCTAATATTCACTCACACTGAAACTTAGAATACGTCAATCGTCCTTTGAACCTAACTTTCCCCTTGGAACCATCTCTGTGAGTCAAAATAACACCAATTTGCCCAATTTGCTTCAATATCCCCCTCCCCTTAATTTTAAAGGTATACTACAAAGTACCTTTGAAATCTAAAATCTTTATGAAGGGATATAAAAATCTACCAATAATCTTTACCCCGTACAGGGTAGTTGAGGACTGCTTCATATTCCCTGTGGTCGACTGACAGTTGATGAGTGATGGGAATGACTAGAATTAAAAACAAATAAGGGGAAAAAAACCAATTTGTACTGAGCATCAACTTCCTTTGAGAAAAAATAGTAACAGTGTCAAAAGATTTTAAAATAAAGTACTTTCAGTCCTAAAGATGTCTTTTAAGCAACATGTGAGTGAGTGGGTGTGTATTTTTTTCCTCTGTGCCTCAGTTTTCTCATATTAAAGTCATTTTAAGAATGATGATAGCAAAATTTATGGGACATGCCAGCAGCTGTAATAAACGCTTTACATAAACATATTATCTACTTAATCCTTAGAACAACCTTTAAATGTAAGCATGATCATTAATCCCATTTTACTCATCAGGAAACTGAGACAGAGAGTGGTTCATTAACCAGCCCAAAGTCACAGAGCGAGTAGTAACAATGCTGAGATGTGAACTCAGACAATCTCTCTCCAGGGTCTATGCTTTCATTATAATCTACTAGCTCCATATGACTATTAGCACTATTATTATTATTGTAAATTCTTATTAGAAGGCAGGCACTCTCTGCTCAATTAACTTACTCAATATCTAGATCTTTTTGCACATATTGATCTCCTCTTACCCTGAGCCTTAAGCAGGTTGTCTCTTGAAGTAGACCTTGGTTCTTACCTCCCTATGCAGGACTCTGGCTGGCACCTTCCTCCTTTAGTGTCTCACTCCCTCTCCAGAACTGCCTCTAGCTGGATGCTCACTTGTACCTGGATTTTGGTGTCTGATCAATGTTTCCTTTGCTCAGTTCTTTGGGCTTAGCTAGTGTGTGTATGTTTCAAATCAAAGAGAGTCATCACTTAAAATTAAAAACCAAAAAAATCCCGCAAACAAACAAACAAACAAAGACAAAACAAACCCCTTGCATTTAAGAGCAAGAAGGAAAGCCCACATCTCTGGCACATAAAAACTTTTACATTCAAAATATTAGTTATTAATTCACTTTTTCTATCATTGCTATTCCCTCAACTGTCCCTCACCCTTTACAAACAGGACATGACAGGAGCACTGGTTACACTGGTGAGAGAAACCCAGAGAAGAAACAACCTTCTTATTTTTACAGCTCTACGTTTCTCTCCCTAGGTTCACAACTTTGGAACTACCATCTGTACTAGGGAGAGAGAGCCGGGGGAGAGTAGTGAGAAACCATTGAGAGGAAAGGCAACGATGCCAAAGGGGAAACTAAATCATCCACCTGTCAGGGTTTTAGATGATGAAAAAGTCACTTTAGAATATTCAAGACTCTCTCTCTAATCCCAAAAACGTGCCTTTGCTCAGAGCCCTTACCCCAACTGCTGCGTGGGGGGAGGCGACTGGCAGTGTATCAGGGGCTTCACATCTGACCGTGAAGCCCGCTTTGCAAAAGCTCAAAGGGCCTCACTGCATAGGACAAATGGATGCCTTTTTTTTCTCCCCAGGAAAAAAAAAAAAATGCCTCACTTGAATGTCTCTGGTCACCTTTACATTCTCTTTTCAGGGCTGTCAATTTAAAATATTTATCCCTAGTCAAATATCCCTGGCAGAGAGAGGAACCTCCTCCCCCCAGATGTATTAAGGGTAGAGAATTCAAAGGGGCAAGGAGTGTAGCTGTAATTTAGAATCATAATAGTTATTTTAAATCTCATTATGTTTATTTTATTATGAAAATACTTTAGAGTGAAAATTTAAAGCAATCTCAGCATAGCTAAGAAACCACCTAATTTCACATTTTCAACAAAACCTAGAAGAAAGGGATACAAATAATATGATCAAGGCAATTTTAGAAGAACAATTCTATGATAATGTAGACATTTTCAGCTACAGGGATTTGATAGATCATCTCGTATTACCTCTTTACCTCTCACCCTTTAATTTACAGAGTTAAGGTCTCAGGCCCAGAAACCATTCCTGACTTGTTAATTAATGGCTGAGCTAGATCAAGAACCCAAGTGTCTGAATCTTAAGACTTTTTTCTTTATACCAAGTAGCATTACTTAAATAAAATGTAATTGTTAATTTATATACCAGTCATCAAACCAAATTAAATCAATCTAAATTTTTCAGTGAGCTGAAAATATTCTTTCTATGGTTTACCTAGAATCAAGAGGTTAAACACTTGAAAATTCCCCTTTGACACTGAACACGTAGGCTTATTATACTCCTTAATTTTTTCTAATCAACAAAAAATCAGTGTTTGGTCAATTAGAGATTAGGAAAAAACTTCACATTTTTTACATTTAATTGTGATAACAACTGAGTTTAACCTTTTACTATAACTAGGAAAATTAAAGTCAAGATGGTAAATTTTAATAGCGTTTTATCATCTTCTTAAAAAATAGATATAGCAACTTCATTTTCTCTGAAGCCTCACACACCTCTGCACGCATATAGATTTGTCAATTGGGCCATTCAGGGGCTATTAGACTCAGACTCCCATACGAATGTAGTAAATAAAACTGTGGCTCTTGATCAAAAACATTCTGAATGTGCTTATGAAATAGCAAAAAAATGAAAAGAAACAATCTTCCCAAGCACTGGGCTTGTTATTACCTTATTTTCAATGCCATATGTCAAATGGAATCCTGGAGGGATCAAATATAATACCAGAAATTACATTATAACGGAAGAAAGTTCTCTATTAGCCTGATGATAAAAATTGGTGAACAACCACCTCTTTTCCTTCTCTAATTTTCTAGTATGGGTTCCTGCCTGCAGGTAAATGTGTAAATTACAAACAGAAACAATTGAGTATTTATGTATCTGTCTATTAGTTTATGGTCACCCAGTCAATTGAAAATGAAATGTTCAACAATGTTTTATCTTATTACCTCCAGCAGAAAGGAAAAAACAACAAAAAATGTGTTGTGTGTAGTTTTAAAAGCTACTGAAGTAGTATCATCACAATCTCGAAATGTTTTCATTCATAGGAAAATTTACGATCAATCATCATATCAAAATGATTGTTAAAAAAAAGTCCAGGTAATTGAGGGAATTTTTCACTTTCCATTTGATGATTTAGTAAAATGTAGATAGTGTTGAAATCCATTGTTAAAAAGAAATGGTTTATTAATGAGTCATGAATTAAAGTCTGGAATATTTTAAGTACAAAAAAGGTATAAATGCAAAATTTATTATCAAGCTTCACGCTATGTTAGAAATTTCTGAAGTTGCTTAATTTCAGTTCTTGTGTAAGGCCATGCCTCACTCTCAATCTTATGAGATCAGACATTGAGAAATGGACCTGGTCTAGACAGATGTGTCCAATTAGAGCAAATGGTTTTAACCATAGTAAGAGTCAGTAATTTTAGTTCTTGAAATTACTAGTACTTATTGATTGTAAGTTTGGGAATAGAAGGATTTTTAAAAATAAGATTTGTCATGAGGTTACTTTATGTTCACTTGGTCATTTTTAAATATCAGTTTAGAAATTACCAGATATCAAGTTGCATAAATCTGGAAAGGGCCTTAAGAACGCTCAACCAAAATGTGTCTACAATTAGTGTCTCTGGCTCTGTTTCAAGGTTGGAATGACTTTGAGAAGTGCTATAATCATAGTTTCCACAAACTAGACCTGATGGTGGGTTGAAACCATTGTCTGGTAACCAACAGTTTGAACTGGAATGTTCCAATTCTACCCCATTTATCCTGAGAAAGTACCTCGGGCATTACTGTCCACCGTATTTGCCTTCTGCCTTGCCTTTGTCAGATACTAGCCACCGACAGTATGTCTTACCATTTAGCTTAATAAGCCTAGGTTAGAGGATGTGGTCTGACCAAGCAGCATTAAGATATTCATGCCAGAACTGCTATTTGGCATCCAAGGGTCAAGGATGACGAAAGGCAGTAGGCCAAAAATGCAAGAGAGGTGGTGGTCACTAAATAATGTTTGCTCCTTACGGGTAGGGCTCACGTCTGTCTTATTCTCTACATCATATGTCTAAAACATTCTTAATAAACATCTGTGGAGTAAATAAATGAATAATATTAAGAAGAAGGCAGGACTGAAGAGAAAAAATAAGAGGAAGAAATGTCATCCTGATTAGCTTTGCTCCTCATTAAAACCCTTTTCAAACTATGTATCATAATTTTTCTTCTTAGGCAGTCAAGAAAAATAATAGTCATTTTTATAAAACATCAATTTTGTGAATGTGTGATAAAGGATACATAATACTATCAATTTCTGTTTCCTTGACAAACATGATTCCCTAGTAAACATGGAATTAGCTTCAGAAGCTTTCTTTACACAGTGCGCCAGGGATCCACTACTTGTAATACCACTGCTAAGTGACAGAAAACCTAGCCATTCCCAATGTGGAGGAAACACATAGATTGGTCTTCTATACAGTTCTAGTTTCACAACAAAAACACAAGCAACAAAGTAGGTAAGTTGGACTTCATCAAAGATAAAAAACCTCTGTGCTTTGAAAAACATCATTAATAAAATAAAAATACAACACACAGACTGGGGAAAAATATTTGCAAATCACATATCTGAAAAGGGATTGTATCTAGAATACAAAAAAGAATTATTACAACTCAACAATAAAAAGCCAAATAAACCAATTTAAAAGTGGGCAAGGGATCTGAATAGATATTTCTCCAAAGATATATACAAATGGAATATGAAATGATGTTCATCATTATAATTCATTAGAGAAATGCAAATCAAAACCACAGTGTACCACTTCACACCCATTAGAATGCCTAGAATAAAAAAGACAGACAATAAAAAGTGTTGGTGAGGATGTGGAAAAACTGGAACCCTCAAATGCTGACAGTAGGAATGCAAATTGGTGCAGCCACATTGGAAAACAGTCTAGCAGTTCCTATAAAGGTGAAGCATAGAGTTATCATATGCTCCAGTAATATACTTCTGGTATATACCTAAGGAAAGTGGAAACATATGTCTGCACAAAATATTGCACATAAATGTTCAGGACAGAATTATCTATAATAGCTAAAATGTGGAAATAACCCCAGTATGAATCAACCAATGAAAGGATAAATAAAATGTGGTATAGCCATACAATGGAATATTATTCAACAATAAAAAGAAATGAATACCAATACACGTTACAGCAGGATAAACCTTGAAAACACAAGGCTAAGAAGCTAGTCACAAAGGAAGAACTACTGTAGGATTCTATTTATATGAAATGTCCAGAAGAGGCACCTCCATAGTAGCCTAGTGCTTGCCTAGGGCTGTAGGATGGAAAGATGGGGTAGAAGTGCAAAAGCTAACGGGTATGGGATTTCTCTTTGAGCTGATAAAAAATATTCTAAAATTGATTATGGTGATGATTGCACAACTCTGTGAATGTACTAAAAGCCATTGAATTTTACACTTTAAATGGGTGAATTGTATGGTATGTGTGTTATATCTCAATAAGACTGTTACAAAAATAACTCCAGTTTAAAGGACTCTCAGAATCTTTTTTTCCAGTCCTCACCTAGACAGGACTTCCATTCTCTCTGTGTAATGAAACTAGTAATGTTTAAAGAGGACCACATATATTTATAATATAAACATGTGTCTGTGGATACATATACACCATACACTCAAATTTGTGTATATACACACATATAACAAATATCCTGGGACACTGTTCAACGGGTTGAGCATTCTTTCTCACTTCAGTCAAATCACTATTTCCAATAGTCTCCCTACGGGTTTTATGACCAGGACCAATTAGGCAGTATTGTTTAATTGGATCGTTAAGGCCTGCCAACAGTTTAATGATTTACACAGCTGTCACATAAGTACATGAGTGATAGTTGGCAGAGAGACAATGACAGTAACAAAAGTACCCAACGTACTAATCACAGGAAAAAGAAGAAACAAACTGTTTCAAAGTACCCATGGAATCATTATGGAGAAAAATGCACACTCTAATTTCTGGATATTGTGCATATGGAAGCAAGTCAAGAATACTATAAGAACTCAGTAAGTGCCTGACCTCACTTCACTCCTCCCATGGCACACACTAGGATCACTTTAAGACCTTAGAGTCCCTGAAAACTCTTTCCTTACAGAGATTACACCAAACAAAATATCAAACATATAAGTATTACCCACACTCTACCATCCCAGACAGAGATAAAGAGATAGAGATAGAGCTATAAACACACATAGATATATTATGTCAACACTTATCTTTCTGTAGATCTGTAAAAACAACTTGAAAGTCTCTTATAATGTTCTTAATTAGTGGTTTGCTCTGTGAATTAGTGCAAGTTCTCTGAGAAGTCCATTGTGAATGCCAAGACAGGAATAAATGTACAAGGAATTTATTAGGGAAAACATCCACGTGAGAGAAAATGGGATGCTGGGAAGATGGGTGCCAGGAGAAGCTGGAAGCATCATCAGACCACAATTATAGTCTGACTCCAAAGGAGAGAGGGAGAAAAATTTGGGTGGAAAGCTCCACCGGTACTGTACAGTCTAAGAAAGTTTTGGCAAGGCTACTGGGAAGTTCTTGACATAAAGTTAGCAATCAGAGGAGGCCCATGTCTCCCAGAAACTGGTCTGAGTTAGTATCTCTGTCTTGCTCAGTCACTGGTTGGGAAACAGTTCATGGGAAGCATAGCTTCAGTGAAAATGCAGAGATGGTTTTTATGGCACAGCAGCTGGGGGCCTTGGTCAATTACACTCCCTGTAGTTGAAAGTCTACAAGGTATATTCTCCGGCCACCACACTGTGATTCACAAGCATCATCTGTTCTCAGGAATACTTGTACTTTGATAACCTATTTTTTCAAATGCAAAGGATGATTTATTAATACTTAATATGGCAGTAATGAAGTTGAAATAATGCTTGATTTGTGGATGAACATTTGTTAATTATGATTTTGTAATTTTCCTTATTAGATGCAGTAGATTAACTGCAGAAATGACCCCAATCCTTCACCCTGCCCTGTATTCTCCACTTTTGCAGTATGATTTTGCAACTTCTCCCATCAAGAAGGGTAGTCTGTCTTCTCACACCTTACATATGGACTAGATTTTCTTTTTTTTTTTAATTGCTTTGGCCAATAGAATGTGACAGAAAGGCTGGTATGTCTGTTCCAAGTCTAAACCTCAAGAGACTGTGGGCTTCCAAGCTCTCTTCCTCCTCTGTGTTTGCCATTACAACATACGTGGGCTAGCATCTTAGAAGATGAGATGTGTGCAGGAAAGCTAAATTGGCACAGATGTTCCAGCTGAGGCCCTATACATAGGGGACAGTCCAGCGAAGATCAGTAAAGCACCTAGCAGTCCCACAGACACATGAGAGAGCTCTTCCCGGCCCATCTCAGAACTGCAGAACCATCCAGCTGACTGTTCAACTAATGATCAAAAATAAATGATTGTTATGTTAAATTTCTGAATGGTGAGGTGATTTGTTATTCAGGAGTAGCTAACTAATATGATAGTTATCAAACATTATAAAGCTTATATGTTGAAGCCCTTGACTGTAGTACTTAGTGGATTATAACCGTGCAACCTGTGAA
Source organism: Balaenoptera musculus (assembly GCF_009873245.2). NCBI lineage: Eukaryota > Metazoa > Chordata > Mammalia > Artiodactyla > Balaenopteridae > Balaenoptera > Balaenoptera musculus. Next base: position 69,033,371 of record NC_045800.1, on the reverse strand, counting down.
ATAAAATTCATATTTTATGGCAAGACAAGAAAAATTTAAACATCAAAAATTTTCTCTGCCATTTGGCCTCCTCTTTCCCACCTACTGAGAAGTGTATCTGTATTGTGGAACGACCAAATTTACCCATCAGCAGAAATACCTGCTCAACCATAAAGAGCAACATTCTCCTAGAACCAACAAGACAGCTCCTTAAAATATAACATTCCCTCTTGATTTTGTAAGGGCCACAATGACACTTAGGTCTGGATTGTGTAACTGTCAATAATACATCATTTAATTTATAGCCCTCTGCCTCAAAAAATTTATATAACTGTGCCTTGACTTCTAACTGGTGGGACAGTTCTCAGAGCTTTCTGATATGCTCTTCCCAGGTTATAATCCTTAAATTTGGCTCAAATAAAATTTTCCATTTCTGTCTTAGATCAGCTGATTAATTTTTCATCAACAAACCACACATACATACATACACACACTTGCACAGCATGTCTAGGGACCAGTGAATGGGGCTTTTACCTGAGTTCTATGCCTTGAGGGATATTCCATTTGTAGCTATGACTTCCAACATCCTGAGTAGGTTCCCTGTTTAGCTGCCCCATTTATCTCATCAGATGATGCAGTGACTAGGGAAAAGGCCTGGAGAACCTGAGTCATTACTGCCATTGGAGGATGGTACAGAAAAAGATCCCCTTAGATCTCACCAAAAAATGAGGAAGAGATGCTTTAGATTTCACTCTAAAAGCATTGAAAACCAATCATTTCCATCTGCCTATTTTGGGCCTTTGTAATATGTCTGGGAACCCAAAGTGGTATAAAAGTAAACCATTTCCATGGCCAATATTTAAAGTCAAATGAATAAGAAAATTATTATTATGGCATTAAAAGTTCCATTTTTATCTGGAAACACCACAGCAGTAAAAAAATCTAATCTTAGCATAGTACTTGTGTAAGCAGATAGGGTAGGGTGTCCCGGGAGAAAGAGAACTAGGCCATTTTTTGCCTAAGCCATTTTGTGATCTAAGTCTGGCCACAATGCTTGTCCTGAAACAGGTCTCAGTAATTAATGATCTTAAGAGAAATGAGAGAATGCAGGAAAGAAAAGCAGTCAAGAAACAATAGTTCAGCAAGCGATAAAACAGAGCCTGAGTTCCTCCTCAAGGGATATACATAATAATCTGATACATATCTTTGAGTTCTGCAGGAACTAAGGCCCCCACCCAGGTGGAGGATGGAATGATGATGTTGACCTTTTCTGACCCTCAAGACTTCAATCAACTAAAGCTTGGACTCTGTCAGCCTTTGCCCCAATTCTATGCTGAATTCTCTTCTCAAGCCCCTTCATAAATATGCTTAAAACTTCCCCTATTTTGCTACTGGGGAGATGCTACTTTGCGAAAGATCCCCAGGGTTCTCCTTACTTGCTGTAAGTAATAAATCTTTCTTTCTCCCAATTTTTGGCTTGGTTGTGTCTTTCGGTTCCTTACCCACCAAGAGAAGAACACAGTTTTTGGGCAACACTTACAATCTTAGTTTTCTACTAGGTCTTCAGTTTTTGTATCTTTACCCACAATGGACTTTATATTAAATAAATTAAATATTTTAATTTTACCAAGGCATGCTATATATCTAGGCTGCCAAGACTGGTATTTCTTTTTTTTTTTTAATTTTTGAATTTTATTTATTTTTTTATAAAGCAGGTTCTTATTAGTCATCAATTTTATACACATCGGTGTATACATGTCAATCCCATTCGCCCAATTCATCACACCACCACCCCCACCCCATGGCCGCTTTCCCCCCTCGGTGTCCATACGTTTGTTCTCTACATCTGTATCTCAATTTCTGCCCTGCAAAACGGTTCATCTGTACCATTTTTCTAGGTTCCACATATATGCATTAATATACGATATTTGTTTTTCTCTTTCTGACTTACTTCACTCTGTATGACAGTCTCTAGATCCATCTACGTCTCCTCAAATGACCCAATTTTGTTCATTTTTATGGCAGAGTAATATTCCATTATATATATGTACCACAACTGCTTTATCCATTCATCTGTCAGTGGGCATTTAGGTTGCTTCCATGACCTGGCTATTGTAAATAGCGCTGCAGTGAACATTGGGGTGCATGTGTCTTTTTGAATTATGGTTTTCTCTGGGTATATGCCCAGTAGCAGGATTGCTGGATCACATGGTAATTCTATTTTTAGTTTTTTAAGGAACCTCCATAATGCTCTCCATAGTGGCTGTATCAATTTACATTCCCACCAACAGTGCAAGAGAGTTCCCTTTTCTCCACACCCTCTCCAGCATTTGTTGTTTGTAGATTTTCTGATGATGCCCATTCTAATTGGTGTGAGGTGACACCTCATTGTAGTTTTGATTTGCATTTCTCTAATAATTAGTGATGTTGAGCAGCTTTTCATGTGCTTCTTGGCCATCTGTATGTGTTCTCTGGAGAAATGCCTATATAGGTCTTCTACCCATTTTTGGATTGGGTTGTTTGTTTTTTTAATATTGAGCTGCATGAGTTGTTTATATATTTTGGAGATTAATCCTTTGTCCGTTGATTCATTTGCAAATAGTTTCTCCCATTCTGAGGGTTGTCTTTTTGTCTTGTTTATGATTTCCTTTGCTGTGCACAAGCTTCGAAGTTTCATTAGGTCCCATTTGTTTATTTTTGTTTTTATTTCCATTACTCTACAAGGTGGATCAAAAAAGGTCTTGCTGTGATTTATGTCAAAGAGTGTTCTTCCTATGTTTTCCTCTAAGAGTTTTATAGTGTCCTGTCTTACATTTAGGTCTCTAATCCATTTTGAGTTTATTTTTGTGTATGGTGTTAGGGAGTGTTCTAATTTCATTCTTTTACATGCAGCTGTCCAGTTTTCCCAGCACCACTTATTGAAGAGACTGTCTTTTCTCCATTGTATATCCTTGCCTCCTTTGTCATAGATTGGTTGACCATAGGTGCATGGGTTTATCTCTGGGCTTTCTATCTTGTTCCATTGATCTATGTTTCTGTTTTTGTGCCAGTACAATATTGTCTTGATTACTGTAGCTTTATAGTATAGTCTGAAGTCAGGGAGTCTGATTCCTCCAGCTCTGTTTTTTTGCCTCAAGACTGCTTTGGCTATTCGGGGTCTTTTGTGTCTCCATACAAATTTTAAGATGATTTGTTCTAGATCTGTAAAAAATGCCAATGGTAATTTGATAGGGATTGCATTGAACCTGCAGATTGCTTTGGGTAGTATAGTCATTTTCACAATATTGATTCTTCCAATCCAAGAACATGGTATATCTCTCCATCTGTTGGTATCATCTTTAATTTCTTTCATCAGTGTCTTATAGTTTTCTGCATACAGGTCTCTTTTCTCCCTAGGTAGGTTTATTCCTAGGTATTTTATTCTTTTTGTTGCAATGGTAAATGGGAGTGTTTCCTTAATTTCTCTTTCAGATTTTTCATCATTAGTGTAAAGGAATGCAAGAGATTTCTGTGCATTAATTTTGTATCCTGCAACTTTACCAAATTCATTGATTAGCTCTAGTAGTTTTCTGGTGGCATCTTTAGGATTCTCTATGTATAGTATCATGTCATCTGCAAACAGTGACAGTTTTACTTCTTCTTTTCCAATTTGTATTCCTTTTATTTCTTTTTCTTCTCTGATTGCTGTGGCTAGGACTTCCAAAGCTATGTTGAATAATAGTGGTGAGAGTGGACGTCCTTGCCTTGTTCCTGATCTTAGAGGAAATGCTTTGTTTTTCACCATTGAGAATGATGTTTGCTGTGGGTTTGTCATATATGGCCTTTATCATGTTGAGGTAGGTTCCCTCTATGCCCACTTTCTGGAGAGTTTTTATCATAAATGGGTGTTGAATTTTGTCAAAAGCTTTTTCTGCAGCTATTGAGATGATCATATGGTTTTTATTCTTCAATTTGTTAATATTGTGTATCACAGTGATTGATTTTCCTATATTGAAGAATCCTTGCATCCCTGGGATAAATCCCACTTGATCATGGTGTATGATCCTTTTAATGTGTTGTTGGATTGTGTTTGCTAGTATTTTGTTGAAGATTTTTGCATCTATATTCATCAGTGATATTGGTCTGTAATTTTCTTTTTTTGTAGTATCTTTGTCTGGTTTTGGTATCAGGGTGATGGTGGCCTCATAGAATGAGTTTGGGAGTGTTCCTTCCTCTGCAATTTTTGGAAGAGTTTGAGAAGGATGGGTGTTAACTCTTCTCTAAATGTTTGATAGAATTCAACTGTGAAGCCATCTGGTCCTGGACTTCTGTTTGTTGGAAGATTTTTAATCACAGTTTCAATTTCATTACTTGTGATTGGTCTGTTCATATTTTCTATTTCTTCCTGCTTCAGTCTTGGAAGGTTATATATACCTTTCTAAGAGTTTGTCCATTTCTTCCATGTTGTCCATTTTATTGGCATAGAGGTGCTTGTAGTAGTCTCTTAGGATGCTTTAATCCATTTGACTGCTGATGGGTGGGGCTGGGTACCCTCCCTGTTGGTTGTTTGGCCTGAGGCAACCCAACACTGGAGCCTACCTGGGCTCTTTGGTGGGGCTAATGGCAGACTCTGGGAGGGCTCACACCAAGGAGTACTTCCCAGAACTTCTGCTGCCAGTGTCCTTGTCCCCACGGTGAGCCACAGCCACCCCCGTCTCTGAAGGAGACCCTTCTACACTAGCAGGTAGGTCTTGTTCATTCTCCACTGGGGTCACTGCTCCTTCCCCTGGGTCCCGATGCGCACACTACTTTGTGTGTGCCCTCCACTTGTGGAGTCTCTGTTTCCCACAGTCCTGTCAAAGTCCTGCAATCAAATCACACTAGCTTTCAAAGTCTGATTCTCTAGGAATTCCTCCTCCTGTTGCCGGACCCCTAGGTTGATGTGGGGCTCAGAACCTTCACTCCAATGGGTGGACTTCTGTGGTATAAGTGCTCTCCAGTCTGTGAGTCACCCACCCAGCATTTATGGGATTTGATTTTACTGTGATTGCGCCCCTCCTACCGTCTCACTGTGACTTCTCCTTTGTCTTTGGATGTGGGGTATCTTTTTTGGTGAGTTCCAGTGTCTTCCTGTCGATGACTGTCCAGCAGCTAGTTGTGATTCTGGTGTTCTTGCAAGAGGGAGTGAGAGCACGTCCTTCTACTCCACCATCTTGGTTCAGGCAAGACTGGTAGTTCTGAGAATGCTCTCATACCTTCATTTAATTTCTAGATAGCAATTTCCTCTGTTAGGAGAACGACAAATCATATTATCTACAGTCTTACTCACCAAGCTTGAAATGATGTCTGAAAATATGAAAACCACACAATCACTACAGTGTCCTCTCCCACACTTATTAATATTTAGACAAAATCATTCAGATTCTGGGCCCATAAAACTAGCACAAACACAGCCTAGCCCATGGTACTACTTTACATATGAAAGAGATGCATTTGGAGTCCTGTTTTTAGAAAGAACTATGGAGAGACAAGATCTGAGCAAATCAGAGACAGAAGGCCACTAAAACTCCAGCCAATCACTCCTTCCGCTGTCCTCTTTCTTCAGTCCTTTACATATTGACAGACAGAATAACTATCCTAAGGCATGGCTCATATCATGTCATTCCCAGCTCACAAACCATCACAAACTGTCAAAGTCCAATTTCCCAAAGCCTTCTAAGATTTGGCTATTGATTCCCTCACTAGCATTAACTTCTGATGAATTCACCCATTAACAAGACATACCAAACTCTTCATTGTTCTCCCAATTGATTTTTGAAAGTTCCTTTCTGCTTATGGTAATCTCACTGCCTACTGAGAATGCCTCTTCAATTATTTCTGTTTGCAGAAATCTTACAGATTTTCCAAAACCCAACTCAATAGCCTCAACTCACATAATGAAAAGTTATTTGTAAATGCGTCGATTTTACTTAACACACAACAAACTCCTTGTGGTTAGGGGAAGTTTAGTTCATTTTTGCATACTCAATAAAATCTGGATTTGTGCCTAAAGATTACAATAATAATAGTAATAATAATAATGTAATGATTATGTGAATATGCATATAAATACATATATATGTGTATATATATATATTCCATTTTGCCATCTTCAGATTTAAAATAAGATCACGTCTTTCAATATTTAGATCAATATAAATATAATCCTCCAATACACTATCGAAAAATTATCCTTATTCCTTTCCTGCTTTCCCCCTACTTATCCAGATAAACTCTTATTCCCTCATAAATAACTCAGGGAAGGGACTAGTCATGGATACAAACGCTTCATGGCGGAAGAACTGAAAAGCTTTCTACTGTCTAAGAAATCTCTATTCTCTTGTATGCTTGCATTATTGCTGTAAATGGAAAGAAAAGGAGGTCACTCTTCTTGCAGTTCATTTCAGTCACTGTTTCCTTGTACCCCGATAAAGGAGACTTTGCAAAGTTACATTTTTTGTTGTTGAAAGCATCTTAAATTCACATACATTTGTATATTTTTCACATTTTTCTCCAAGGAATATTCAGAACACTTGCATTGTCAAGCTTTAGCCTAAGGCATTTGCATGGAACTATAGGTGGTTACTCCCCTAACCCAGCTCAGACCCAGATATTGACCCCAGGTCCTAATCCTTCCTTCCTTCTCCTCAAGCTGAGTTTCCTTTCAGGGACCCATGGTCTCTTTTCCTCCTTGATGGCCTCAGTAAGGCCCATACTAGTGTGTCAGAGATGCCACCTAATAGTTTGAACATTGAAAGTGAAAGGGTCAAAAAAGTACATGTAAAACTCAGGATTTTCTTGCATGCACATTATACTTCAATGAAGCTGACTTTCTTAAAAGATGACAGGTTAGAGTCTTTCGCCCCAGGAGTCCTCCTGGCTTTTTTGTTACCAATTTGATCACCTTTTCCTCAGTGATCTGAGATCTCGACACTGCAAATGTTATGGGGAGAGAGAGCCTCTGGTAGGCCAAAGAAATCTCCAGTCCCACCTTTTCCCGACAACACACTGACATGACTAATATCTTTCAAGTTTTGTTTTTCCAAAAGAGATTTAATGTCTCTGACTCCAGATATAAAGGCAAATAATAACTTGTAAGCAGAAGATTCTCCAATTTAAAAATAACTGAAAGAAATGAAGGAAAAAAAGGAGATGAGAGGGAAGTCAATAAAATATAATAATTGATCATCATTTCTATATTTCCTTAAGTTCTATAATGTGAAAGGCACAGTATTAAACATGTTTTGTATAGCTTCTCTTTTAATCCTCTCAACCACCCTGTTGTCCTTATTGACTGAGGAACTGGAGAATCAGAGCAATGAAGAATGTCCCCCAAATCACCCAGTTGGTGAATGTTACACTGAAGAGTAGAATTGAGATCTGTCTGATTCCACTACCTATATTGTTAGTCACCAAACTCAACTGCCCCATTATAAGTACCCAGTTTATTGAACTAGATGGAACGTAAGCAGCTTCACACTCCTTTAAAAAGGATAAACCAACTTCATCCAGTTTATTATACATTTTTCATGTATTGATAAAGATATATGGAACAAATATAAATTGTTTATTCAGGGCACTCTTCTAGGGTTAATTAAACTGGCTCCTCTCTGTCTCAGCATTTTTGTATCGGCATTTACTATATACATGTTTTCTTTTCTTCCCTCCTCTTCCTGTTCTGTACCACCAGGGTCTGATGAGGCAGCGATATTATCTTTCCACTAAAAGCAATTCCTTCGTTCCACAATACTGAATCACTGTATTTAAAATAAAATAACAATTTTCTGCTGTCACATTTTACAGTGGCTGCATTTGCCATATAGCCGTTATAATCACGGTGCATTTTGCAGATCTCTTATGCAACCAGCATCCCTTTCATTCGGTTTCTTTTTTTTTCCTCTCTCATTTCCTGTGTATGACTATTTGGTGAAATTGTATTTGGATTTGTGAACTATGTTCTTGGATTCAGCAGTTTAAAAAAGATGAAAAAAAAAAAGTTTTTTTTTCTCCTGCACTGCCAGCAGCTCTATCAAGTTTTTACTCTTGCCTTGAGATCTTCTCTGGTGTCTAAAACAGTGACTGATGCAGTGCCTTCTTGCTTATACAAGTACTAAGAACAATGACCACACATTGAGAAGCACTCATCCTGAAATAAAATTCCAAGTGTTTTTGATTTAGAAAACCTCTTGTACCTTTCCATCATATAGGCAGTAAAGCTAAAAATAATACAAGATGGTAAAAAAGTCCACATACTATTTCATAAGATGGTAAATGACTCGTATATAAATAAGGAATTGGGAGATAAAGACAATGTGACTCATGTTCATTAGCACAGGTTCATTAGCACATGATTTCTTGAAGGTCAGATACTTCTTTCACAAATTTGCCTTTCGTGTCTGCAAAGTACATATACATGTGTTATTTTTCATTAATTTTTTAAAATTTAATTTTCCTTCACTAGAGGTTAACATTATGTCCTTCAGACAGTAAAAATACACATGGAAAGACTGTTATTTCCAAAACCCATGGAAAATTGCTTTGTGATTTGAACCATGAGCTGCTGTGTTTCACACACCCACTGATCTCCACTGCTCTTTTATATGACAAGTTACAATGAAGGGGAAGAACTCGTGGCCAGTTGCCAGATAGCCCTGCCACTTACCAAATGTCAGAGAGCAAGTTACTTAACCCGCTGAGCCTCAGTTTTCTCACCTAGGAACTCAAGATAATAATATCTACACTGAAGAGTTCCTGAGAAGATTAAATGATATAATAAAGCACATACACAAAAATCCTCCAATTCATACAGAATTCTCAAGAATGGTAACTATTAGTATCACTGACTATTGCCTTTAAGGTTGTTTTCAAAAATATAAATGGTCATATACCTAGAACTGTTTTGAAAGTTTCAAAATTAGTTATTGCTGCCTAGAGCTACACTTTCTGAACCCTAATGGCTATTTGTCAAGTATATCAAAGGCTGACTAAGTAAAATTCCAATGATGAGAATTTTTTTGATCAAGTTCAGCAGTTAACTATAGGATTGCTGAGGAGAAAGTGCCTTTCCACTCCACTGTCCCCAAACCAATCAACAGTTTTAAATTAGAGAGTCATACTTCTTCCACTGATTTGCAAAAGGGAGGGTGTCCTTTTATATTACATACATGTGTACTTATGTGCGTGCATGTGCACATGCACACACACACACTTTAGTCAACTTGCTCAGAAGTTAGATGATCAATAGAGCTACAGAGGAAAATAAAAGAGGAAAGAAGATAGATAATGTTGAGGAGGGAGGGAGTGCTACTTTAAATAGGGTAGTCGATGAAGAAGTATCATTTGAAAAACTGAAAGAAGTGGAAAAGATATTCATATGCATAAAATTAAGGAAGAGTATTCCAGGCTGATGGAACAGCCAATGCTAACACCCCAAGGCAGAAATGCGCTTTCTCTGGTCCAAGAAGAGCAAGAAGTCAGCATGGTTGGAGCCAGTGGTCAAGCTGGGAGGAGCAGGGCCCTGATCTCTAAGAAGGACTTTCATTTTATTACAAGGTAGGAGGCCAATAGAGGTTCAAGCAGAAGAGCAACATGATCCCAGACATTGTTTAAAAGGATCCCTATAGCTTCTTTGTAGACATAGACTGTAGGGTGGAAGGAGAGAGACCCAGCAAGGAGATTATTGGCCAAAATCCAGGCAAATGAGCAGAGGAAATAATGAAAAGTGTTTGGATTCTGGATATATTCTGAAGGCAGAGATAATAGGACTTATGAACAGACAGGATGTGGCATATACTGAAACAGGCTAAGTCCAAGATGTTTTGTTTGAGCAATATGGAGGAAGACATAATCGTTTATTCAGACAGGGAAGGCTGATGAGAAGAGTTTGGAGAGAAGATCAGGAGCTCAGTCTGGGACATGTTGATTCTGAGATTTTTATGAGACATCCACTTACTTAATAGAAAGTTAAGATATTCAAGTGTGGATTTTAGGGGAGACATGTAGGCAGCTATAGAAATTTAATTATCAACAACATACAGATGATATTTAAAACCTTGAGGATGGATAAGATCCTCTGGGAAGCTGCAGGCGCAAGGAGGATTCTTCCCTGGGATACTTCAAAAATTAGGGGTTTGGGGAACTAAGAAATCAGACTTAGAAAGTGTTGCCCCTGAGATGGAAGTTAAGCCAGGAGCTTCATGTTTTTCCAGAAGCCAGGTGAAAATGAATATCAAAGGAGAAGGTATGATAACTGAGTCAAATGCTGCCAATAGTTGAAGTAAAGGGTGGGCTGTGAATTCACCGTTGGACTTAGCAAAGTCCAACTAAAAGTTGGATCAAAGTCCATTACTAACTTTGACTGGAACAGCTTCAGCAGACTATTAGGGGAGAAAACTGGTTTAGAATGAATTTAAAAGACAATCTGAAAGAGACAGCAAGTACTGACAACTCTCTCTAGGCATTTTGCTGTAAAGAGAGGCTATGAAATGAGGAGAGCTCTGGATTAGACTGTGAAGTCAAGAGAAGGTTTATTGTTGTTTGCTTTTCTGTTGTGGTGATTATTATTTTTTGTTTGGGGAGTATTTTTGTTTTGTTTTTCTGAGAAAGTGTAATCTCTTCCTTTCTCATTCCTTCCCTGTGTCCTGAGGGTGAGCATGAGTCAGAGGACGGAACTAGTGGAAATTGACTTGAAAAGCTTTTCACAAATAAAACTCTTTGTAAAAAATCTTTCTTTCCAAATCTGTCTTTTCTGGAAACTTTTCCTGACTGCCATGTGAAGGGAATGGCATTAGTACATAAAATTTTCTAAAGTTGTTTGGCAATGGGAGCCCTCTTACATATCATAGAAACCATTAATATTTCTTAGTTGTTTATATTGGTTAGACAGTGTTTCTGGAATCTTTTTGTTATTGTTTTAGAATCCTTAGGATGAGAAAATGCTTATTCCAGTGTGGAGTAATAATTGCCACTTTAATCTCTGCCCATCGCATCTTAGGGGACTTCCTGTTTCTGATGGCTCAGAAGTGCTGACTTACAAGGAGCCAAATCTGACCCTGTTGCTTACTGCTTTATTAAAAAAAAAAATCCTTCAAACTGTGTTGCAACTATTGCCATGCAATTCCCTGGACTTGCAAATGAAGAAAAAAGATTAAGGCAATTTTTCAGAGGGGTCCAGGTAGCTCACAATTTGTTGACTTTCAGAATTTTAGACTATTAATAGAGCAGTTAATAGAATTTGGATAAAAAGGCTGCATATTTTACTAAACTATTGATACTTTAGGGCAGACACAAATATGATTCCATTGCTCCCAAACCTGATGATACCAGCTACGATTATGTTTGTAATACATAATGATATAAATCAATTAGGTAATTTAATTACATAATAATGTAATGAACTATTATATAAACTTATGAAATATAAACATGAAAGGGGGTTGTTATTTCTATGAAAAATAAGCCTAATCCTTTGGTAAATAAATAAAAACATTGAAAAATTTACTATCTAAATAAGGTGAGATGTCTTCAAATGATGTGGACAAAACAATTATAAAAATGTACAATTCTACAGTCAAATTTTTTGTTAGTGTTTTAAGTTCTCACTCTAAAGGAAAGTAATGCATTGTGTACACATGACCTTGAATATTGATGACAACTTGAATATTTAACTATAAGTCCCAGATCTATAAAAAATGCTTGCCTCATTAAAAATTGGTAAATGGATATACATTTGAATGTTTTACATGTAAAAAACTTTATATACCCATTTTTATGATTTCCTGCTTTAACCAGTTTTTTGATTAACTGACTATGAGTCAAGGTTCTTCAGAGAAACAGATCAAATAGGAGATATATATATCTATGCCTATCTATATATACATGTATAGAGAGAGATAACAGATATAGAAATGACATTATTATAGATTATAGATGTATGACATTTACTATAGATTATATAGAGAAATATACAACATATATAGACATTTATTATAGGGATTGGCTCACATGATTGTGGAGTTCGAGAAGTCCCATGATCTGCTGTCTGCAAGCTAGAGAATCAGGAAAGCTAGCTTTGCAATTCAGTCTGAGTCCAAAGGCCTGAGAGCCAGAAGAACTCCGTTTAAGTGCCAGTCCATATCCAAAGGCCTAAGAACCAGGAGTGCTTATGTCTGAGGGCAGGAGAAGACGGATGCCCCATCTTAAGCAAGAGAGAGCAAATTTGCCCTTCCTCCACTTTTGTTTTATTCAGGCCCTCAAAGTGTTGGATGACACGTATGCATATTGGTGAGGCCATCTTCTTTAGTCTACAGATTCAAATGCTAATCCTTTCCAGAAACAGCTTCACAGACACTCCCAGAAATAATGTTTACCAGCTATCTGCGCATCCCTTAAGCCAGTCAAGTTGACACATACAGTTAACCATCACACTGACCATCAAAATGTTCACAGTTTTTACTCTATTTCTCAAGAATTTTATTTTTAAAATATTCAAGTGGCTTTCTAAAATACAGGTAAATGAATCTTTAGGTTAAATTTTGCATTCAACTCTATTCAATAACCTTATATCCTAGGTATTTTTCAATGTTATTATAAGTCTTATATAGATATTATTTAAAATATATTAACAATCAGTTCAACAGAGGCCAAGCCAGTTAGAATAGAATGCTGGTTAATCAGAATTTAAGCCAGTCATACACAACCTGTATGCACAGAACATACCTATATGTCCAAAATCATTTTAATAATCATCTTTCAAATAGATAGGCCATATTTTATTTCATCACAGTACTAATCTTAGACTTGAAGGTTGTTTTTTTTTTTTCCTCTGATACTAACATGTAACAAACACACATGCCAATCACTTTACTATGTTTTTGAATAGAAAATTAATTCTTTTCTTTATGACAAAATGAACTGAGAAAGAGACGAAGACACTATTGTTTGTCATTGACTAGGCTTCTTGCTTGCTAGCCATTTATTGCATTATTTCTTTCAGAAAGTATTTAAAGTGCAGTGAGTAGTAAGTGTTACAAATAAATCCTTTCACTTCTTTTAAATTCAACTGTATTCCCTAAGATTCAGGTTTATATATTTAGTGGCTATACTTTCCAAAATTCTCCAAATAATTATTTGAACCTCACTTCGTTTTGGCTATGAAGAATTAGAAAAATGACATGAAAGGTATTTCCCCCAAATTAAAGACAGAATGTAAAATTCACAGTCCTTAATTATCCTGCTTTCTGTGCTTGAATTTTGAGTGGAACTATATGTATTTTCATTTGAAAGTACTAATGCTGGTGCTATGTCAAAATTTGCCTATGCCATCCCAAAGGATTCAATAAAAACTCTGTTTCTACAATAACTTAATATTTTGATATTAATAGTTTCCCAGACTGTACCAGAACATGCCTGATTGCTGTTCAATGCATAAACAACATTTTTAGACTGCATTCCTAAAACATTTGTATCCTCAAGAATTAAAAACTGTCTAGGGCATTTTTAATTTCCTCCCAAGAATCCTTAATTCATACTTCCATGTGATAGTTAAATATCTCATTAATTTTGAATATGTCAAACACAAAAGATTAAGACAAGAGCTTTTTGAAGGCTTCTAAATTTTACACTTTCCTTGGAAGTTCATGCAAAAAGTGTCTGGCATTTTTGAAAGTTTTCATTCTGACAGTTTACAAGCTAACTAAGAAGGAATATTTCTCCTAATCTCTTAGCCTAGCACAGCACACTAATTTCAGAGTGGTAAACATGTAAACCTGGGACTCAACAAATTTTAGGACTTAGAGTTACTTCATATTCTCATAGAGTCCATCTTCATTTTATTAATGAACAAATGTATGTCGAAAGACTCCAGAAAATTATTCACAGTCACACAGCAAATAAACTCCTAGTCCAGCTTACTTTCACTGCAATGTACTGTCAGGATCCTGTGACTGTTACCCCAAAATAACCAACTAAAAAAAAAAACAAAACATCATATGTATTATATCTCCATAATGCTATACATTCAGTTTAACTTTTTTTCCCTACTCAACATATTGGTTGCCACAGCATTCTGGAGAAAAAAAAACCAATAGTACCAAACTGGAAGTAAACTAAGTCCAATTGCTGGTTTCCCATTCCTGAGATTTCTTGACTGAATCCTCCTTTCCCCAACTACTTGTGCTGAGGGGGCAAAAACTGAACTCTATTTTACAGAGCAGAGACCTACATATACCAGAAAGTAGGATTTGATTACACATTGTACTGAGATTACATTTGATGCTGTTTCTCTTTTACCTATAACCTCCATTAAAAGCAACTGCTTTGATTACACATTGTACTGAGATTACATTTGATGCTGTTTCTCTTTTACCTATAACCTCCATTAAAAGCAACTGGTCCAGACTGCTGGGGAATTGATGGATATGGATAAATTCAAATGAGTAGTACTGAAATAGCCAATTAATGCCTCATGGAAAGTTCTGAATGCCAATGTGCTCTCAAGTGATATACTAAAGAAAGCTGCTTTCAATGGACAAAAGTTTTCCCCACCATACTCTATGTGGGTCTCCAGTTTATTGAGTAACTTTCTAATATCCAGAACTACATTCCTCCCACCTCATACCAAAGCACTGAGGGTGTCATCTTCTCTATCTGTGTTACCTTCTCGATCAGTACATTTTTCCTAGGTTCATACCCAAAGCAAGGAGAAGTGTAAACTGAAGTGACTGGCATTTCAAAGAATTAGAGGCATCACACTGAGCTGTAAGGTACCTTATGAGCAGTGGAAGCCACCTTAAATATAGAAGCACATTACTAATTTTCTCCCTTGCCAAGAGAGCTTAGTTTTCAAAATGGAATCTTGAAGACTCTTTGTACCCTATGTGACCCTTCATTTCTGGGGTTGTACTGGCAGATCATTTAAAGCCATCTAGCTAAGCTGTATAATATTATAATGATACTGTCACATAAGAAGATTTCATATGAAATTAATGAAACACCATTTACCTCAGACAAGAGCTGTGAAAGCTTAGAGCACTCTCCCAGGGTGTACTTTTTCTATACCAAGTCTGTCTTAAGGAGAAAAAACAAAACAGAACAAAACAAAAAAAGTTAAATCATAATGCAAAGTACAATTCCAGAAACCAGTTTTGCTAAATGTTTTCCTCTGTTTTGTTTGTTTTCCTTAATTTGAGGATATTAAATTTCCTCTAGCTTCTCATAAACATAGAACTGTTTAATTAAAATCAATAGAAAAAAAATTAAAGAGAAAAATAAAAACAAAGAAACATGAAAATGTGGTATCTTGAAAATATTCATTACCTCTCATTGGTCTCCATGTAATTACAAAGTGGAAAAGTAATTAATTCTTTTGAGATCCCAAAACTCAATATGCTCTCTCCAGATATAAAACAGAATATATTTTTTTCTTTTTTATGTAGCATGTATGAAATGTAAGTAGCTATATCTAGTTAGGGGATGCAGAAAAACAAAATGCACACCAATGTCAAGAAAGCAGTTAAATTTCAGTAACGCGCTTACTCATTTTAATCTGCCAAGATGAGTCCTCTTTTTATGGGTTTTAAGCAAACAGAAAGAATGTGCAAAAAAAGCATTTGCCCTTTTTAACTTGTCCAACTCTTCGTGTTTGGTATTGATATTTGTCTCCCACAGTCTCCTTTGTTTACCAACAATTATTTTTTTCCAATTATTCATTTCACCCCAATACGCGGTGCATATATGTTAGATATCTGGGCCACTATTCTATTGTACTTAATTAGCAATAGGATTCATGTATCTATGCACATATACATTTACCATTTATCACCCTCCTTCTGTGTGACAGATGTGGGCTAAGCACTTCTGAGGGTAATGCATTACCCTCAGAAACCTGGAGTACAGTACAGTAGTTCCCAACATATATTTATTTTTCAGTATAAGAACCACTTTTAAATATCAAATAATTTTGAGTACCACCCCAGATATCAGAGTAGTTATACTTTTACAAGAGAAAATACGGTGAAAGTAAAGCTACTATGAAATCACTGTCTCTTAAAACTAGTTGACAATTAATCATCATAGCTATGTGTTTTTAAATGGGAGTACTTATATATGTGAGAAGTAGTATTTCTTTTATTTGTGTAGAGGGTTGAGCGTCTAGAATTTTGATTAGACTGTTTTGAATATGATTCCCAGCTGGTCCATGTACTTTCCAAGTAGCCCTGGACAAGTGTTCTGACTTTTTAAAAACTCTTTTCAATATAGAAAAACGGGCAAAATAGTACTCTACTTCTTAGCGTTATTGTCAGGACCAAATAAATGACACATGTAGGTAACTGGGAGAGTCCCTGGTACAAGTTGTTTTTGACAACTGGTTTTTTTAAAATGTTTATTATTATATCTACAGACAATGGCTGAGAAGGATTTCAGAGTCTCTTGAATAAGGAATTGGCACCAGCTGAGTCTCAGGGGTGAAGCATGTGTTTGAAAGAAAGAGAGCAGCCTCTAAAGAGGCTGCGGTGGATAAAGACTTTGCCAACAAATCACAACCCTAATTGTAAGGATGAACTAATTGTAATCCCCAGAAGAACGTGGACTTTGTGTCTTCGCTATTGCCTAGGGCAGTTCTTGGCACACAGTAGAAACACAATGAATAGTTTCTGAATTCATTAACTTCTGCCAAAATTTGAAGATAAGGTGGAGGGAGGAAGAGCCATTTCTAACCCTGTATCTGTGGATGAAGAATCTCACAAAACTATTTTATCTAAATCTGGAAAAATACATATAGGAATTTGATTTTTCCCCACAATGCAGAGCAGAATTCAAGCTACCTCCAAAGACTGCTTATTACTCAGCTGTATTCCAAAGTTTTGACTATGCCCCATGTCACCAAACATAATATTTTAATACCTGTGTCTTTCTTCATTTTTTTCTGATTTTCACTAATTCACACCATCAGCTTAGTTCAAAAACCCCATAGGCTTCAGTGTAGCAGGGAAATCTTCGAAAATACAACTTTAACAATTGAACAGTTAACCCACACACAAAAGAAGAAAACAAAAAACAAAAAAACAGCCTACACACCAGAGAAGGGCAGACTTGAAAGGTAAATCTTAAATCTTAAAATATGGATGAACTCATTTTATGAAAAATATATGAATACTGTGAAGTAGAAGTAAAATGGGATTCATTTTCAATAACAACACACTGTGACCCTAATGTTCTCATTTCCACTTCACTTTCCCAGAACATACAACCAACGGCACTTAAAAAATGCATTTAACTCCTCTCCAGAGAGTATGAACATTTTAAAGCATTAAAAAGTGGCTGCCAATGAAAAGGAACTCATCTACAACTTGAAGATTAGTAGCTGCTTTCCCACTGAATCCTAAGAAGCAAATTTTCACTTCTCTTCACTCATATTGCATTCAGCATACCTGTGAATTAATTCAGTACAGAATCTCACATTTAAATTCTGGTTGGTATGATATTTCTTCCTTCTGTAGTCAGGGATGAGGTGGGTACAGGAAGGATGTCTCTTATTCAGCCTATGCCCCAATGGTACAAATGTCATTAAAAGGTCACTCGCTGGAGCTGTGACTAACAGGAATCTGAGTTTATCTTTCTACAGTACCAGCTTCCCAAAATATTGTCAATGAAAATGGAGATGTTCCTTATGTCCCTTTCAAGGATTTCTCAAGGTCATCAGAGTGACTTGTAAATCTAACGAATGCTAGCGTATACCCTCTGGACATGTCTAGAATGCATAAAAAGTAACAAAACTAGTAAACAAAGGATTCTGGTCTAGAGTAAGTTAATAGAGTGTGATTTAATCTGTGACAGGAATTTTGTAAGGTAGAGGTATCCTGATTCAACTGGTCCCTTATTGACAGGGGAATAATACCAAACAAACCAGAATATCTCTGGACAGAATCTGGATCACTATATTTTATTTATTTATTATTATTATTATTATTTTGGCCGCACCACACGGCATGCAGGATTTTAGTTCCCCGACCAGGGACTGCACCCGTGCCCCCTGCAGTGGAAGCACAGACTCTTAACCACTGGACCACCAGGGAAGTCCCTGGATCACTATATTTTAAAAGCTCCTAGGAGATTCTAATATCCAAATATCTTTGTAAACCATCAGTAGTAATATTACTAAAGGGAACCATTTATTGAAGTTCTCAATGAGCTAGGCACTATCTTGAGAAATGTATATACATTATAATATTTATCCTTAAATGTCTATGAGTCAAATATTATTTTATTTTATGAGCAAGGAAAATAACACTACAAGGGATTAAGTAACTTGCCCAAGATCACAAAAAATAGTAAAAGTCTATATTAAAATTCAAATCTAGGCATGCTTGATTCCAAATAGATTTTGGAATTTACATAAGTTTGTAATTCTATGAAAATGTCTGTCATCCTTTTGTCCACTCATAGATGGTTAAATTTTTTTTTAATTTTTAATTTTATATTGGAGTACAGTTGATCTACAATGTTGTGTTAGTTTCAGGTGTACAGCAAAGTGATTCAGTTATACATGTATAAATTCTTTTTCAAATTCATAGATGGTTAAATTTTTATTGCAAAATGCATTGAATAATTGTATTGTCAGTTTTCTTGAGCTGCGAACTGTTTCCCAGAAAACTTTTTTCTGTCTGGTGCTGGTTAGAATTAGCCAAAAGAAAAATTTGTATGAGATTTGGAGAGGAGGGAAGTAAAAGAAGCAAAATAGCACAAAATTACTCTCTGATGTCTTCATCAGTAGTTGCAAGTGTATGCCCAGCAGATCCATCTTTCTTTTCTTTCCTCCACACAGCACCCTGCTCCTCCTCCCCAACTGCAGGCTCCACTGACCAAGAGATGGGCCAGCTGACCCACAGAGGCAAAAGCTTCTAGAGACTTCTCCAACTCCTCATTCCCATCCTACTTCTGCTATTGGATGAGCCTGGCTTTTCAGATCAAATGGTTAGCAACCAGCCTTGTATAAAATTTCAGTTGCTCCATATCAGCACTTGGAATGTCAGTTTTTAAATTTTAGCTATGTTAATTGGATTACAAAGGTATCGAATTGTTGTTTTAATTTGTGTGTCTATGATAATTACTATAGCTGAGTAATTTTTTCCTGTATTTATTGGTCATTTGGATATCCTCATCCATGAAATGCCTGCTCAAATCTCTTGCTCATCATTCTGTTGGATTCTGTCTTTTTAATATTGACTTGTAGAAGAACTTATTGTAATGTGAATACAAGCTATTTATTGGGTTACATGTGCTATAAATATCTTCTATTCCCTATATAAAGTTTGTAAGTCAACTTCATCAATCTTTTTCAATATGGTAAATTTTGCTTTTTCTATCTGAAAGTCATGACTGTATTAGCTTCCTGAGGTTTTTACATTTTATTTTTTACATTTAAATCTTCAGTCCTTCTGGGATTGATTTTGGTGTATGACGTAAAGTAGGGGTTAAACTACATTTTTTTCTTATATACCACCCTATTATTCAAACATCATTTATTGAAAAGCCTATTCTTTTACCCCAGAGCTCCTCAGTGACAACTTTTTTCATAAAACAAATGTCAATATACGCTTGACACTCTTCCTGAGAATTCATTTCTGTCCTATGGATCTAGTATAGTAGTCTATCCTTGTGACAACACTGTACTTTCTTAATTACTACGTATTTAAAATAATCCTTGTTATCAGATAGAGCAAATCTTTCCCACCTGTTTTTCATCAGCCATATCTTAGCTAGTTTTGGCTTTTTTCCATTTTCCTATAAAAGTTAGAATCAACTTGTCAAGTTACATACATACATGCAGATTTTAAGAAAATACTCTTGTGATTTGATTGGGTTGAAATGAAACTATCAATCAGTTTGGGGAATATTGATAGGTTGACAGTACTGTGTCTTCTAATGCATGAACATTCTTCATTACTCCATTTATTTAGGATTTTAAAAATTCCTGTCAATAATGTTTTATATTTTCTGCATGAGGGTCTATTACAGTTATTTCATTTTTTTTCTCAGATTTTGAAGTTTTTAATACTACTATAGGCAATATCATTTAAAAATTATATTGTCTGCTGTTATTACTACTCATTAAATCAAATAATTGATTTGAGGAATCTTTTGAGTTTTCTAGGTATAAAATATATTATCTGAGAATAATGATAGCTTATTTCTTGCTTTCCAATCCTTCTACTTATTATTATTATTTTTTTTTCTTCTCTTACAGTCCTGTATAGGTCCTAAAGAAAAATGTTAAATAGAAATGGCTGTATCTGCCATCTTTACCTTACACAAATCTTCAAAAGGAAGCTTTCATCATTTTGCCAATATAAGCAAGACGTTGCTGTAGGTTTCTTTTAAAGATCTATTTTTTGGGGGGGAGGAGAAATTAAGAAATTTTCCTCTTTTTCTAGATAGCTAAGATTTCATACATAAACAAACATTTATATATAAATATATTTAAATACATTTGAGATACTTTTCCTACAACTATTGAAATAAATTATTTTTTCCCTTTACTCTATAAATAAATTGCATTGGTTGATTTACAAATCTTAAACAAGCTTCCATCCCTGGTATAAAACCAACTTTGGTTTGTTAGAGAACACTTTTAAGATATTGTTGGATTAGCCTGAGGATATTTTACTTAGCACTTTTACATCTATGTTAATGAATGAAAACGACCTATAATTTTCTTTTCTCATTGTTTCTATTGACAACTCCGATGTCACTCTAACTGTTGTGCCTTTGAGTTCAATCTGCTGATTTTTCCCTGGTTGCTTTTAATATTTTTCTCTTTATTTTTCTGAAGTTTCTTGACTAAGATTTGATGTGATTTAGTCTGGAATTCTTTCTATCATTCTTATGATTTGTAAAACTTCTTTGAAACTGAAATATTTAATTATTGTCTCTTCAAATACAACTTCTGCCCCATTCCATCTTTCCTTTTATTCTGGGACTGCAAAGTGGTATATATTAGCCTTCCTGGTGTATCCTTTATGAATATTACATTTATACTGAATCTTTTCCATAGTTTCTTCTCTCTGTTCTTAATTCTGTGTATTTTATTCTGATATAGCTTTTACTTCACTGTATATTCTCTCTTTAGCTGTATCCAATATGCTGTTAAACTCACCATGTAGGTTCTTAATTTCTATTATTATATTTTTCAGTTCTTTAATTTCTGTTTCCATTTTTCATATTTAAATTTTTTTTTTTTGCCAAATTGTTCAATCTTGTCTTAGCTCCTTGAATACAGTATAAAGTTATTTCTTATTTTGTATCAGATAAATTAGGATATATGGAGCCCCTTTTTCTATTGTCTTTTTCATTTTTTCAACTCCTCCCTGTTCACAATGTCCTTGTCATTTGTCCCATTATTTTTTATTTTTTGCTCAATGTTTTATTATAAATATTTGGGAAACTACAAAAGGAAAAAGAGGCCAGGATGATTTTTCCACCACAATTTAATTTTGCTTCTGCCAGGTACCTGGGGGCAATATCACTCAGGGATTACTTTAAGTCAGGTTCAGGGATGTGAATGATAATAAGCTGAGGCACGGTCTCCTGCAAGGCCTTGATGAATACCAGTTCACACTTAATGGGCACAGCTCCATTAACCTGCCCTGGCATCTCACCTGCAGCCCCTGGCCAGATCATTCTTCACTATGTTATTCAGAATTTAACATCTTTAAGCAGATGTTTTCATAATATTTCCAGACTTTTTATCTGTGCTCAGTAGAGAATTGGCATAAATTACTTAGTTTGCCATAATGGGAAATAGAAGTTCATTAACCCTTTATTTTTTGTGATATTTAGGCAAATTGCTTATCCCCTCCAAGCCTCTGTGTGGAAAAAGGAGAGTCTTATGTAGAACGTGCCCCTTTTATTTCATCTCAATACACTTTGTAGTGACTCCATTTCCAGTTCAGGGGTGAGATAAGATGACTATTGTTTATGATCATAGATTTTTATGTGTAAAACATACAAAATAGGAAGTCATTTTTATTTATTTATACTTATTGGGAAAATACCATATGTATTCTAATAGAAACACACACACACACACACACACATAAACCAACTAAAACGATGGCAAGACAAAGCTTGCATTAAAAATGTTACAGATAAGATAGGGAACTGACCTACTCATAACTCATCTTCTCCTTGCCGAGGGTCCATCATAACCATTCCAAATTGAGATAAAAATCTTCAAGCAGAACACCCAAGAGAGAACAATTTACAACAACTATCTACCTCAAAGTTCCATGAAGAGTCTCTCTTGTCTACTAATTTACCTGAGTACCTTCTGAGCAGCTGAGACCTGTGCAATTTGCAGTAAAGGGTCTCTTCCTTTAGCTATATAAATAAGGCAGGAACCAGCTCCTACCTCTGTATGTTAAATCTCCTTTTCATTGTGAAGTAAACAGTTAGGGAACATTGGAAAAACAATAAAAATTCAATTAAGAAGCCCCCAAGACCTTGGCTTTGTTTTTAGTTGTCAGGCAAACCTAACAGTGTACAAAGGAGGAAAGTTAAAAACCAGTAAACTAGGTGTGTAGTCCAAGATGACAGTGTAGAAAGAGCCTAAACTCACCTCCTCCCTTGGACAAACCGAATACTTTACTACATACAGGGCAAATCCTCCTGAAGGAAAACTGAGGGCTGACTGAACAGCTTTTGTACAACAAATGATAGAGGGATCACATATATATGGGTAGAAGAGATGGAAACAGGGTATTGATGGCAACCCCACTTCTGAATCAGTGACCTGTAGTAGAGAGGGTTATCATTAAGGGATTGCAATATTCACAAATCAATCAACATGATACACACTGGCAAAAAGAAGGATCAAAATCATATGATCATCTCAATAGATGCAGAAAATGCATTTGACACAATTCAAATCCATTAATTTAAAAAACTCTCAAAAAAGTGGGTATAGAGTGAACATACCTCAACACCATAAAGCCCATGTATGACAAATTCACAGCTAACATCATACTCAACAGTGTAATTCTGAAAGCTTTCCCTTTAAGATCATGTTCCTTCAAGGGAACAAGAAATGAATGCCCACTCCTGCCACTATTATTCAGTATGGTATTGGAAGTCCTAGCCATAGCAATCTGACAAGAAAAATAAAAGGAATCCAAACTGAAAAGGAGTAAGTCAAACTGTCACTATTTGCAGATGCCATGGTACTATATATAGAATATCCTAAAGACGCAACCAAAAAATAAAAAAACAACAACAACAAAAAACCATTAGAACTAATAAATGAATTAAGTAAACTTGCAGGATACAAGATTAATGTACAAAGATCTGTTGCATTTCTATACACTAATAATGAACTATCAGAAAGAAAAATTAAGAATATAATCCCATTTTTTTTCCAAAAAGAATTAAAATACCTAGGAATAAATTTAACCAAGAAGGTGAAAGATGTGTGCTCTGAAAACTGCAAGACATTGATGAAAGAAACTGAAGATGACTCAAGTAAATGGAAAGCATGCTCAAGGTTTGGAAGAACTAATATTGTTAAAATGTCCAAACTACCCAAAACAATCTATAGTTTCATTACAATCCTTATAAAAATGTCCATGGTGTTTTTCACAGAACTAGAACAAATGACTTTAAAATGTATATGGAAAGAAAGAAAGGAAGGAAGGAAAGAAGGAAAGGAGGGAGGGAGGGAGGGAGGAAGGAAACTATGAATAGTCAAAGCAATCTTGAGAAAGAAGAACAAAGCCAATTATCATGCTCCTTGACTTCAAACTATACAACAAAGCTATAGTAATCAAAACAGGTAATCAAAATTGTATGGGCACAGAAACAGACACATAGATAAGTGGAACAGAATAGAGGGCCTAGAAGTAAGTCCATGCTTATGTGGTCAATTAATCTATGACAAAGGAGGTAAGAATATACAATTGGGAAAAGACAGTTTCTTCAATAAATGCTGTTGGGAAAACTGGACAGCTGCATACAAAAGAGTGAAACTAGACCACATTCTTATACTATATACAAAAATAAACTCAAATTGGGTTAAAGACTTAAATGTAAGACCTGAAATCATAAAACTCCTAGCAGATAACACAAGCAATGAGCACTTTGACATCTGTCTTAGCAATATTTTTTTTGGATATGACTCCTCAGGCAAGGGCAACAAAAGCAATAATTAAGACATGGAACTACATCAAACTAAAAAGCTTTTGCACAGCAAAGGAAACCATCAACAAAATGAAAAGGCAGCCTACAAAATGGAAGAAGATATTTGCAAATGGTTTGTCAGATAATGGGTTAATATCCACAATATGTAAAGAACTCATAAAACTCAATAACAAACAAGCAAACAATTCAAGTAAAAAATGGGCAGAGGATCTGATTATTTTTCCAAAGAAGCCATACTGATGGCCAACAGGCATATGTAAAGATGCTCATCACCACTAATCATCAGGGAAAGGCAAGTCAAAATCACAATGAGATATTACCTCACACTTGTCAGAATGGCTATTATCAAAAAAAAAAAAAAAAGAGAGAGAGAAAGAAAAATAACCAGTGTTGGTGAGGATGTGGAGAAAAGGGGACCCTTGTGCACTGTTGGTGGGAATGTAGATTGGTGCAGCCACTATGGAAAACAGTAGGGAGGTTCCTCAAAAACCTAAAAATAGAACTACAATACGATCCAGCAATGTCACTTCTGAGTATTTAACCGAAGAAAAATTTAATTTAAAAATATATGCACCTCAGTGTTAGCATTATTTACAATAGCCAAGATATGGAAGCAACCTAAGTATCCATCAATAGATAAATAGATAAGGAAGATGTGATATATATATATATAGAGAGAGAGAGAGAGAATGGAATAACGGAATATCACTAAGCCATAAAGAGAATGAAATCTTGCCATTTATGATACATGGAAGGACCTTGAGGGTATTATGCTAAATGAAATAAGTCAAACTGGGAAAGACAAATACTGATGAATTCACTTAAACGTCGAATCTAAAAAACAAAATAAGTGAACAAAAATAACAAAACAGAAATAGACCCATAGATACAGAGAACAAACTGGTGGTTGACAGAGGGGAGGTGGGTGGTGTGGGAAATAAGAGAAGGAGCTTGAGAGGTACAAACTTACAGTCATAAAATTAATAAGTCATGGGGATGTAATGTACAGCATATGGAATATAGTCAATAATAGAGAAATAATTTTGTGTGGTGACATATGGTAACTAGACTGGTTGTTATCATTTTGTAATGCCTAAAAATAATGAATCTCTATGTTGTATACTTGAAACTAACATAATACTGTAAGTCAAGTATACCTCAATTTAAAAAAAAGGAAATTCTATTTTGAAATTCAAAGCCATGCTGTTCCGATTCTTCAAATGTAAAATGAGGTTTCCTCATACCTACCTTACAGGTTTGTAAGGGAGGATTAAGTGTGGAAATTCATTAAAGCACTTCCATAATTCTCGGTACTTTGGTCTAAAGAAAAGTTAGGTTATTACTATGATTATAATGTGAATTACAATATGTTGATTTTAAAAGTGTACCCACATAAGAATTACTGGTTGTCAAAATAATTAATTAATAACCTTACCTCATGTTTACAGAGATCTACTTTTTGCAGTCTATAATTTAATCCTTGGACAAAGCCTGTGGGAAGCAGCTGAGACTCAGTGTAAAAAATTTTTGCTTTGTGTTAGAAAGAAGATCTGGAAGATCTGGATTTAAATCACCATTGTGATATCTGTTAGTCATCAAACTTAGCAAAAAATCGTCTAGTCTCTCTCTGCCTCAGTTTTCTTATATGCAGACTGAGGATAATACATTCCTCACAGGTTTGTCAGGAGTAAGTAGACAGCACATGTAAAAGTACCTACCTCTATGGGCAAGGAGGCACTCAAGAATGGTCATTGTATTACTAGCCCCATTTCAAAGATGAAGAAACTGAGATTCAGAGAGTTAGACGTGTCAGAGTTACTACATGAAAAGGAAATGATGGCACTGAAAATAAAATGCAGTTTATATGAATGTCTATTCCAGCACTCATCCAAAGAACTATGCTATATTTTTGCATTTGTGAACAACAGACGTCAGCATAAAATATATGCTGAACATTACTCAACTTGTTCTATATGATTCAGCAATCATTATGTGTCCCAAAGACCCAATTAGAGTAGCAATTACCCACAAATAAAAATACAAATATGGGGCTTCCCTGGTGGCGCAGTGGTTGAGAGTCTGCCTGCCAATGCAGGAGACACCGGTTCGAGCCCTGGTCTGGGAAGATCCCACATGCCGCGGAGCAACTAGGCCCGTGAGCCACAACTACTGAGCCTGCGCGTCTGGAGGCTGTGCTCCGCAACAAGAGAGGCCGTGACAGTGAGAGGCCCGCGCACCGTGATGAGGAGTGGCCCCCGCTTGCCACAACTAGAGAAAGCCCTCGCGTAGAAACGAAGACCCAACACAGCCAAAAAAATAAAATAAAATAAATAAATAAATAAGTCAAGAGCTCTTAAAAAAAAAATACAAATATGGAATCATGATGTTACACTGACAGCATCCTAGTTGTCTATCAAAACTTATCTTACTCATTTTATCCTGAGAAAGCAGAGCTTGTAGTCCATTCTGGGAATGTGTGGATGAACTTAGATACTGAACTGTGTATTTTAGAGGATGGAAGGAACCCTGAAAGTCACTGAATCGAAAGGAAATCCCATTATCAGCTTGTTTGCTTTTCTTTTGTGTCTTCCTCATAAAAGTCATGCACAATGTGAAAATAAATAGTTATAAAAGCATTATCAGTTAAGCAGGAACGGGGCTTAACTGACTTCATAACCTCTGAATGTGCTGTATGGCTTAATGAAGATTATTGAAATTGAAACGATGGCTAGAAGCATTCTCAAGCATAAAGAAAATTTTCTGTTTAATAAATTCTTAGCTGTGAAGCTACAACCATTTGTAGGGCCTCAAATGAAAAGTTTTCTGATCGAGCAGTTAAACTGTAACCAGCACAGTGATGATCTGACATTTATTATGTTCCATTTGCGAAGACAATTTGGTTCGCTCAAAGCAGGTAAATTCAGTTCATATCCTTTCAGAATGAGACTGGACCCAGCGAATGAACCACTCTTCACGCCTGGTTGCTCAGGATCCTCACTTTCTCGACCTTTCACCTCCCCTCTGGGCCTGAGAGCCAGAGAACCCCCATGATTTCATTCTAGTAAATTAGATGTCACAAGCTGTTGTGATCTGTCAGCCAAGTGTAACCGCAACACTGAGGTCTTCTTGCTCCTCTCCAAGAAATCAATAATGCATCTCTGCAGCAGGATCCTGAGTTCCGATCACTTTGTCACATTTCAAAGCAAATGACACAGCATGCGGAAATGGGTAACAGACAAAAAGCACAGAAGTACAAAAGTACTGACAGCGCTCAATCCAAGGAGGAGAAATTAAGATCTTATAAAGGAGTTTCTAATTACATTCTCTCTTACTGACTTTCAAATGGGCATCCAGAGTCTTTTATGTTTTTAAAAATCAGAAGATAGCACCTTCAGAATTTCAAATTAGCAAATTTCTGATAAAGGGTGTTTGCTTTGAAATAGCAAAGTCTGCTTCTGAAGAGGTAAATAAATAATTAGAATGGCCTCGTGGCCCAGGGCAGGGTTTCAGAAGATAAGGAAGCCATTCTCTATTTGTCCTGTAAATTATGATTACATGATGACTGTTGCTATTATAGTCATTGGTCTTATTATGATTTCTAATTCACAGATAAGATATATACAACAAGCAGAGCAAAGTCTTCTGAAGTATTTTTTAGAGATGGGAAGATTTGATTCACCTCTATTCTTCACCTTAACCTTGAAAAAATTATCTTGTGTGGAGGTGAAAAGAAACAGTGTAAATCATGTGTCAGCAAACTACAGACCACAGAGTAAATGTGGCTCATTGTCTGTTTTTGTAAATAAACTTTTATTGGAACACAGGCACACTCATTAGTTTACATATTTCTTATGGCTACTTTCCTGCTATAACTGCAGAGTCGAGTAGTTCAGACAAAGATCTTATGAACTACAAAGCCTAAAATATGCTATCTAGGTCTTTACAGAAGAAGTTTGCTGGCTTGTGGTCCAAATGATGCTGAGTTTATCTAGCTCTCCTTTTGTGCAAATGAAAATAGCAAAATCCCAGCTCAAGTGGCCAGACTAAGTTCTATCTTAGGATAGATTTTGTAAGAGAAGTAATTGCTGGAGATTAGAAGAGAACCCAAATACGTGGAAGGATTTTGGAAGCAGAAGTAAAATATATTATATATCAATTATTTACCAAGGACTGTGCTAGGCTTTTTACACATTACATTAGTTTCCAATGGCTGCTGTAATGAATTACCACAAACTTGGTGGCTTAAAAGACAAATTTATAATCTTATAGCTCCAGAGGTCAGAAATCAAATATGTCTCACTGTATTAAAGTCAAGATATTGGCATTCCTGTGTTTCTTCTGGAGGCTCTATGGGGACTCTGTTTTCTTGCCTTAGCCAAATTGTAGAGGCTGCCCGAATTCCTTGGTTGGCTTCCATCTTCCAAGCCAACAAAGGCCTGTCAGGTCTTTTCCGCAATGCCTGTTCCTTCCATATTTAAGGGCCTTGGGATCACCCTGGCTTACCCAGATGATTCAGGATAATCTCCCCATTGTAAGGTCAGCAAATTAGTAATATTAATTGCATCTGCAACCTTAATTCCCTTTTGCTATGTAACTTGATATATTCACGGTTCCAGGGAATAGGACATTCACATCTTGGGAGGGCAATTATTCTGCCTACCACAGACACATTCTATTATTTAATGTTCACACTAATCTTATGAGAAAAAACATAATTATCTTTATTTTACAGATCAGAAAACTAAGGCTGAGAGAGGCTAATTAACTTTCCCAAGGTCACAGGACTACTAAGTAGTAAAGACGAGATTTAAATCCAGTTCCTGCTGATTCTGAAGACTATGCTCTATCATACAATGAGTAAGAGTACCACTAAGAAGAAATTCTGTCTCTCACAGAATACCTTCTTTTTCTCTCAAAAAGCACCTGGAGCAGAGAATATCATGTTTGCCTAGACATGATTTCTCCTCTACTCTTCTGACATTGCATGAACATGCAGTGACATTTAGAAACAGACACAGATGGATAGAAATTGATTTCTTAAACTCCATTTTAGCCAGATAGACTGAACTTTAAATAATTCTTTAAGGAAAGTCCATTGCTGATTTCTTCACTGATTTTAGAAACCGATCACTTCCATTATGGATCAGCATGACAAAGATACACATGGGCCCAAAAACTTAAGCCAGGAAAACTTAAGACAGGACTGGAGTTAGTGAAAAGATATTGGGCTAGCAACTCTTTGGCTAAGTGCTTCACCCACAGAATAAAATATTTCACTTACCACTAGATACACTATATAGTTCAACCTGTGTGGTTCAGCTGTGACTTGCTCCAGGTCTCAGCCTGACAATACAGGTAACTTTTACTTTTCCAATTAGTTGCTCAAATAAAAATTGGGCAATATTTGCAGAAATACCAATATCTCCCTCTTGAGATGTCTTCATCTAAATTATCCAAGAATTTAGGGTGCTGATTCAGACTGAAAGGGGTTAGTTCAGTTACCAAACTATCCTCTTAATTCATAGGGTAGGATGAATGCCTCTAAAACTACTGAAGATTGAATCCACATATTCTGAGGGCCACAGGCCCACAACTGATGTGATGTCTTTGGTGATCCAGTTCTCTAAGGTAGTAGCTCTTCTTACTTTATAATTTCATGTTCAGGCATCTTTACCAAATGTAGGTTGGATCTGCAGGGACCTCTTGTCTCAGCCATCACTGTGGATTCATTCCACCTAAACTCACAGTGGTCTTTGGGTGCCCTGTCTTATCAGAAGACCTCAGTGACTCCTTGGTCCAAGCAGAAAAAATTTCCACCTCATTTCTAGTGAGTAGCTCTGTATCCCAAATAATACTGTGAGGGTCTTTGACAATGCCACAGAAGACCCCTTCCCATGTCAGCTATTCAATTAAATATAAGCTATGGCCTTATATTTAATTGAAGGACGGCATGCAAAAACCTTTTCCATAAATGAATTCTCCAGTCTGGTATGCTGTCTCTATATTGACATGAAGGAGAATGGCGTAATTATTAATTATGTTTCATTCATTTCAGAATGTTATTTCAAATCTTCTCAACAATTGTTTTCATCCTTAAGGAAGTGAGAATTAAAAAGAAAAAAATAGCCCCTTCTTGTTATATTAAGTCAAATTCATTAAACAAGGGTTAAGAGAGTCAATTTTGATATTCAGTCTAGTCATGCTGTTCTCTCTGGTTAGATGAGGTGAGGAGCATTAACTTGCAAAATTCTGCCCCCCAAAAAGAGACTAGCCCCATAAATGAGTTGGAGTGTCTCTAGTATTTTATTTTGAAAATTTCTATTTTGAAATAATTTTAGAGTAACACAAATGCTTCAGAGTTCCAGTATACCTATCACCCAGCTTCCCTTACTGTTAACATTTTACCTAGACACAGCAAAATTGTTAGACTTTAACATAAAAACAATACTATCAGTTAATCTAAAGACTTTATTCAAAAATTTCCAATTGGCCCATTAATGCCCTTGTGCTGGTCCAGACTCTAATCAGAATCCCCCAAACATATTATGTTTCCCTAGTCCCAGCACGGTGCAATTCCTTAGTCTTTATCAACCTTGGCATGTTGAAGGGTAGTGCTATTTTGTAGAATATCTCAGTTTAGGAGTTTGAATCTGTTTATTTCATTCATTATTTTGGCAAGAATATCACAAAAGTGTTATTTGCAGACCTGACATTACCCATCTCCACAGTGCATCATATCAGAGGTATAGGATGTGGATAAGACTTTTTACTGGTGACATTAACTTGATTAACTTAAGGTGCTGTCTGTCAGGTTTTTCCACTGTGAAGATACTACTTTTTTCCAATTGTAATTAATAAATATCTTTAAAGAAATTACTTTGAGAATATGCAAATATTCTGTTTTTCTTCATAATTTTGGCCATTAATTTTAGCATTCATCTATAATTCCTACCTGCAACAACTATTATTGTGGTGTTTGCCAAAGAGTGGTCTTCTATTTCCATCATTCCTTCTATATTTAACAAATTAGAATTCTACTGCAAGGAAAAACTGTCCTATCTCCCACATTTATTTACTTATTTAATTATTTATTTATACTCTTAAAGGCTCATAAATATTTATTTTATCCTATAAATTACAGCATATTACTATAATTATTTATTTTTCTCAAAGTGTCCCAGATGTGGTCGTTGGAAGTCCTTTTGTGTAGACTTCTATGTCCTTTCAGCTCCCTTCATTTTGTGAACACTTTGTTATTTTCTAGCACAACAAAATATTCCAGGGTAATTTTTGTATTTTTACTAGCTCAGCTTGGATTCAATAATTTCATTGGTACTGAGTTGTCATTGTTTCATGGTCTACTTAGTTGACAGACCTAGGAGACAGGGAGAGGGAGAGAGAGAGGGAGAGAGGGAGAGAGAGGAGAGGTGTGTATTATCTACACATATATGCATATACAAAAATATGTACATCCATATATGTGCATTGTACATATATGTCTATATATACAGAAATCTAGTCATTATACATACATGTTCATGCATGTAACATTTATACACATATATAATGCATCTACATCTCACTCTATGTTCGTGTGAATATATAATATATACACAGAGAGAGACATACACACACAGAGCAGGGGGTTCATTCTAACCTTCCCTGTTTCTTTACTTATAGGTATCTCCTTTGCGTGAGAAATCCACCTCTAACTATTCACAATATATGTACTTATTTGTTCAATTCTGATATACATATAAAGTAGTTTCAGAATTGATATCCATAGCCCTATGAGAAATAAGTTTAATATCTGTATAGTATATATTTGTAAAATATACCTATATTATGATATGTTGGTGCACAGTTATTTTGTGAGTATAATAGAGCATAATGCTTGTTGACAGTACTTTTTATCTTCAACCTCAAAGTATATAGTAAAAATGCTGTTCAAAATCACTTAGACTAGTAATTTTCTTCCTACGGTCTTTAGTGTGGTCATAAAATTGTATTTGTAGTGCTTGATTAACTTTAGTGTGTTACTCTTCATATTTCATCTTCAGTCTCACCCCCCATTAAAATTCTACTGAATTTTGATTGTTTATATTTTGGGATATGTGAAGAATTACCATAGCTTAAGGCATCAGAACTTAAAAAAAAAAACAAAAAAAAGGTGTATTCAGAGACACATCACTCCTCCCTCATCTTTTATGCCTCATTCCCATTCACCCATTCTTCCCACACAGTTTCCACTCAACCTCTGTAGACAACTCCTTAGTTTCTGGTTACTCTTTGTATTTAATTTTACATAAATGACGAGGTATATACATTTATATATATATATATATATACACACATATATATACATATATATATATATATACTTTTTTCTTCTATATCCTTTTTTACATAAATAGTACCACACTATGGATACTCTTTTGGACTAACGCCACACCCATAATGTTCTCTCCCATACAAGATTTCTCATCTTTTACAACATGGATAGGCTGAAAGTTTTCCAAATCTTTACATTCTGCTTCCTTTTTGGTTACCAATCCATCTTCAAATCATTTCTCTCTTCTTGCAATTTACTATAAGAGTCAGGAGGTGTGGCCTCAATACTTTGCTTAGATGTAACTTCAATACTTCGCTTAGAAATTTCTTCAGCTAAATATCCAATTTCATCACTCACAGGTTCTACCTGCCACAAAACACTAGGACATTAACACAATTGAGCCAAGTTTTTTGTTACTTTATAATAAGGATGGCCTTTCCTCCAGCCTCCAGAACATGTTCCTCATTTCCATCTGAGACCTCATCAGAGTGGCCTTTACTGTCCTTATTTCTACCAATATTCTGCTCAGGTAGAATGTTGAAGCTTTCTCTATGATAAGGCTTTCTCTACAGCTCTCCTATGTTCCTCCTGAGCTCTCACCAGAATTGTCCTGAACAGTCCTTTCTTTCAGCATCTCCCTATAACCCAGTCCCAAAGCCACCTGCACAGTTTTTAGCTGTTTGTTACAGCAGCACTCCAGTTCTCAGCACCACAGCATAGGTGGCTTATGAACAACAGAAATCTATTTCTCACAGTTCTGGAAGTTGGGAAGTCCAAGATCAAGGTGTCAGCAGTTTAGTGCCTATGGAGGTCCACTTTCTGGTTCATAGATGGCCATCTTCTCACTGTCTTTTTGCAGGGCAAATGGGGCAAGGATACTTGCTAGGGTTACTTTTATAAGGGCACTAGTCCTATTCCCTTGTAACCTAATCACCTCCCAAAGGCCCCACCTCTAAATACCATCACATTAGGAATTAGGATTCATCATATGAATTTTGGGGAGACATATACATTTGGTCATAGCATTATAATATACTGATAAATTGCCTTTTTTGAAGGTTGTACCAGTTTGCATTCTCATCAGCAATATATGCAATTATCTGTTTGCAATCTCACAAATATGATGCATCATATTTAATTTTCACCAATCTGACAGGCATTTATCTAATTTCTCTAATTTTTAATATACTTAAAGATTTTCATATGTTTAATGGACATTTTCTTATACATGTATTTTGGGAAATGTCTAGCAATATCTTTTTGCTTTTCTAGTGGGTTTGGATTTTTGTCCCTCAGTTTTAAAGCATTCTTTATATATTAGTACATCAGCCCTTTCTCTCAATTAAGTAGAAAATATTTTCTCAGCCAGTTGGTCAGTATTCTTTGATCATTTTTATACTGTTTTTGCTGTGAAAATATTTTGTATTTTTGTAGTTAAATTTTTCAGATCTTTGCTTTTATTGCCTCTGGATTTTGAGACACGGAAAGTCTTTCCCTAGATGAAAGTTAAAAAGGAATCTACTCATCTTTTCTTAGAATACTTGTTTGATTACATATTTTACATCTGGATCCCTGATCCAGTTGAAGTTTCTTCTTGTGAATGGTATGAGGTCTGTATCTAGTTTTATTGCCTTCCAGTGGCTACCCACTTTCCCACCACCGTTTCCTCAGGTGTCTGTCACTGTCCCAGTGAATAGAGATGCCACTTCTATCATTTACTATACTGTCATATGCATAAGAGTCTTTCAAAACTTTTAATACTATTTCACTGGCCCATTTGTCTATTCATCTGCCATTACCACCTTGATTTGATTTTGCACCATAATAGTATACTTTAATGTCTGGTAAGGATAGACTTCCTCACAGTTTTGCTTTCACAGCAATTTCTTACCTAATCTTGTGTGTTGATTTTTCCATATGTTTTTTTTTAACTTTCTTTTATTTCAGTGGTTACTTTTCCCTTGACATTTCTTCTTTGCATATTTGCTCCTTCTCCCTTTTTCAAGTTATCTAGTAACATGTATATTTTTGTAATTAAAAAAATAATTTTGATTAACTAAATACGTCTACCATTCTTTTCTGTCCTCTCCCTCCTTAAATTCTGCTTTTATATTTATTGCTTCCTTTCCTATACTTTCTTTTAGTTTACCTTGTTATTCTTTCCCTTAACTTTTGAGCTGGATATTTAATTAATTTTTAGTATTTCATTTGTACTGATAAAATTGTTTAGTGAGATGTATTTTCCTCAAATCACTACTTAAATAATTTCTGTGATATGTAGTGGTTTCAGTTTTTTAGAAATTCTGTCATTTCAGCTCATGTCTCCCTTTCAATTAATGATTCCTCAGTTAAAATTTTTAAGTGGGAGAGCCTTTACATATTTTGTTTTTCTTAATAATTTCTGATTTTATTCCACTGTGATACAAGAGTAGTATTTTATAATATTTCTACTTAATGGAACATACTGACAATTTCTTTGTGACCTAACATGTGCTTAATTTTTGTCACAAATATTTCACAAGATAAAACATTTATACATTAGTCTTCCTCTCCCATTCCCATCTTTCCTCTAGTCTTAGATCTTTGTTTGTACATATAAAAATGCTCACCAAGAGACCTTTCGCTGGCTTTGCAGCCAACTCTTGGTTGGATATATCTCCTCCTTTATTAGATTCCTCAAGAAGGGCTCATGGGTGCAAAATTTCCTACATTTTTATATGTTAGAATTGTTTTTCTATATCTGTCTTACTTCTAAGTACACTTTGACAGGATACAAAATCCAGGGTTCATACTTTCCACTTTGTCCAATTAGGACTTTTTCATTTTTTACCAATAATATTAAAACTTGGGCATTGTCTGTATTTAAATTATGCTGAGTACATGGTTTTGTGCAATTTAATTTTTCACTCTTGTAGTTCTCTATTATTTTGGGAGGAAATGTTAGGATATATGGACCTATGCAGCCATCATTGTCTTTAGATATCGGAAGGCCTTACTTGCAAAATTCTATGCCATCCATTAGTCTTTTCCACCTTGCTCCAGCAGCTTTAGAACTCTGTCAAAATTCCTTTACATTGTGGGAGAGAAAGACAAACAGCCTAGGAACAACGTTTACTTTGTTCTTACTTCCCCAGAGCTGAACATCATGGGCTTTAATATGCCTATCCATGTTATTCTAATTTACCTCAAGGCAGTGTTCATTAATAGCCCTGGGGCAGATATGAGAGCAATATGTTCAATTAAACATGTCATCAACACTTACACAGATAATGCCAAATTGTTCAGTGTCTAGTTTTAGCCAGACATAAACGCTCCATTGCTATGTTGAAAGTTGTTTGCATTGTATATAGCTAATTACAATATGCCTTAGGTTTCCCATAATGTTTTTTCTAATGAAAGAGAATCCTTAGTGTCTAACCATAACCATGATTTAAATTAGCCTAGTGTACAGAATAGCTAAAATCCTGAAAGGTACAACTCTGGGTAACAAATCCCCTCTTCCCATTGTCTCTGCCTTCAGAACCCTCAGTGGTTGATACACACTTCGCAAATATATGTCCTCTTAAAGTAAGGCCACGTGAAAAAGAAATATTAAAATTAGATGGATAACATATATAAAAGTTTTAGGGAACACAATTTCTGCTCCAAGGTTTAGGAAGAAATTGTTCACCTTGTTATGTGCTACATATGGAAACTTTGCTTCCAAAACTTTTTTTTACTAAATAATGAACAAATGTTCAATATTCAAGCAATGCTTGTCAAGTTATCTGTTAAATAAATAAATAAATAAAATACAAGAAGGGAATTAATTAATTAAAGAAGGGAATTTAATATTGCAATATGTGTGAATACTATTAATAAATAATCAATAACTTGATTATAAGTTTTATAGAAACAATTAATTCATAATATGCCTTTTAAAAGCTAGTTTTAACTAGAAAGCATTGAACATCTATCTTGGGAAATTTTTATCACTGGTAGCTGCCCAGAACCGATACATCAATCTTTACACATGTTCTTTTTTTAATCAAGTAAAAATAGACACACACACAAACACACACACACACACACACACACACACGAAAGACCTCAGAAATCATTAGATTCATGCAATTACCTGAAATGCTTTCTAATATGAGTATTTGCAAAAGTGCATTTAAATTGTCATAAAAAATAACGATTTCTTGGGATTTATAGGTTACATTGCAGCATTCGAATCCTTACACTGGCCCTCATTATAGGAAGCCAGGATGTGCCAAGAAAACTATTCTTAGCCTGGTTTCCCAGGGAACCAAGGTGCACAAATTTTCTGTGTGTCAGTCTCTTTCTATCAAACCATTTGATCTCATGAGCATAAAGCAAAGTTAGTTAAAATTGGAAAGAGAAAATACAAACTAATCAGATTTTCACTAACTTAAAACATCCAATGGTCATTAGGTGATATCAGAGACTAGCACTCTATTTTCATGGTTTAAAATTATTTACTGATTAAGCTTCTGGCCAGGATTACGCCTACAGCCACACTGGTTGTATACTGCATACTTCCAAGAGAGGTACTCACATAGACTATAGAGACATGGTACCTGTGGAGTTACGCAGTACACAACCTACCCAACCTTAAATACAGTGGGTCTGCAATCTGATAACATCACCCAGCATAACTAAAGTATGCAAGGACAACTTCCACAGCACCACAAGGAAGGTCAGCTCATCCCAAAACTAAGAAAAACTGAAAAACAAATTCAGTTAATATCAGACATGTCTGAATAAGAAACCAAATGTTCAAAACTAAAAATACACACTTTGAAAATAGCTAGACATATAACAACACAAGTTGCTCTTATAACCCACTTTAATTAGTTGCTTAACAATTATCCCAAATATAATTGATTACTTTAATAATTGCAACTGGTTATCAAAATATGTTCATTCCTGCATTTATTTAGCACAAATCAATTGAGCCCTTACATGTGTACTAATAACATCTGTAATATGCATGATAAGAAATAAACCTTATTTCAGGTAATATTCTGCCTCCCTATTCTGGAGGCTGAGAATACTAAATGTTCTCTTGTTTCAATACTAAAATAATAACACTTAATTCTATAAATATCTAAGTAATTAAATATCCACAGGATACAATGGGAAATTAATGTGGCCTAAAAAGTGGAAAGATTTTATTTGGGTTTCTTTGTTGCTGTTGTTACTGTTGCTATTGTCATATATATAGAACTCACCCAATACTAATACAGGTGATAAACATGTATCTCTGTAAAATAGAGTACTGAGAATTGTTACATAATAAGATGGGCTACATGAGAAAAAAAGATAAGCGGTCATATTGCTTGAGACAAGAAGTTAAGTAATGAAAATAGAGGTGGCCAAGAAGGGAAAACCTTAACCAGAAAGACTAAGGTGGAAATTCCTTTGTGAAAAATGGTAAGAGAGAAAAATTCAACACTATCTCAAGATACACAATAAACCTAAAATGACAGAATTCACATATAATTTAGATATACACTCTGGTTTACTGAAGGGAAACAATATGTGAAATTTCAGCACAGTTGAAGGTAACTGGCTATCTGATTAGGGGCCTCCAGGATCAAAGGAACAAATGAAGTTTTGGGTAATTGATGGGAAATATCATGATACATGGGCCTAATGTTGCTAATTAAAAGTTGAAAGGGAAGTCTGATTACTGTTGGGATCGTATAATATGCCACTGGAGATTTGTGTAAATAAAATTTGAGACCATTTCTCTATTTCTCCATGCCCAATGAATAAGTAGAAGGTGACTGAAGCATGTCATAAAAGCTCACCACAGAACTGCAAACTCTTTCCAGAAAGTCACTGAAATGGACAAGACTGAAGAATGAGAGCACATGGGAGACATTCTCAGCAGCCACTCAAAAAGATGCTTAACTGTGGGATCGATCCTGGGACTCATCAGAGAACTATGATGGCTTAATCCATGGCAAACTACAAAAATCTTGTGCTGTCTCTCTCAGAAGAAATTCTTAAAGGGCAGGCTTCAGCTCTGACATAAAAGGAGTCTTATTAAGAGCGGTTCTCCTGAGGATATCGCATACCTACTAGTGTATGTGAACACCCTTAAGAAAATCTCATGGATTCCTGGACATCTCAGGAAAATAGCATAAAACCTAGATAGCCCTTTACCTTCACAGAAACAGAGAAGTCTTTCCTCTCCTTCAACATAAAGGAGTGGATGAGGGTCCCCATACATGATCTTTCAAGGACTTCAGTAACCTTGGTCCCAGAGGGCAGGGAGTGGGGAGTAAATATGCTATTACAATCCAGTGCAAAATCTACTCATCTACAATTGGACTAATGCCACATGACTCAATATTACTTTAAATAATAAATTTATTTTAATAACGTATGCTATTGGAATCACTGGTTCTGACTTACATAAGCAGAACAAATCTGTGCTTGTAAAAATAATTAGGCCATATTTCTCTCCTCTCCTCTCTGCCTAAATCTGTTCTTATCAGAGAAATACTCAAATGTAAATCTCTAAACTGCTTTATAGTGCATTTTATTGTTCTGGATTCCTTTGCTTAGCAAATGTAACAAGTTACTTCATTTTATGTTTCCTCAAAGTGTGTGGCTATTATATTAATTAGGATTCTGTTTGAAAATAACAGAACCAACTCCCACTGGTTTAAAGCAGCAGCAGCAGCAGGATACAGAAGGAAAATGAGTAGAAAGAAAAGCATGGGAGTATATTTATTATAAGGCAATCATCAATTATAAAGAAACACCGGACTCTCAAGTAACCCAAAGTCCAGACTCTATCTGGGCTATAAGAAAGGAAAAGAACCAAGAAATATAACACTCTAAGACTCCAGGGAATATTTTCTCTCCATCTCTCTGTAGATCTATTCTCTCTGTAGATCTTCATTGTACATGAAAGTAAACAGCTGCATCACTACTCCTGAGCTTTTTACATCTTCTCTATTCAATTAATTCCAGAATCATGAAAATGAACATTTGATCAGCCCAAGTTTGATCAGGTTTTCACTCTTCATAACTAAGCTAAAGTCAGATGAAACAAGGTTGCCTCAAGCTCATGCCTGTAAAAGTGTGGGCAGTAGTCAGGAAAGATAAATTGAACATAAACTCAGGGGTTTCCATCACAATTTATAGTTGGTTTGATCTATTTCCTGATGTTATATTTTTAAGAAAGTAGTGGCTAAACAAATCTAACAGATATTGTGGGAACTGCCTGTCCCACTTACTAGCAGAGAAAATAACTGAGGAATGACTATCACTTACTAGCAGAGAAAATAACTCTTCCCCCAAAGTGTTTAAGCTGGAGTCTAACTTGTTAAAACTAAGTAGGAGATAATTGTTAAAGTTTTATAATTATTTTCATAATATGTTTTCTTAAAGTACACTAACAAGAATACTAATCAAAGTGCCAACACTTAAGGGCACTGACTTTTCATTCCTAATGTAAAGAATATATTTGCAAGGATGCAGTTTTAATATATGCTTAAGAAAAATAACAGAATATTGAACTGCGTACTCTAGCTGATACAACACCAGATGAAATATTTTTTATCAGGCATCCGGGTATCTGTCCTCATGTTTACAAATTCTGAAATATTCTGAAACACCTGAATATTCAACTGTATTTCTCTATTTTAGTATTTCAAATAGTGAACAATTATATGTAGATATTATTTTCTGATATTTCCAGTTTATCATCAAATATCACACATCTGTAGGGGACTGCTAGAAGTGAAGTGAGAAAAATGGAGAAAAAGCTGAGATTCTCAGACCACAATACAGAGCTTCTGACTTCAGATGCTTCACTGTGGACCTTATTGAACTGCTGACAGTCAAAGATTGAATTTAATTCCCAGGAAGACTTAGTGAGAATGTGCCAGAACAGGCTTAGTGACAGAGCATCCAAGACCACACACCTGATTCTAATATTTAGATAGGACCTACCTATACCCTTTCACATAGAATTATACAGAAAAAAAAAATAGCCTTCTCTCATTCAATAATTGGAAGGACTAAGGAAAATACACATAAAGAATATTCATCACAAAAGGAAATGGGGGAAAGTGGAGAGGATTTGAGCAAATTTTCTATACTCTAAAAACGTTAGCATTGTTGTTTGTAAACAGAAGTCGAATAAGAGATTTAGAGAAAAGCAGAAATTAGACAAAAGTAGGAGATAAAAAATATGACAAATGATTGAAAGTATGAAACTCACACTAGAAATAATAAATATTGAAAAGAATACAGTCAGGAGCATGTTTGTACTTTTATTTTTTGGGAGGTTTTTGATTACTGATTCAAAGTCTGTTCAGATTTTCTATTGCTTTATGATTAAGTCTTGGTAGGCTGTATGTTTCTAGGAATTTATCCATTTCTTCTAGGTTGTCAAATTTGCTGGCCCTTTTATTGTCTTAATGGTATCTTTCAAAAAGCAGTTTTTAATTTTTAATTACATGAAATGTATCAATTTGTTCCTTTATAATTTGTGATTTTTTTTCCTCCTATCTAAAACACATTTGCCTGTTCCAGGGCTGCAATACTGTCTTTTAGACACATTATAAATTTAACTTTTATGTTATGTTTAATATCCATTTTGAATTTGTATATAGTATGATAGGGAAATGTTTATTTTTTTTCCACCTGAGTATCTATTGTTATAGCATCATTTGTTGAAAACTCTAATCTTTCTCTTTGAATTCCCTCCAGAAGAAGCCTTTAGTCCAAACACCACTCTGATTCATGACAAACATTCTCAGGGAAGTATGAATAGAAGAAAAATTAGTCTGATATTAATATAGCTTTTGCAGTTTTTTGGGGTTTTATTTATCTGTTTGTTTGTTTATGGCTGCATTGGGTCTTTGTTGCTGTGCGTGGGCTTTCTCTAGTTGCGCAGAGCGGGGGCTACTCTTTGTTGCAATGCGTGGGCTTCTCATTGCGATGGCTTCTCTTGTTGTGGAGCATGGGTTCTACGCGTGCGGGTTTCAGTAGTTGAGGCTCACGGGCTCTAGAGTGCAGGCTCAGTAGTCGTGGTGCACTGGCTTAGTTGCTCAGTGGCATGTGGGATCTTCCCGGATCAGGGCTCGAACCTGTGCCCCCTGTATTGGCAGGCGGATTCTTAACCACTATGCCACCAGGGAAGCCCTGCAGTTCTTTTTTAAGATAAGTATTTGTAAGGTATATCATTTCCATCCATTTATTTTACCCATATATGTCTTTGTATTAAAGTGGGTTTCTTATAGATAATACATAGTTAGAGCTTGCTTTTTCATCCAAACTGATTGTCTCTGCCTTTCGATTGGAATGCTTATTTACATATTAATTAATTATTTATATATTTAAGGTCAAATCTACCATCTTGATATTACTTTCTATTTGTCCCATTGCTCTTTTTTCCTCATTTTCTCACTTCTTGATTTCTTTTAGGTTAATCATGTAGTTTTTAGGTATTTCATTTTACTGTTCTATTATTAACTGGCTAGCACAGTTTCTGATGACGAATTTGTAATAATTCTTCTGTTTTGTCCCTATATGAAATTAATCAGCTGTTTGAAGGCATTAGTTTTTAGCAGTTTTAATTATGATGTGTCTTAGAGTATTTGTGTTTATTTATACTACATCAGGTTTACAGAGCTTCAAGAATCTGTGGGTTTGTTGTTTGGTCAAATTGGGAAATTTTCAGTCATTATTTTTTCAAAATTTTTTGTATCCCTATGTATCCACGTTATACTGCTTAACGTTGTCCCAAACGTCACCAAGGATCTGTTCTCTTTTATTTATATTTTCTCCTTTTGTTTCAGTTTCAATGGTTTTATAAATTCAAGTTCACTGATCTTGTCTTTTGTAGTGCCTAAATTTCTTTTAATTTGATCACATAAATATTTCATTTTAGATAATGAATTTTTCATCTCTAGAAGTTCCATTTGCTTCTTTTTACTTCTTTAATTTATCTTATTATGTTGATTTTCTTCTTTAAAACCTTGAGCATATTTAGGACGTGTATAACAGGCATTTTACATTCTTCATATGCTAATTCCATTACCTCTGTCTTTTCTGGGACTGTCTTTATTGACTTATTTTCCTTATTTTGGGATCACATATTCCTTTTTGTATTTAATATTTTAATAGGATGCTGGATATCTTGAATTTTACATTATCAAGTGTTGAGTTCTGTTGTGTTCTTCCAAAGAGATGACTTTTTATGGTAGGCAGTTAACTTACCCGATGGTAAGTTTAATCCTTTTAAAGTCTTGTTTCTTTATCTTCATTAGGACATGTTTAAAGTAGCCTTCACACTAGTTTACTAGCACTACTACTTACATATGACCCTAATTTGGGCTCTACTGAAAGCACCAAACATTCAAAAATGATTCTCCATTATGGCTGATTTGAACTCAAAAATCCCCCAGCACAGTGAAAGCTCTGGTAATTTTTCTGCTTTCATTTTCCTGGTTGTTCTTGGCCCAGTTTCATAAAGTTTCACCCCCTGCATATGCAGCTTTACATACAGTAACAGACTATAGAAAACCCATGCAGATTTCTGGAACATTTCAATTTGTAGCTTTCTCCTCTCTGGTATTCTTGCCTACAATTTGCAGCTTCTTTAAACTTCTCAGACCTTAGTTTTTATCTCTTCAA
Source organism: Balaenoptera musculus (assembly GCF_009873245.2). Taxonomy (NCBI): domain Eukaryota; kingdom Metazoa; phylum Chordata; class Mammalia; order Artiodactyla; family Balaenopteridae; genus Balaenoptera; species Balaenoptera musculus. Next base: position 68,990,185 of record NC_045800.1, on the reverse strand, counting down.
TTCAGTAAGAATCAAAAAACTTCATGCTCTCTTTCTTTGATTCCTGTTACTTCACCACTGTCTGGAAAGTGCCTCTAGGTTGAAATACGGGGCTGTCTTAAATCTCATCTGGTTTGCGCTCTATCAGGGATTGTGTTCCTGTGCTGCTTATTGCCTAGTGTCTGAAAACATTTCTTGTCATTTATCTTGCCCACTTTTCTAGTTGTTTACAATAAGATGCAAGTCCCAGCTACTCCATCGTAGCTAGACCTCATTTCTATTTTATACTGTCATTTGCAGTAATGTGAAAGATGAACTGGAGCACCCAGAAGCTAGTGGTAGGGATAACAATCTGGAAAAGACTCTGACAGTTTGTAGAAGGAAAAAAAAAGCATTTGAATCAGCAGCATCAGTGAGACTAGAGAGAAGTGGAGAGTGTCAAGACAATTTCAAAGAAAAATGAAATTTTTTGTAGCAAGAAGGTTATCAGTACCTTTTAAAAGCTTGCTCCTTGCAATCACATCATTAATCCCAATAGAAGTATATAACTAAACATAAATATACATTTAAAATGCATGCTTTATCATTTGTTTTTATGACATGCTTTCATTTTCTATGACCACTCCAGCCGGTGCACTTTAAAATAACACACGAGAAAGCAGGAACCAAGTCTACATAATATTCCTTGTAGGGGACATTTTGTAAACATTCTCCATAAATCTACTTAGAATAAAGTATTCCATTCCTGGATGAAGTCACGCTTGATTATTTTCATGAATAGAGGAGAGCAGTGACACAGATAATGCAAGAGAACATGTAACTCAGCTAGCCTTTATGATTTTTGAAAGCTTGATATGATTTTACTGACAGATTGTTACCCTTCTAATTATCTTTTACTCTATTCCTATTTCATGAACGTACATCAGATTCAATTACATATGCCACTCGATCATGTTATTGTATATATAAAATCATGATATTTTTGAGATACAGATGTATGCATATATGTGAGTGTGTGCATGCCTATCTACATACACATACATACTAGTAAAGGAAGCAACACAGGCAAAATAAACAAATGATTATAAAAATGCAAGAACTACAGTCTAGTCATGTTACAGGTGTTAGAGATACTACAGAGGTCAAAAATAAAGAGAAGTTTAACTCAATAACAGGTTAGTATTTGAGCTGAACTACGAGGAACCACAGGGAAATAATTAGGGGAAAAAGGGCAATTCTAGGTAGAGAGAAGAAAATATACAAGGAGAAAGTCTGGACTGTCAGCAAATGCTGCTTGCATGTTTTGTTGGGTTCATTATCTTCTGCTGCATTGATCTCAATGTGGTCTTTCAGAAAGTTTCCCTACCAGTTTGAGACCACTGAGACAGATGCATTTAGAAAGTACTGGAACTACACCGGAAACCAATATTTTTAAATAAAAAGCTTTAGCAGCCACTCCATTAAAAATGCAAGAAGAATTAAATGCATTACATAGATAATCATCATTTTCATAATTAACATTTACTAAGCACCTACCACGTGGTAGGTACTGTCACATGAATATGCGCATATTAAGTATTTGCTGATTTATGAATACATCATACATAAAATATTGGGTATATTTTCCCAGTAAGTCCATTTTTCATTTCACTATGACAATGACAAAGAAATATTTTTTATGCATTTTCTAGTAACAACACATGTATCATGATAGTCCAAAATGTAACATCCCTTGGTAAATCTCTTAAAGTATAAAAGGTACAAATATGAGCAAACTGGCTACTAACAAAAATATTCTTCACATTTAAAGATATTTTATAACAGTAAACATGCAAAATGCCACCCATTTACAGATAGTAAAATTCTAAAATAATTATGTATCTTTTACGTATTGACTGTAGAGTATTACCGGAAGTTGCAAAAATAAAATATCACTGTCAAAGGCAAGAAAACAGCATGTCTTTTTATGCTTTTGTACAGAGAAGGGTGGAAAGACGATAAGTATTTTTTCAGAAGTAATGACTACATCTTTCAACTTGGTTAAAAGATAGATGAACATGAATAAGTTAATAGCATATTGTTATTTTCTCAAATACGCTTTCAGGTCTTGCTGGTTTAAAAAATTCAACATGTAAACATAGGAAGTTTACTTTGTTGTCCCTTTTCAGGTAGTTTTATTCTTCTGGTTCCAAGAATAAACTTGAAGATATACTGTACTTGTGCCTTCTGTTTGCTAATAGGCATTTTTAGAGGCCATTGGTTTCACTCAGCTGGCAGCCACTTTGCTTCTATTTTTCCCCTAAAAGATTTTTGAATTCTTAAGTAGTTTAATGTTATGGTTTTTTTTCCTAACAAAAACTACTCTGAATGTTAATAACTAGAAGCTTTTATCAAGTACTTTTCTGCAGTGGCACTAGGTATGCTATTATGAAAATACGATTTAAACAAATAAAGCTGTTTACCATGTATCAGAAAGGTTAGTTTAGTTTATTTTCTTGGAATAAAATACAGACTCCATTACTTGAAATCAAAATTGTCAATATGATAACTTAGGTAGATGAAACCTCTGAATTATTAAGTTAATTATTAGAACTATCACTGTTTTCATTATTTTTATCGTCTAGAGCTGTGGCCAAAGTTAATCCATGAAAATAACGAGTCATGGCAACGTTTCTAATCTTTTTTACCTTTTTGATAGAAGTTATTTTACTTATTATGCTGTGCCCATGGTCTGTCATGGGACTTCTGATGCCTTAAGCTTAGAAAAGCTTCCAAAGACTTGAAGCTTCCTCTTCTGAAATGGCAATATCAAACACTCTACAGTAGTCTTACTAAATCCAAAATGTTTTTTTATCATGTTGACAGATACAATAAGAGTCTAAAGGCCAGCAGGCATAGTCAGAAAATAATGAATTCATGGTGAGACTAATCAAAAACTACTAGCATTCTCTTTTTTCTTCCTCATCATCAAAAGTAAGAACTGGGAAATAAAAACATGAGTAACAAATGACCTTTCCAGAGTCCAAAATGAAAATGGCCTTTTGACTTCTCCAGTAATGAAATCCAAATGCAACGTGAAAAGAATAAATGGATCACCCAGCATATTATTTTAATCAATTTTAGAAATGAAGGTCTTGCTCACATACAAGGTAAAAGGAACTGCTCCCCAACCATTTCAATCAGAAGTCTTGGTAGAAAAGATCACAACACACAAAATAATGGACATGTGAGATATTTCCCTGCTCAGCCAGTCTTACCTTTTATAAATAAAACACCATTAATAACCACAACCAAGAATGTATATTCTTGGTGCTGCTACTGGTATGCTAGTTGAGGTTATTCTGCAAGACTTGCTCAATTCCAGAATTTCCTTGTACTAGTGGCCATCTCACCATCCCCCTATTAGCTAAAATCATCCCTTCAAACTTTATGAATTTCACTGTGAAACATTACGATGGATATTAACAAAGCCTCATAGATTCAGAATCATAGAATACCAAAGCTAGAAAAAAATCTTAAAAACACTGGACAGTATGTCCTCGAGGTTGCTATCTACTTTAGGTAAGCAGGCATCTGAAAATCCATACTTTTGATTCAATAAAAGCATTTTACTTTATGTGTTTTATACATTGATATGACTTAATATTCCTGTTAAAAAAGAGGTATGCCAGGCTTCCCTGGTGGCGCAGTCGTTGAGAATCTGCCTGCCAATGCAGGGGACACGGGTTCGAGCCCTGGTCTGGGAAGATCCCACATGCCACGGAGCAACTGGGCCCATGAGCCACAATTACTGAGCCTGCGCGTCTGGAGCCTGTGCTCCGCAACAAGAGAGGCCGCGATGGTGAGAGGCCCGCGCACCGCGATGAAGAGTGGCCCCCACTTGCCACAACTAGAGAAAGCCCTCGCACAGAAACGAAGACCCAACACAGTCATAAATAAATAAATAAATAAATAAATAAATAAATAAATAAATAAATAAATAAATAAAAGAACGTGAATTTCTTTAAAAAAAAAAAAAAAAAAAAGAGGTATGCCCTAAACCAAAGTATGAAATCTACTTATCTAGTCCAATTATTTTATAGTATAGATGGGGAGACTGACACCCTTCCCTATTCAGAGACTGGGACTTGACAAGAGGCCCACAGCTACTTAGCAGCTAGTTAATACAATTTGTTATATACTTCCTGCAGGAAAAGACAAAAACTCTAGTCAAATGGGCTTAAAAGGAAGGGAAATGTAGTTGACTATATAAATGAGAAATTCAAAAATAGCTTCTAATAGAACTGGATCCAGATGCTCAAAACTGATGTGCAAGTGTCCCTCTCTGTCCATGTCTCAGCACTATTCTTACATGTTGGCTTTATTCCCAGGCAGGCTCTTTCCACAGAACTGCCCTGGAAACTGAAGACTTATATTCCATCAGCCTCAAGTCTAGTACATGGAGGGCTTCCCGTTCACATGAGTTTCATTACATTTGAACCAACATGAGCCTCCTTGGCTTGAATCATCACTGTGTACAGGGAGACAGAACGTGCTGAGTAGCTACCCTTTGAGTAGAAGGTAGCATGAACCTACCTGAACCACACAGATGGACTGTGGAGGAAGGGCAGTGCTCCTAATGAAAACAGTTTCCATTATCAAGAGAAGTAGCAATGGGTGTTGGAAGACCAACAGCTCAAGCAAAATGTACACTGTCACTGGTCATCTAACTCTCCGTCCAAAGCTTGTCTTTTAAGCTACTCCTCATCCTTAAATGAGGGTGGTAGTGGCACACTCATGAAAGACAGAAATGGCTACAGGCAAATGCAAGAAGCAAATGTCTCATCTCTGCTTTTTCCACTCATTGTTCTAAAGAAGAACTCTTTTTCATTCCAGGTACCCTAAGGATGCCTGGATACCACTTGTTATAAGAAAAGCAGCTAATGAATTAACTTACTTTCTCTTTACAATGAGTCCTAACTTCTTGCTGGGTCAGCTACTCCCTGCATATTTGTTCCCTGGGCACGCAGTTCATACCTCTATTAAATCACTTCCAATCTGACACCACAATTTATCTGCTCTAGATACACCTGTGCTCCTCAAGGGCAAACACCCTTTTATTCATCTCTATAACATTAACACTTACCTCAGTGTTTGGCACATTGCAAATGCTGAATAAAGATGGATTTATTATTTATTATTATTATTTATTATTGTTGCAGTCATGATTTAAGACAGGAATCCCAAGATCAGTTCCTCAAATACTATTCTGTCAAATAGTCTACCAAGAAAGGTTACATGGTCAAATAAATTTTAGAAATACTGTACACCATAAACCATATTAGAAATTCATGATTAGCATATATTAGATGCCCTGACGTGTCCTCTGTTTGAGAAAGTGACTGTTTAAAATTGTTTGCCATATTCATAATTTATTTTAACTTATATACTAACATCCAATGAGATCAATATTCCACGAACAATACTGGGGGAAACACTGCTTTTTTTCACCTTTAGGTGGAGTGTTTTGTTTTGCAGAAGCAATTTGCAAAAGATAACACTTAACTAAAGATAACAGCTTTCTCACTCGCTTATTCATTCAGCCAGCCTGCATTTTCTGTATGTCTACTCCATGCCTTCTCAGAATCTATAACCTGGTAAGTGGAAACAAGCAGGTTCACTTTTAACTCTTAAGTCATTTTATTCTTATTAGAATTTGAGTAATTCCTTGAGCAAAACAGAGCAGGGTGAAGGTCAACATAAAGGGTCTGGCCATGCATCACTGTAGAAACCAAGTGACTGGAAGAATCAAGAATGTTGATTCAAGTTTGCCAATTGGTGTTAGGAAGAAAAAAAGAGGGGGTATGAAGGGAGGGAGAGAGGGAGAGAGGAAAAGGAGGAAGGGACGGGAAAGAGGAAAGGAGGGGAGGAAGGAAGGAAGGAAATTGTAGTCAGAAATTCACACATATTACCCCTGAAGCTGCATGCTACTACCTGTGTTTCTTTTCCTGTTTCTGCCCTTCAAGATGGCCTCTTTCCACTGTGCACTGAAGACTCAGAACTCTACAGTGGAGCCAGAAACAAAATAGCACCTGGATATATTGTGAGGATCAAAAGGAAGATAACATGAATTTCAAGCAGTCATGTTATTCAAAAAGGCAGCTATTATTTTCTGTTCCTGCTCAGACCCTTAATCTAATTGGCAATGAAGTGTATATCTGTAGATTTGGTTCATGAAATATCTTGATATGGTATAAAAGATTTTGTCAAACATGGTCACTTAGATGTTTCTGGCTGTAAAACTATATAAAGCTCAGGGAGGACCTTCAAGATGGTGAAGGAGTAAGACGTGGAGATCACCTTCCTCCCCACAAATACATCAAAAATACATCTACATGTGGAACAACTCCTACAGAACACCTACTGAACAGTGGCAGAAGTCCTCAGACTTCCCAAAAGGCAAGAAACTCCCCACGTACCTGGGTAGCGCAAAAGAAAAAGAAAAAACAGGGACAAAGAATAGGGATGGGACCTACACCAGTGGGAGGGAACTGTGAAGGAGGAAAAGTTTCCACACACTAGGAAGGCCCTTCGTGGGCGGAGACTGCGGGTGGCGGAGGGGGGAAGCTTCGGAGCCACGGAGGAGAGCGCAGCCACAGGGGTGCAGAGGGCAAAGTGGAGAGATTCCCACACAGAGGATCACTGTCAACCAGCACTCACAAGCCTCAGAGGCTTGTCTGCTCACCCGTTGTGGGGGGTAGGGGCTGGGAGCTGAGGCTCGGGCTTCAAAGGTCAGATCCCAGGGAAAAGGCTGGGGTTGGCTGCGTGAACACAGCCTGAAGGGGGCTAGTGCACCACAGCTAGCTGGGAGGGAGTCTGGGAAAAAGTCTGGAACTGCCTAAGAGGCAAGAGACCATTGTTTCGGGGTGCGTGAGAAGAGGGGATTCAGAGCACTGCCTAAGCGAGCTCCAGAGACGGGCACGAGCCACGGCTATCAGTGCGGACCCCAGAGACGGGCATGAAATGCTAAGGCTGCTACTGCAGCCACCAAGCATCCTGTGTACAAGCACAGGTCACTATCCATACCTCCCCTCCCAGAAGCCTGTGCAGCCCGCCACTGCCAGGGTCCCGTGATCCAGAGACCACTTCTCTGAGAGAACACATGGCACATCTCAGGCTGTTGCAACGTCATGCCAGCCTCTGCTGCTGCAGGCTCGCACTGCATTCCGTACCCCTCCTTCCCCCTGGCCTGTGTGAGCCAGAGCCCCCTAATCAGCTGCTCCTTTAACCTCCTCCTGTCTGGGTGAAGAAGAGAAGCCAGAGGGCAACCTACGTGCAGAGGCAGGTCCAAATCCAAAGCTGAACCCCAGGAGCTGAGCGAACAAAGAAAAGAAAGGGAAATCTCTCCATGCAGCCTCAGAAGCAGTGGATTAAATCTCCACAATCAACTTGATGTACCCTGCACCTGTGGAATAACTCAATAGAGAATGAATCATCCCAAAATTGAGGCGGTGGACTTTGAGAGCAACTGTAGACTTGGGGTTTGCTGTATGCGACTGACTAGTTTCTGATTTTTATGTTTATCTTAGTATAGGTTTTAGCACTTGTTACCATTGGTGGATTTGTTTGTTGGTTTGGTTGGTCTCTTTTTTTTTTTATTACTTTTCTATTTTAAAAAATTTTTTTTAATCTTTTATTTTAATAAATTTTTATTTTATTTTATTTTATTTTTTCTTTCTTTGTTTTCTCCCTTTTCTTATGAACTGTTTGGCTGACAGGGTCTTGATGCTCTGGCCGGGTGTCAGGCCTGAGCCTCTGAGACGGGAGAGTCAAGTTCAGGACACTGGACCACAAGAGACCTCCTGGCCCCACATAATATCAATTGGCAAGAGCTCTCCCAGAGATCTCCGCCTCAACACTAAGACCCAGCTCCACTCAATGACCAGCAAGCTCCAGTGCTGGACACCCTATGACAGACAACTAGCAAGACAGGAACACAACCACACCCATTAGCAGAGAGGCTGCCTAAAATCATAAAAAGGCCACAGACACCCCAAAACACACCACCAGAGGCGGTCCAGCTCACCAGAAAGCCAAAATCAAGCCTCATCCACCAGAACACAGACACCAGTCCCCTCCACCAGGAAGCCTACACAACCCACTGAACCAACCTTACCCACTGGGGGCAGACACCAAAAACAATGGGAACTACACACCTGCAGCCTGTGAAAAGGAGACCCCAAACACAGTAAGTTAAGCAAAATAAGAAGACAGAGAAATACGTAGCAGATGAAGGAGCAAAGTAAAAACCCACCAGACCAAACAAATGAAGAGGAAATAGGCAGTCTACCTGAAAAACAATTCAGAGTAATGATAGTAAAAATGATCCAAAATCTTGGAAACAGAATGGAGAAAATACAAGAAACGTTTAACAAGGACCTAGAAGAACTAAAGAGCAAACAAAAAATGATGAGCAACACAATAAATGAAATTAAAAATTCTCTAGAAGGAATCAATAGCAGAATAACTGAGGCAGAGGAACGGATAAGTGACAAGGAAGATAAAATGGTGGAATTAACTACTACAGAGCAGAATAAAGAAAAAAAAAAAAGAAAAGAATTGAGGACAGTCTCAGAGATCTCTGGGACAACATTAAACACACCAACATTCGAATTACAGGGGTCCCAGAAGAAGAAGAGAAAAAAAAAAGGGACTGAGAAAATATATAAAGAGATTATAGTTGAAAACTTCCCTAATATGGGAAAGGAAATAGTCAAGTCCAGGAAGCACAAAGAGTCCCATACAGGATAAATCCAAGGAGAAACATGCCAAGACACGTATTAATCAAACTATCAAAAATTAAATACAAAGAAAAAATATTAAAAGCAGCAAGGGAAAAGCAACAAATAACATACAAGGGAATCCCCATAAGGTTAACAGCTGATCTTTGAGCAGAAACTGTGCAAGCCAGAAGGGAGTGGCAGGACATACTTAAAGTGATGAAAGGGAAGAACCTACAACCAAGATTACTCTACCTAGCAAGGATCTCATTCAGATTCGATGGAGAAGTGAAAACCTTTATGGACAAGCAAAAGCTAAGAGAATTCAGCACCACCAAACCAGCTCTACAACAAATGCTAAAGGAACTTCTCTAGACAGGAAATACAAGAGAAGGAAAAGACCTACAATAACAAACCCAAAACAATTAAGAAAATGGTAATAGTAACATACAGATTGATAATTACCTTAAATGTAAATGGATTAAATGCTCAAACCAAGAGACACAAACTGTTGGAATGGATACAAAAACAAGACCCATATATATATACTGTCTACAAGAGACCCACTTCAGACCTAGGGACACATAGAGACTGAAAGTGAGGGGATGGAAAAAGATATTCCATGCAAATGGAAATCAAAACAAAGCTGGAGTAGCAATTCTCATATCAGACAAAGTACACTTTAAAATAAAGACTATTACAAGAGACAAAGGAGGACACTACATGATGATCAAAAGATCAATGCAAGAAGAAGACATAACAATTGTAAATATGTATGCACCCAACATAGGAGCACCTCAGTACATAAGGCAAATGTTAACAGCCATGAAAGGGGAAATCAACAGTATCACAATAATAATAGGGGACTTTAACACCCCACTTTCACCAACGGACAGATCATGCAAAATGAAAATAACTAAGGAAACACAAGCTTTAAATGATACATTAAACAAAATGGACTTAATTGATATTTATAGGACATTCCATCCAAAAACAACAGAATACACTTTCTTCTCAAGTGCTCATGGAACATTCTCTAGGATAGATCATATCTTGGGTCACAAATCAAGCCTTGGTAAATTTAAGAAAATTAAAATCATATCAAGTATCTTTTCTGACCACAACGCTATGAGACTAGATATCAATTACAGGCAGAAAAACTGTAAAAACTACAAACGCATGGAGGCTAAACAATACACTACTAAATAACCATGAGATCACTGAAGACATCAAAGAGGGAATCAAAAAATACCTAGATACAAATGACAATGAAAACACGATGACCCAAAACCCATGTGATGCAGCAAAAGCAGTTCTAAGAGGGAAGTTTATAGCAACACAAGCCTACCTCAAGAAACAAGAAAAATCTCAAATAAGCAACCTAACCTTACACCTAAAGCAATTAGAGAATGAAGAACAAAAACAACCCAAATTTAGCAAAAGGAAAGAAATCATAAAAATCAGATCAAAAATAAATGAAAAAGAAATTAAGGAAATGATAGCAAAGATCAATAAAGCTAAAAGCTGGTTCTTCAAGAACATAAACAAAATTGATAAAACATTAGCCAGACTCATCAAGAAAAAAAGGGAGGAGACTCAAATCAATAGAATTAGAAATGAAAAAGGAGAAGTAACAACTGACACAGCAGAAATACAAAGGATCACGAGAGATTACTACAAGCAACTCTATGCCAATAAAATGGACAACGTGGAAGAAATGGACAAATTCTTAGAAAAGCAAAACCTTCCAAGACTGAACCAGGAAGAAATAGAAAATATAAACAGACTAATCACAAGCACTGACATTGAAACTGTGATTAAAAATCTTCCAACAAACAAAAGCTCTGGACCAGATGGATTCACAGGCGAGTTCTATCAAACATTTAGAAAAGAGCTAACACCTATCCTTCTCAAACTCTTCCAAAATATAGCAGAGGGAGGAACACTCCCAAACTCATTCTACGAGGCAATCATCACCCTGATACCAAAACCAGACAAAGATGTCATAAAAAAAGATAACTATAGGCCAATATCACTGATGAACATAGAGGCAAAAATTCTCAACAAAATACTAACAAACAGAATCCAACAGCACATTAAAAGGATCATACACCATGATCAAGTGGGGTTTATCCCAGGAATGCAAGGATTCTTCAATATATGCAAATCAATCAATGTGACACACCACCAGCTCCGTTTTTCTTTCTCAAGATTGTTTTGGCTATTCGGGGTCTTTTGTGTTTCCATACAAATTGTGAAATTTTTTGTTCTAGTTCTGTGAAAAATGCTATTGGTAGTTTGATAGGAATTGCACTGAATCTGTAGGTTGCTTTGGGTAGTACAGTCATTTTCACAATGTTGATTCTTCCAATCCAAGAACATAGTATATCTCTCCATCTGTTTGTATCATCTTTAATTTCTTTCATCAGTGTCTCATAGTTTTCTGCATACAGGTCTTTTGTCTCCTTAGGTAGGTTTATTCCTAGGTATTTTATTCTTTTTGTTGCAGTAGTAAATGGGAGTGTTTCCTTAATTTCTCTTTCAGATTTTTCATCATTATTGTATAGGAATGCAAGAGATTTCTGTGCATTAATTTTGTATCCTGCTACTTAACTAAATTCATTGATTAGCTCTAGTAGTTTTCTGGTAGCACCTTTAGAATTCTCTATGTATAGTAATCATGTCATCTGCAAACAGTGACAAAGGAAGGTTTTTTTTAATGTTTATTGGCCATTTGTATTTATTTTGTCTTTGTTTCACTGCCTTTCTAAGCCTAAATCTAACTCTAATTTAACCATTCGCTTTTCTTATATATATTTTTTCCACTTCCAACTTTGTGAAAATTTTCTGTTGGCCTAGAAAATATACTCCTATTTTTCATTCGTAATAAGCTACCCACAATAAGTCCCGCATTCAGAACAAGTGTGAGAGTAAGGGCACCAAATGGCAATGGTAAGAAAATCCAACCTACAGGAGGAGTTTATAATTTCATGTTTAACCTCCCCCCAAATAAGCAAACAAATAAATGGAGCATTAAGCCGAATATGTATAATTGAACGTTAAAAGACATAAGGTGCAAATTGAGCAAATAGCTTCAGGGGACATGTATTTATTCATGACCATTAGGGTTCTAAGCCATAAATCTACTTAATTACAATACTACTCAAGACAACACAGAGATTATAAAATCTGAGAGTGGCATTTTACATATTGCTAGAGGGATTGTCTGTGTGTGCAAATAATGGACATATCTTCACTCAAAAGGACTAACTGATGAATGGTTTAAGACTATATAGCTAATAAGCGGAGTGAAAAATTAAAAATAATTCTGAATTCTTCAAATTTCAAAGATCTTAACCCCTCTTTTCTACTGGGACATTTGGCCCATAAGGCAAAATACAGTAAAATGATGTAACGCTGAGGAAACACCGAAGAGCCTCATGTTTCTGAAACATTTTAACTGCTCCCTGCCTAGTTGTTATTACTATATTTATTTGCCTATTATATTATAATTTATCTATTTACAGGTCTTTTCCCCCTACAAAGCTCTGAGTTCATTGAAGGCCAGTGCTGTGTCTGGTTCATTGTCTTACTCTTCGTGTCTGTAATAGTCCCTGCTACATGAGAGGAATTCAGAAAAGGTGTTGAATGTAGGAATAAATGGGCACTAGGAACACATTAAAATGCCAATAATAAAAGCTTTCGTTTTGGTCATCATTTCTAACTTTAAAAAAACAGTTCACCCCTTGTATATATGCACCACATCTTCTTTATCTATTCCTCTGTTGATGGACATTTAGGCTGCTTCTGTGTCCTGGCTATTGTAAATACTGCTACAATGAACAATGGGGTGCATGTATCCAATGGATTATTACTCAGCCATTAAAAAAATGAAAAAATGCCATTTTCAGCAACATGGATGGACTTAGACGTTGTCACACTATGTGAAGTAAGTCAGACAGAGAAAGACAAATATTATATATTGCTTATATGTGTAATCTAAGAAAAGGCTACAAATGAACTTACCTACAAAACAGAAATAGAGTTACAGATGTAGAAAATAAATTTATGGTTACCCGGGGGAAAGCGGGGGAGGGATAAACTAGAAGATGAGATTGACACATACACTCTACTATATATAAAATAGATAACTAATAAGGACCTACTGTATAGCACAGAGAACTCTACTCAATACTCTGTAATGACTTATAGGTAAAATACTCTAAAAAAGAGTGGATGTATGTATATGTATAACAGATTCACTTTGCCGTGCACCTGAAACTAACACAACATTGTAAATCAACTATACCCATATAAAAATTAAAAAAAGAAAAAGCTCACCCCTTTACTCATGTGTTCTAACATCAAAACCTACCCTTGATCATTTCAGTACATGTCCCTTGCACTAATGATAGCTCTATATAATTTTTTTATGCTGTCACAGTCAATTGACCATGATCCATGAAAGAGGAGAGCTTTGGGGATCAAGAAGCAAGCGATAAATAAAATATCAGACCCACGTACACAGAGTGACCATCAGACACTTAAATCTCCAGCCACCACTTCCCGTTACAATTGTGAGGAATAAGCAAGAGACCTTGTCTGTGTGTGCTTATGTGATGTGACATTTGGAAAATACTGATTAGTCTGTCTCTCCGCACACTGGATTGTCTAACTAGTCACCTTGGGCAAGATATAAACGAATTCCCTCAAGCATTTTTTGACAATTCCAATCTGCTGCACAGTGTACACACCTAGCTGTTACCCACAAAGATATACCCTCTTCATCAAATCTCCCATCTGTGTATCATGGTTGCTCATCCTTGTGTTCATCCATACTACAGATAGTAACTGAACACTTGATACTCCAGCACTGTGGTAACCACTGATAACTGTCATTTCTAAGCTTGCCAAGTGACACTGCAGAACCAAGACACAAAGGTAATCAGCCAATATATCCCAAGCTTTTGCACCTCATAACATACACAGAAAATGCAGATATTGTCCAGAGGCAGATAAGGCTGCTCCATCTGGCACCCTTGCCCTGGTCAGCTGCTCCTAGGTCCAAGGAATGGGGCACACCTGTATAATTCTGAATGGGGCAGATGCAACTTCACAGGACACAGCTTTAGACTGAAACTAATGTCTACCTCAAGGTCCCATTTGTCCAGCTATCAGGTAAACTTAGTCAAATTCAGTGATGCCTGAGATAGGAATAAAACACATTTGTGATTTTTCTCCATTTTCCCTTCTTCACTCTCATGCTCAGGGCTGATGCTCGGGAGTCTTGAATGCTGCTAGGATATCAGTGTGTATGTAAGGACAAATAAAAATTAAAAACAAGAAGCTTAATTCTCCCTGCTACAAATAAGGGAGGGGATATCCCCCTCCCTTTTCTTAGAACATTTTATTTTGTAAACTTGTAATTATAATTCTTAAAAATCTCTTACAGTTTTACAACCCAGGAACGTCTTTCTCAAGTGGCTGGGAGCCATCCCTTTGAAATGTAGTCATCAAATGGGATTGTGCCCATATCTTCTGGTCTCTGTGGGAGGGGAGGGGTCTCACTTCCACAGGTACCTGGCTGCAAATTGCAAAACCTTCTGTCATAGAGATATGAAAAATTTTCATTTTGTAAAGCTAAAAAACTAACACAGATGATGATCCCAAGTAGCAGGTAAATTTAGGATGAACTATGATTGAATAGTTAAGCCTTTATCTTGGAAAGACATATGCAGTGGGTTGTATCTGCCTATTTATGTGAAAGAATGAAATTTCTGTCTTTGCAGTATCTTAGCAGAATGCCTGTGATATGCATCAAATTCTGGTTTAATGCTTATTCAAAAATAAAAGTGTTTGCCTTCTCTATCACTTTTGTGTAGAGGTTTTCTGGGTTGGGAGAAGATTTTATTTTTGATTATGTTTCCACAACAGGGAGAAGTCATTTGCTCCTTCATCTTTGTCTTGGTTCCAGCTAATCTCCCCATTTAGACGATTTTTTTTTTTCCCCATCTGACCCTTAAGCATGTCCCACACCAGGCTGGGGATCTATTAGGATACAGATATGTCAACATCCCATCTCTGGTGGGGCTGATCCAGCTGCCTCTGTTGCCCTGTCCTGACCATCAACTCTCTGCACGCGTGAGGGCTCGGTCCCTCCCACCACTGTCCACGTGAGCTCAAGGAGCCGCAGACACCAGGATACCTTCCATCACACTCCCATCACACTCTGGGAAACATGTAGGCAGGCTCCAACCTCCTGGAAACACCCCATTGATATTTCTGTTCTCTATTTCACTGTGATAACTTAGAGAACTCTTCTGTAAGCCTCACTTTTTCCTGGGCCTTACCTATCTCAGATCTCTAAATTCTCCCATGACTACTGTCCAGACCTGGCTCAGGCTGGAGTGAGGAAGCAGGGCACAGAGCTCCCATATCACATAACACTCCTTTTGAAACTCTTCTCTCCTCTCCAGCATTGCAGGGCTTTTATCTTGTGTAGAGGAAGGGGTAGGTGAAAAGACTTTTCTGCCTAATTGTACATTCCTTGAAATATTTTTCTAACTTACACTGCAACGATGCCTGTTGAACCTTAAAGATAAGAACTTTGACATATTTGTCTTCTATTTCAATGCCACCTAGACAGTGACAAGGTTCTTAAAGGAGTTGTAAATGAAGCATGTAGGTGGGGGAAAATATCACAAGGCATCATCTACTACTTGTATTATTGAGGGAATCTAAACCTCTAAAATTCTCTTAAATAAATATCAGGTTCTATGTGTATCATAAACAATCTGCTTGTTTGAGTTTCTTCCTTTCTTCCTATAGTACGTGCACAATGACCTTTTATTTATGGCTAAAGTTGTAGATATCTTTTTTTTCTTTTTTTACACTTCACGAAGAAAGAGAACATACTTAGTGGGTTTTGCAAGTTTGAACTTTAAAAAAAAAACAAACAAAAGAGCCAGCTCTACCCACCACCAGTCACTACCATCAGGAAACTTGCACAAGCCTCTTAGATAACCTCATTCACCAGAGGGTAGACAGCAGAAGCTAGAAGAACTACAATCCTGCAGCCTGTGGAACAAAAACCACATTCACAGAAAGATAGACAAGATGAAAAGGCAGAGGGCTATGTACCAGATGAGGGAAAAAGATAAAACCCCAGAAAAACAACTAAATGAAGTGGAGATAGGCAACCTTCCAGAAAAGGAATTCAGAATAATGATAGTGAAGATGATCCAGGACCTCAGAACAAGAATGGAGGCAAAGATCGACAAGATGCAAGAAATGCTTAACAAAGGCCTAGAGGAATTAAAGAACAAACAAACAGAGATGAACAATGCAATAATTGAAATGAAAAATACATTAGAAGGAATCAATAGCAGAATAACTGAGGCAGAAGAACGGAGAAGTGACCTGCAAGACAGAATGGTGGAATTCACTGCTGCGGAACAGAATAAAGAAAAAAGAATGAAAAGAAATGAAGACAGCCTAAGAGACCTCTGGGACAACATTAAATGCAACAACATTCACATTATAGGGGTCCCAGAAGGAGAAGAGAGAGAGAAAGGATCAGAGAAAATATTTGAAGAGATTATAGTTGAAAACTTCCCTAACATGGGAAAGGAAATAGCCAACCAAGTCCAGGAAGCTCAGAGAGTCCCATACAGGATAACCCCAAGGAGAAACATGCCAAGACACAGAGTAATCAAACTGGCAAAAATTAAAGACAAAGAAAAATTATTAAAAGCAGCAAGGGCAAAACAACAAATAACATACAAGGGGACTCCCATAAGGTTAACAGCTGATTTCTCAGCAGAAACTCTACAAGCCAGAAGGGAGTGGCATGACATATTTAAAGTGATGAAAGGGAAGAACCTACAACCAGTATTACTGTACCCGGCAAGGATCTCATTCAGATTCAATGGAGAAATCAAAAGCTTTACAGACAAGCAAAAGTTAAAAGAATTCAGCACCACCAAACCAGCTCTACAACAAATGCTAAAGGAACTTCTCTAAGTGGGAAACACAAGAGAAGAAAAGGACCTACAAAAACAAACCCAAAACAATTAAGAAAATGGTCATAGGAACATACATATCGATAATTACCTTAAACGTGAATAGATTAAATGCTCCAACCAAAAGACAGAAGCTCGCTGAATGGATACAAAAGCAAGACCCATATATATGCTGTCTACAAGAGACCCACTTCAGACCTAGGGACACATACAGACTGAAAGTGAGGGGATGGAAAAAGATATTCCATGCAAATGGAAATCAAAAGAAAGCTGGAGTAGTTATACTCATATCAGATAAAATAGACTTTAAAATAAAGAATGTTACAAGAGACAAGGAAGGACACTACATAATGATCAAGGGATCAATCCAAGAAGAAGATATAACAATTATAAATATATATGCACCCAACATAGGAGCAACTCAATACATAAGGCAACTGCTAACAGCTATAAAAGAGGAAATTGACAGTAACACAATAATAGTGGGGGACTTTAACACCTCACTTACACCAATGGACAGATCATCCAAACAGAAAACTAAAAAGAAAACACAAGCTTTAAATGACACAATAGATGAGATAGATTTAATTGATATTTATAGGACATTCCATCCAAAAACAGCAGATTACACTTTCTTCTCAAGTGCGCACGGAACATCCTCCAGGATAGATCACATCTTGGGTCACAAATCCAGCCTCAATAAATTTAAGAAAATTGAAATCCTATCAAGCATCTTTTCTGACCACAACACTATGAGATGAGAAATGAATTACAGGGAAAAAAACGTGAAAAACACAAACACATGGAGGCTAAACAATACGTTACTAAATAACCAAGAGATCACGGAAGAAATCAAAGAGGAAATCAAAAAATACCTAGAGACAAATTACAATGAAAACACGATGATCCAAAACCTATGGTATGCAGCAAAAGCAGTTCTAAGAGGGAATTTTATAGCTATACAAGCCTACTTCAAGAAACAAGAAAAATCTCAAATAAACAATCTAACCTTACACCTATAGGAACTAGAGAGAGAAGAACAAACAAAACCCAAAGTTAGTAGCAAGAAAGAAATCATAAAGATCAGAGCAGAAATAAATGCAATAGAAACAAAGAAAACAATTGCAAAGATCAATAAAACTAAAAGGTGGTTCTTTGAGAAGATAAACAAAATTGATAAACCATTAGCCAGACCCATCAAAAAAAAGAGGGAGAGGACTCAAATCAATAAAATTAGAAATGAAAAAGGAGAAGTTACAACAGACACTGCAGAAATACAAAGCATCCTAAGAGACTACAATAAGCAACTCTATGCCAATAAAATGGACAACCTGGAAGAAATGGACAAATTCTTAGAAAGGTATAACCTTCGAAGACTGAACCAGGAAGAAACAGAAAATATGAACAGACCAATCACAAGTAATGAAATTGAAAGTGTGATTAAAAATCTTCCAACAAACAAAAGTCCAGGACCAGATGGCTTCACAGGTGAATTCTATCAAACACAAAAAACCAGCATGGCTTAGTAGAAGCAAGGACACTACAGGGTCATGTGAGGACCTAAAAAAATCAACTGTAGACCCACAGAGGACTAAAGAATCATCAGTAAGAAAAAGAGATCTCCTGTCCTGTGGACTAAATAATATGATGAAAAACCCACAAGCTAATGAAAATCAATACATGTTCATCTCTGTTTAGAAAAACCCAATATAATCTGAGTTCCTTTAACTTACCACCTAAGAAAATGTATTGCAAAATGTACATTAACAGAGGTGAGATGTGCTAAGGAACAGGACTGTAAGGAACTCAGGAATTTCCCAAATGCTCAGTTACAGAACTTGACTCTAGCTGGTCATGGAATGTGGAGTATGTCCTCAGAAGTGGAAAGTGACCAAACTATTTGAGAGAAGGCATGTACCATGTCGTACTCTCTATCCATCTTCTAAACTGATACCTGCCTTTGGTTGGTCTACAATATCTTTCCCAGGCTCAGGGAATTCATTAAAATCGTTTTAAAAAACTAAATGGAAAGATACTGCTCATGTAAAAGAAATCAGACAATTGGATATCATGGGGCACACCCACATGAGAATTTTGCAAAGATGAATCAGACAGATAGAAGAAAGTTAGAGAATAAAATATCTCTAGTTATATTTGGCTTAGCCCAAGACAGAGAGAAGTACTATGGAATTTGCAGTATTAATTGGATTCTTTCAAAATAATTAACATTAATGTTCATTTTGTATTCTACTAGAAGGTTCTGAAAATAGGCAGTCCTGCTTCCTGGGAGCAGGAACTTAACAAGTAATAGGTATTTGTTATTTTTTTCCTTTTTAAAGTTTTTATTTAGCAAATATGTATCGAGAAGCTGTTGTGTGTAATATACTGAAGATACAGTAACTTTTTTAATAAGTCATGATACTAAGGAGTTTCTAAACTACAAAAAAATTCATGCATGTATTTTTGAATCAGAAAATGAAAAACTGAAAAGGAGAAAACACACACACCTGGGGTCTGTCAACTTAGCTAGGCAGGAAACGTGTTTCCTAGCATTCTTTTCTCTGTCTGATTCCAGGTGAGGGCTGGACACAAAAGAATACTTGTGAGTTTGGAACAGTAGAAGTAAAGCAGCGGCAGTTCTGTTCTGAGGGTGAGCACAGGGCTAGTACCCTCTCTCACATACACACCAGTGAGTGTCCTCACCTTTTCACAGCAGCTGGGTCCATAGTGCCTCGGCTTCTCACTAGACCTCCTCCTCCCACTTCTCCAAGTCCTGGACCAGGTGAGTGTATAACTCTACAGTGACAGATGACAGCTCCTTCCACAGGTCAACTGCAACTTCGAGGTCAGTGAAAAACAGATGGGGGTTCCTATTTGACTTTTGTGGATTCCAGTTTGTTCGAGCTTGAACACCCCCCAAATGGCATTTGGGAAGTAAAGGGGGGCCAATGCAACAAGGACTGTTGAAATTGGCTGGTTATCACTAAAATGCATCGATGTCAGATAATGAAAGCTGAAAACTAATTGAAAACCATGAAGGCTAGAGGGCCTGTTGCATAGCCTATAAAGAGGCTCCTACCATGGAAGAGCAGAAAAAGCTAAAGACAAAATGAGAATTTAGTATACAGAGTTACAGACATGCAAAAATGACAATGCTAAACTGAGGCAGGTTTGTTACCCAAGGACTGGTCTGAGAAACTGGGGATCTTGACATATGGGATGGGCACATCTGGGTGGCTGCCTCTGAAGTTTTTGACTCCCCAGCTCCTCTAAACCTTCAGAGCCTGCAGAGGTTGCCTACACCTTCTATTTTAAGAGTTCTAATTACATCTTAGACAATATTTAGTGATGAAATCAGATTTTTAAAATTTTACAAAAATGAAGAATGTAAAATGATATCTTACTGTGATGTTACTTTGCCTTTACTTTTGCCTTATTAGCAGTGAATTGCATCTCCATAGCTTTTGCCTATATTCTGTTTAGTTGCTTCTCATACAGAAATGTGGGGTTGTCAATGCTCTGGGTACTAATTATTTGCAGGTTAAACCTTGCAAATATCTTCTCCCAGAGTGTGGCTTGTCTCCTCACTTTTTAACGGCCTCAGTTGCGGAAAAGAAATTTTAACTGTAATTGAATTTATTAATCTTACTGTTTTTGATTTCTAGGTTTTGAGTTATTTCAGAAATCTCTCCCTAATTTGAGACCATAAAGACGTGCTCCTGTATTTTCTTCTAAGGGTTTTAAATTTTGCTTATTATATTTATGTCTTTAATCTACTTGAAATTCATTTTTCTGTGTGGTGTGCAGTAGGGAACTTTATTTTTCTCATGTAGATAACTTAATTGTCTCAGCATAATTTGTTATATAGTTTATTCCTCCCTCTGACCTAAAATTCAACCTCTTTTATATATCTAATTTTTATATGTATGTGTATATTTCAGTGCTCTTTATTCAGATCCATTAGTCATTTGCCAGTTGAGACTATACTCCAGTGTCTTAATTACTACAAATTTGGTACCTGATGAGTCAAGTCTACTTATTCTTTTTCAAAACTCTTTTGGCTATTCTCAGCCTTTTGTCCTTTCACAGAAATTTTAGAATCAGCTTATTGACTTCCATAAAAACCCTACTGATTTTTTTTTTTTACTCACATTCTCTTATATGTATTTGACTTGACTTCCAACAGTACAAGCCAATATTTGATTGTGCACTTTGTACTCCCTCCTCCAACCACTGAGTCTCAAGTTGGTTGTAATACATTTTTGTTTCTTGCTCTATAGATCAGGCTGCTGAAGTGACTAGAAAAACAGCAAAATAGAAAAGCTAAATTTATCTAGTGGATAAGCATCAAGTAGTTTGTCAAAACAAGATCCATAAACTGAAGAAGACAGTAAGAGAACTTTTGGCTTTCAGACCCCCTTCAGGCATAAGTAAGATAGATCCAATTCATTGCCACAGAGTTAGAAACTTATCCCATTAGTGCAACCCCCCTCAAGGTTTCCTAGCCCCAATAATACTGTGCAACCTTCCAAAGGACCCATGGGCAGCCAATTTGTTTCTCTAAGATGGGAATCCAATGCTCTCTGCATACTGGACACTCTTACCCACCTGGGAAATCTTTAGTTTTGCCCCAAACTCTGCCAGAGGAGAAAGCCTTCTCCCGGGCTGCTGGCCTTGTGACTTAGCCCTCCCCCATACCTACAAACAGAGAATGAGACAGAGCGAGAATAAAGCCTCTCACATGTTCTCTCTTTCTGAGAACTCATAGGTGTCCACCTGCAAAAATTCCAAACCTACAGTTGACTGTTGAGCCATGTCAGCAAGGAGTTATGAGGAAAAGAGAAGTCAATAATCTTGCCAATCATTTACTTTTTACTTATTTTCCCAGCTCTAACGTCATAAGGATTTTCCATAAGTTCTGGTACACCACAGTTTCTATCTGGGTATTTATTTTATTGATTTGGTCTTAACTGTATTTTTGATTTTTGAAAAACTTCAACCATACAGAACATGTGTGAAAGAGTAGCACAATGTGCATTCATACACCCTTTTTTTTTTTTCCAACTGTTAATATTGGCCATGTTTTTGTTTTGTAGATAGCTATGGAGAGAGAGATGAGCAGACAGACAGATACATATTTTTGTTGTTGCTGCTGAGGTTTCTGAAAGTAAGTTTTAGCCATAATGATGTTTCACTGCTCAAAACTTCAATGTGTATCTCCTAAGAATTAGGACATTCTCCTAAATAACTACAATATCTATACCATACTCAGGAAATAAAAGTTTTATACAAGATATTATCTTATAGTTGTTTAATTTACTAATTACTCTATACAGTCTGTTATAACTATTTTAATTTTGATCCAGGATCCAGTTTTGGTAGCTTAGGTATGTATTCAAAATTATTCACTCTCCTCTCTCTTGCATTTGGCTCTAGCCATGTGACTCCCTGCAACCAGTGAATTATTAGAAGACTTGAAGTAAGCAGGGCCTTGAAATCTGCTTGCCTCTGTGCTTCTATCATTGTCATGAAAAGAGCTTCCCTGGCACAGCAACAGTACCTTCAACTAGTGGTCTGAAATAAGCACAAATGGAGCAAAGCTACCCAGCTAGCTGAGCCAGAAACACATGAGCAACATCCATGCATATCATTGGATGCCACTGAGATTTTATACTTGGTTGTTATGCCACGAAAGTGATATACATCAATAAAAGGTCCACATATATTTAAATACCATTTCTTTTTGGTGGCCTTTAATCTACAATAGTTCTCCCTATCCCCCTACTTCCATAAACACACTCCCCACCTCTTTTTTTTTCTTTTCTTTCAGGTCACTGATATTTTTTGAAGAGTGCATGCCAGTTGTTATGTAGGATAGTCCCTAATCTGGAAATGTGTGATTGTTTCTTCATGAGTAGATTCAGGTTCAATGTTTTTCATGAGAATACTGCATTAGTGAGGTGAATTTCCCATGGTATCACATATTATCACATAATAAGTCTCCTAATAACAGTTTGTTCAATTTCTAATAATGCTGAGTTTGGTCACTTGGTTTTGGAAATGTTTGCCTTATTTCTCCATTTGAGTGGTACTCCTTTCACTTTGTATTTAATAAATACACTTTGAAACTTTGTGACACTTTGAAACTTTGTCATTATACTGTCCCCAAGAACCTTTTTAAAAAATGCCTTTAGCAACCATTAATTCCTGAACCGATTTTTACATTCACTGGTTATTTTAAAATGGTGATTTTTAAAATTCTATAATTATTTCTATAATCTTTAACTGACATTCTTTTGTAAAGAATGTTCCCACCATTAATGCTGTATTATTTTAACAATGGACTCACAGATTAAGTTGTGTCAATGGGCAATTAAACATTGACACATTATTGGGGTGCTCATAATGTCCCACATTTGACCAGTTGAAGTTCTGTCAAACTTCAGCATCTTATTTTATCAGTTTCCTGTAGGTGAACATGGACAATGTGTCTAAATTTACCTATTAAAAATAGCGTTCTAACAACTTCATGTATAGTACACTCATAGAAGCAGAACTGCAAAGTCTAATGATAAATAAAAATGTAGTTTTGCTAGATATTCCCCTATTGTCCTCATTGGGGGTTGTGTCAATCAAAGTCCAATGAGGACACAGAAACCTCACAGTAATTTGAACATAGAAAGTTTAATGTAAAGAATTATTAACTAATAATAGGTGATTGGCTACTAAGGGGTAAAGAAAACTCTAAAGAATATAGGAATATAAGATACAGGGATAATTACTGTCCTGAAGCTGAATGAAAGTACCAAAGGAAGAAAAAATTTGAGACAGGCTCCCACCCCCATGAAAAAGCTGAGATTTAGATCTCACTGGGGAGGAAGTCGTTATATCCTTGGATAGCAGAGAAGTTTGCTGAGTCTCTTCAGGCCAAAGTTGGCAAACAGGAAACCACCCACTGTGGTGCAGATGAAACTTGGTTGGGAGCTGTCTATAGAGGTGGCAAGAGGGGCAGGTACTAGCTGGTGAACTAGCTGCAGAGCTGAAAGGGATATTTGCTAGGAGGCCAGTGGGAATTATCTTCTTGGAGGGATGTTAAAATTTGGGGGAAACCAGCCAGGTCACCTGTGGAACTCATCTGAAACCTGCCTGTGGGGATGCTACGAAAACTTGAAACTCAGTGGAGGTGGGCGCCACTGAGTATCCCACATCCCAGCCAAGCAGCACAGAAGCAAGAAGAAAGGAAAGCACAATGGAAACATGTAGAGAACCTCCTGTCCCTCCAGTGCCCTCTACTTGCCAAGCTTAACATGATGCCAGTGGGCAAAGGAGAAATATTCACCAGCTCCAGTTCCAGTATCATAAGTAGGGCAATGAAGAGGGATTTAGAGATGAGAGGTAATAAACTGCTAACTGGAAAGGGGTTGAAACATTTTACACTCCACCAGCCTTTTGCATAATGTATGATGATGCATTTTTCCTCAAAGTTCTACCAACCAGAGACAATCTTTTGTATTTTTGTGAATATTATTGGTGAGAAATAGTACTATAGTATATTCTTTAATTTTAATGTATCTTATAAGTAAAGTGGAACATCTTATATATATTTAAGGACCATTTTATATCTTTTTTCTATAAAATGTCTGTTCATGTCTTTTGTCTATTTTTCTATCAAGTTTTCATTTGAGTTTTCTTTATTTTTCATTGATTTTAAAAGCCCTGTATATAATTAGAGAGATTGCCCTTGATCTGTGATCTATGTTATAAATATTTTCTCCAAATCTGTCATTTGTCTTTCACATTATCTGTCATGTGTTTGTTTTTTAGGTTTTGTGGCCGTTATTTATTCAACTTATTAATCTTTTCTTTAATTGAATCTTGATTTTGAGTCCTTATACCTAGAAATTCATCCATGGTTTTTTCTAGTACTTGGGCAGTTTCATTTTTTAATTGAGATATAATTGACATATAACATTATATTAGTTTCAGGTGTACAACATAATGATTCTATATTTATATATATTGCAAAACTATCTCCACAATAAGTCTAGTTAACATCCATTACCACACATTATTACAAGTTTTTTTTCTTATGATGAGAACATTTAAGATCTTAATTTCTTTTTTTTATATTTCTAAATCACTAGGATTTTATTTAGTATGATGTGAGGTCTCTTTTCCAAAGGGACTATTTAGTTTCTATTTCAGTAATTTCTCCAGTGATTTGAGATAATGCCCTTATCAACTCTTAAATTTTCAATAAAAGCTAGAAAACTGAATTTAAAAAAGAAATGACAGGGTTTAGCATATGAAATGTTAAAATAAAACATATTAAAAGCTTTTATAATTAAAGTAGTGTAGCACTGGTACAGATATAGAGAAATAGAACAATGGAAGAGAATTTGAAGTCAAATGACAATAGAGGTAGGGAAAAGGCCACACCCAGTCCTGAGTTTCAACCTTATAGAGGTAATCATGAAGTAATGAAATTTGTTGAAACTGCTGCACAACAAAATACTCTAAGACTTACTGATTTAAAATAACAACCATTTTATTGTATCTCATGAATTTGTGGGTCAGGAATTCAGGCATGGTTTAGCTGGGCCATATCTATGATCCACATGGCATTCATAGAACAGTATTCAGCTGGCAAATGAACTTATATGTAAGACCCCGAGGCTTCGTTCACCCACTTTGACAGGGATGGCTGAGACGCTGCCCTCAGCCAGGGGTGTCATCCAGAGCGCCTACATGTGGCCTCAGTCAGAAACACTTCATGGCAGTAGGCATCTTAGACAGCAGCTCAAGGCTTTAAGCGAGAGTGCTCTAAGAGCTCAAGAAGGAAGCTGTAAGGCTTCATCTGAACTAGCCTCAGAATTTACCTCAGAATTTATGTCTCTTCTACCACATTCTATCAGTTACCAGCAAGTCAAAGGTCCAACACAGATTCCAGAGGAATATATGAGCACTAGGATGTGTGGTTCACTGGGACAGGAGTATATCTTTGGAAACTGGCTACTACAAAAATGAAAAAAGTCATAGGAACTATATTGCAGAAGAAAGGTTTGAAAATGCCTATATTGTTAACGGGCAAGGTGAAGATACCATTTGGAAGCATACCAAGCCTACTCAGCAAAAAAAGGTGTAAAAGAAAGTCATAGGAAACTATATAGTTTAGGAAAATAAAAGGAGTAGAGTCAGGAAGAAGGACGGTCCACACTGTCACAGGCTGAAGAGGAATGATGAAGGATGGGGACTTTGAAGAGACAGTTGGGTTTGTTAATGAAGAGGTCATTGGTAGCTTTTAAGAGAGGTTTTTGTGTAAAGTGATGATTAATAATTGTGAAGGTAGATGATAAAAAGTTGTGAGTAGACGATGAAAAGCAACTATACCCTCTCTTTATTATAATGAAAAAATGAAATAAATCAAAATCTCAAGCTCTGAATAATCTTGAGCTAAGACTTAAACCAATGATTGTATCTCTATCATTGGCTTTATCAAAACGCTTAAAAAAAGAAGATTGTTACTGAAGCCTTTTCTGATTAGTTTTGGAAAAGAATATAGTGCACAGAATGGAAAATTTACTAGATATTTTAGACCTCCAGTAACCAGTCAGTATTTAATTATCTCCTAATGTGAAACATTAAACAAACACCAAATGGAAAATCAGTGAACATGGTAACAGTGGGTATTTATTAAATATCTATTATATCCGAGATGTAAAAAATAATCATTTTTCTATATGAATTACGAGGATCAAATGGTATGTTTATTATTCATCTCTTAATACAGAGGCACTGGAACTTACTGTAGCATATAAAGATTATCTATCTCCTCTAGATCAGTTCTGAAATGAATTTCAGAGGCTGTTACGCTGCTATACTACTCCCGTGCCACTAGTCACTGGTGTGATGTAGAAGAGCTTAGCACAGAGACAATGCATGGAGATTCTACAGAGCTCATAAAGTAAAAATCACAGTCAAACCACTTATCTGGATTTAGGCAAGTCAAGGAAAACTCAGTAATTACCACATTTTATGTAGACAGTCTTCTATTATACTATCTATAATGAATAAAAAAAAAAAACTTGAGTACAACTGTAAAATTATAGTAGAAATTTTCTTTTTCACCTAAATAGAGTAATTTAGGGAGTCAAACATTTTCCTTGAGGAAAAAAAAATCCAAATTTCTATATCATTTGCTCAAATTGCCCCAGCAAATTTAAAAGTAAAAAGTTCAGTTAATCAAGCAATTATTCTGTCTAAACCAGAAGTTGACGTTAAGCTCCCTGAATACAATGTCCATAACTATTTCTTCTATTAGAGGAGTAATATTATATAAAGTTTTAATGTAATTTTCTCTTTTGCCTTTTCTAGACCATTGGAGACATCCATTTGCTTGAGGGCAGATTAGATCTTATCACAGAAGAAATGCAAAGTAAAAGAATAAGATAATATTCAGTATTTGGTATATAAAATTACTGTTACAAAAAGAATTTTCTAAATTTCTTTATCCTTCTACCAAGCATCCCAATTTATATCATAATAGCAAGTAGGCATGAAGGATTCAGATCATAAAGTGCTCTTATACTGCAGAGAATATTCCTCAAAGACCACTGTATTCCTAGTACAGAAAAGGGCAAAAGAGGAGGAGACAGGAGGAAGAAAGCAAGTAGTTATTTCTCCTATTTTCCCTCTTGGAGCCTCCATCTAGAAAGAGAGGAGGTATGGGAAATACAACAGAGAGAGGTAGAGGGAGATGTTTCTGTTTGTGAGTCTAGGAGGAAGTTGGTTTGCTGAATGCCCAGTACATATTTTGGGGTACTGATACCCCAAGGTAACCTTAATTGTACAGTACAGTCAGCCCTGGAGAGTAGTTCACTGACTCAGTGTTGGTTCCTCAGCAGTGTAGACTGAGCTCAGAAGGAATGTAGAGATCGACTAGGGAGTTTCCATACAGATGCCTCCCTAGGGAAGGGAGCACAGCACATCACCCAGATGGAATTGAATGCAAGTCATACCAGGACCTCGGCAGAATCTATAGTGCTGTGGGGAATAAGAAGAGGCCAAATCATCCAGGGAACACTAGTAGGCCATGGCCAAGTGGACAGAATCCAGATCACTAAAACTGGTGAATCAACAAGGAGGTAGTCACCAAATGGACAGAAGACGCTGTCCTTGAGGAAAACAAAGACAGAAGGCCTTAAATCTCCCTTTTATCATGAACTTGCATAAATCCTTACCTCATTACCCCTGTTCAAACACACACTTTCTTAGAGAATATCCAAGAAGAGAGGGAGAAGATGAGAAATTTGGGACATTCAGGTTTGCTTTCTCCTTTGAAGACTTGAGTATTACTGAAGGGGCTATTTAAATTATCCAGTAAGGGGGGAAAGCAGGGGGTGGGGGGTGGGGGGTGGGATGAATTGGGAGACTGGGATTGACATATATACACTAATATGTATAAAATAGATAATAAGAACCTGCTGTATAGCACAGGGAACTCTACTTCACTTTGCTGTACAGTAGAAATTAATACAACATTGTAAAACAACTATAACCCAATAAAAATAAATAAATAAATAAATAAATAAATAAATAATCCAATAAAAGGGCAGTGACATCATCAGTATGATGCCACAGGTCATTCCAACCTCAGCATCCCTCACAAGAACACCAAATAGCAACTAACCATAAACAGTCATCACTGTGAAAATCCCGGAACCCAGAGGTGAGGCTGAAGCACCCAATGGACAACAGAGGTGGAGGACCACATTAGAAGGGTAAGAGGGGTGCTTCTACTTTGCCCACACTGCCCCTACCCCTGGCCAGCACAGCATTGCACCAAGAGGGTTTCTCTTGGTTTCTCCAGAGGAAAAAAGAGAACCCTAGGTGGCATTCAGCTTCCCCAGCATTGTGGAATGCTTCCTGGAAGGTTCACTGAGGTCTCACCACCCAGGGATCACCACAGGAACCTGCAGAGCTTGACCATATTGTACATTTGAAAACTGCTAAGAGAGTAGATCTTAAAAGTTCTCACCACATTAAAAAAAAAAAAAAAGGCAACTATGTGAGGTAATAGAGGTTTTAACTAACATTATTGTGGTAATTATTTTGCTATATATATGTATATCAAGTCATAATGTTGTCCACCTTAAACAATGTTATATGGCAATTATATCTCAATAAAGCTAAAAAGAATAAGTTATCCACTAAAACTAATTTTAAAACAAGTTGGACATTTAGTTATTTTCTCCTAAAAATCAGAAAAAAGGACTTTGTGTTGCTTCCATAGACAATATTTAAAATATGATCTCTACACACTCAGGTATTTCTGTTACAGTGTGAATTAAACATTTTCAGTATGTGGCCAACATTTTCTTCTGTGGCCAACTTTCCATAAAATGTTGGACATATAAGTGGCAAAAGGAAGTTGGAAAAGAGTATGCAAGGAAGGAGAAAGAATAAAAACAGGTCTTCCCTTGATTTTTACTTAGAACTGATATCACTAAGTGTTTTGTACCATGTAGACATGTCACTGATAATTTCCTAACATTTGCTAAGTATCTCTCCTTTAGTACATGCTAATGACAACAAGTCAGCAAACAGTGTCAATTTGAAATAATGTTATTATTTACTATTCTGAAGAGTTCCACTGAAGGCTGTTGTATTTTTTCTGTTTAGCTGAATAACAAGAGCTGCATAGAATAAATTTTAAGGCTAATAACTCCCGGAATCACTAAACTTCAAACAAAATTATTACCCTAGAGAATGTTCCAGTGTAGGAGCTAATGCTTCTCCTCCCTTCACAGATCTGGATTTTAAATGACTTAATGGAAGGACTAGACAAGAATATAGGACTAAAATATATCATAATAATAATTCCAGTGTTCTAGAAAAGAAACTCCTGATAGAAAAAAAAAAAAATGAAAGGAACATATAAAAGAGAAGAATACAAATAAATTATTAACCCTGAAACCAAGCTCAATGGTTTATTAGTTTTCATCCCTGGGAGTTTACAACTCATAAAAAAAAAAAGTTCCAGTCAGAGTCCTATTCAGATTATATACTGCCCAAGGTTATCACAAAGAATGAATTAAATTTACTATCACTAAGAAATCTTCTGGTCATACAAAGGTATAATAATTTACTCCCAGATTTCAAAGGCCCAACCTAAACCATATGGTGAAAGAGAAGAGTACAGGCAGGGAGATAACACGATATGCATGGAACTATTTCAGGCACTGTATGATGATTTACAGGTTAATTAGATCTTACATTCAAGGAACCCATATCCTATCAGGGAAGAGATGTATAAAATAAGAGATAGGAAGTTGCAGTGATGTTATAGGGTTCAGAGGAGTCAAGAAAGTGATCACTCTTAAGCTGGAGCAATACAAAAAGCATAATGAAGGAAATGGAAACTAGCTAGTTATTAACTGCATTAAAAAGATGGAGAGGGAAACACACTGCTAGAAAGGAAGGAAAATTTTAAATATAAATAAGGAAAACTAAAGAAACATGAGTGAAAACATAAAGGCAGGACAGTGAGAAGTGTGCACTGTTACCTGGAATGTAGCAGCTAGCTCACAGTTTGGAAATGAGCTGACACTCACCCAATTTTACTTGTCAGGTGATAGAAGTGAGAAAATGCAGTTGAAGGAAGGGGTAGGTAGAAATGTGGTGAGGATTGGGTTATAAATGACCTGAGGAAAGGGACTGACATTATATACACAGTATCTTCTCAAAATAGATGCTTAGTAAGTTTATTAAATTGAAATAATATTAATGAATGACCTACATTTATTTAGCACTTGTCATTTTAGGCATACAGTTTCTGTTGCATATTCTTTCATTTTTAAAACCCTCTCAATATGTAAAATCGATTCTTAGCTTGTGGGCCATACAAACCAGGCTATATGTTGGATTCTGTTTGAGGCCACAGTTTGCCAACCCCTGCTAGACCAATCTTACTCATTGATATAAATGAATTAAAATAGTAACAAATAGATATAATGAGTAACATAAAAGAATTATTTCTCCATAATCATATAGGCTATATTTCTAGTAAAGGAGTTAATGGTAGTATTTCAAAGAATACAGTTATCTCAACAATAGATTAAATAGGTTATCTGTCACATCAATAAATGAACAAACTACATTTAATAAAATCCAGGATACACTCTTAATCTGTGATCCTTTGAATACCCTTGACCTAACCACCTCTGAGGATCTTGGCAAAGAGTACCCTAACAGCTGTGCCTATAACCTTCAGGCAGGAGACTGGAGAACTCATTTGTAGAAAACACAGGGTTGTCCAATAGAAAAGACCTACAGTCTTTCAGCTGGGGTTGATCTAATAGGCCAAATCCCTAACCAAAAATCTACCGGCATCACAAGGTACTTGGGCCCCCAGCCAGAGTTTCCAATCAGCTTGACCATCAGCATGATGTAGTCATGGTAAAGAGCAGAGACTCTGGAAGCAGAGCACTTAGATTCAAATCCTGAATCTTTTACTGTTGATCTGTGTGATCCTGAGCAACTTACCTAACTTCATGTCTCAATTCCCTCACCTTTAAAGGGAGATAATAATAACGCTTACTACATGGGGTGTTAAGAGCAATAAAGGAACTAATATTTGTAAGGTGATCAGAACAGTGCCTGGAACATAATAAGCATTTGAATAAGGTCTTGTTAATTAAATATAAGGAAAAAAAGGAGGAAGGAAGGAAGAAGGAAGGAGGAAGGAAAGTAGAAGGAAGGAGATAGATCAAAATAGAGGAAAAGGAGCAGAAAAAACACTTCAAAATAACTAGAATTATTATCCTCTGAGATCAAAGAGATGAGGCTGAATCCACAAAATAAGAATAGAATGCTACTTTTAAAGAATGAAAGAATATTCATTTCTTAATTTTTATAATTTTACCATGGTATGTAAGTTGTTAACCCTAGGAGAAGCTGGGTAAAAGGTAGAAAGGAACTCACTGTGCTCACTTTGTAACTGTTTGAAAATTACTTAAAATTTTTATTTTAAAATTAAAAAAAAAAATTAAGGAAATGAAAGAAAGAACATGAAAATTATGTACACATATATAATTTTCAACTTTCTCTTCTTCAAATGTATGTGTAAGTATACACACACACACCTTTCATCTCTCCTTTTCTTTCATTCCTTTCTTAGGAAAAATATATACATATAAATATATAAACATTTTTGAAAACTTTGATAATTTGGAAGACAAATTTAATGAAATTCCCAGAAAATAGAACAAAAAGATAGAGATGACCCTTCCCTTCCCCTTCTGGCAGGGAGTAGGAGTTAGAAGGTGGAGTAGGGCGAGGAAGGGTCACCAGCAGCATGCCTGATGGTACAAAGGAGAAAGGGGTGTGGAGCCCTCTGGAGACACATCAATGGCATGTCCACTGGCAGTTAAGAAGGTAAGAGGCCTGAGCACTTTTGGGTGGTGGGAGGGATGAGATGGCAGGCTGCCTAGGTTGAGGGATTTGTAACACTGGGTAAACCAGTAAATTGAGCAAATAAGCATATACTGAGGGTAAGGAGATCTAAGTTTTTCTTACTATTGGAGAATGTATTCACAAGCATGGAAGGGGAAAGGTCAGCAAGAAACCTGAGGTTATAGATTAAAATAGAAAGTTTTAGTATAAATTCATTATTTTTGAATATATTTGTTCATATACAGATGTAAGTACCCAGATCTTGGTTTCTAATTACTGTCCTCTACTAAAAGAAACCAGGGCTTCATGGAGAAATGGCTGATTCCAAGGCAGGAACAAGGATAATACAATATGCGCACCAGGCATCTTACAGTGCCAGACTATTACTTTCTTATGTAAAGAATGATGAGACCATATCAAAAGACGTAGGAGTGACCGTGGAATTGCTTCTATTGGCCTAATCTGGGACAAGTTTAGCATCAAAATGATGGCAGTAACTAATTAAAACTCGATTACAATTTCTATTTTAATTGAATAAAATAGAAATCCATAATTTCATTCTGATATAGATAAGTAAATGAATAAATAAAAGGTAGAGAAGGAAAAGCTCTTCATTACAGAAGAATAATTGAATGCCAACTAATGAGTGTTTTTAAAATAGTGAAAAAAAGGTGGTTGCTAGAAACAGCAGGTGGGGGCGGTGAGGGTGGGAGAAATGGCTAAAGTTGGTCAAAAGATACAAACTTCCAGTTATAAGATGAATAAGTTCTGGAAATGCAATGTGCAGCATGGTGACTATAATTAACAATACTATATTTTATATTTGAAAGTTGCTAAGAGAATAGATCTCAAAATACTCATCACAAGAAGAAAACTGTTTTAACTGTGTGAGGTGATGGATGTTAACTAAGTTTACTGTGACAGTCATGTCATCTCTCAAATCATTATGTTATACACTTGAAACAAATACAATGTTATATGTCAATTATATCTCAATAAAACTGGAAAAAAATAATAAATAATAAAAATAGTAAAAATAGAAATCACCATTATATAATCTTCATAGTAATAGTTAATTCAAGCATAGGTGTAAGCAGAGAGAAAGGGATCAGTACAATAAAAGTCTGGGCCACTTGTTTGTACAGTTTACTTATGCCCTCAAGTCTCCTTTTGCTCAATTTCATCTTACCGCGAATTGATTCTGGGTTCAATGGACCTTTTGAAAGAGTATGACAAAATCCACTTCATGTTGGATATTTCTGATCACGTTTCCCTTGGTGTCCCATGGTCAAGCACTCCAACTCTACCAGAGCCTAGTACTATGCCAGGAACAGTTACTGAAAAGGTGTGTGATTGTCTATGACATAACACAAGACCTTGTTCTAGAACCTGAGCAAGAAGTTTACATTGTCACTCTCCTATTGATAGGGACTTACCATAAGCTTCCCACATCTTTTTTCACCACAGACACCTCCAATACCATAGGTTATTCCGGGTTTATGGCCCCTCTCACTACAGCATCTACTCCTGGTAAGATTCTTATTTGCCTTTGTTACTGTTTAATCTAAAATGATAAAATATCATTTTGAGAATAAGGGAAACAATAGTTCTGTTAAATGCTCAGTTGACATGTGAGATCATGAATGCAGATGTGGAGACCAACTCTAAAACTTAAAGATCTGTGAGATTTTTCTTTCTGTGTCATCCTTGGCAGACCAAGGATAACCGGAATAAGCTGAAGAGAGGCAGATTTCAGCTATACCTAAGGAAGAACTTTCCAACAATCACAGCTGTCCAAAGAAGGAAAGGACATACTCTGGAGATGAAGATCTCCCTGCTGTTGGATAACCATTTGGATGATTCAAACATCAAATGGGAAATTGGACTTTAATGAATGGTTTGTAACCAAGAATCAACATCAAAATTACCTGGAGAGATTTCCTTTCAAATTATATAACCCAGAACCTAGTGACTCTAATTCTGTAGATCTTAAGGCTTCCTAGTATTCCTGATGAGCACAGTAAACAGAAACCTATAAACTACGTGACCTTGATGTTTCTTCTAACACTGAGGTCTTTGGTTGCTATTGTTGCAGTTGGAAATAGAAATCAAAGTGCTAACTATACCATACTCAAAATAATATAGATTCAAAATGAGGACTCCGAGTTTTCCCAGCACAAACAAGTAAACTAGACATTAGAAGGGAAAGTGATTGTAAATGTGGAAAAAAATAATTTATCTCCAGTCAATATCCTCACTCCCTATTCCTTACCCAAATAATTGATTATTCTCTAATTTTGCATGTGATAAAAGGTAGTTTAAATGGATAGAAAAAGATAATAAAAGAACAGACAGCTATTCAATAGAAATCCTGGAGCTACTGCAAGCAAATATGGATAACTAATTAAATTATATTAATTTGAATTATATTAAATTATATTATTAAATTATTAAATTATAGTATTTAATAATTATATTATTAAATTATATTATATAATATATATTATTAATAGTATTAAATTATGTTATTTCCCTATGTAGCTGGAATAATTGGTCTCAGTAGAATTTGGTGTGTTTGTTGAATTCCCTCTGAAAACAGTTATTCTTTATTTCCTGTGAAGGCTAAATTATCTTATAAATATAATGTACATCATGTTTAAAAAATGCCCTACAGGGACACATAAGGAAGCTCAGACAGGGATGCAATCCTTAAAAAAGGATTTTTTTGCCTTACCAACCTATAAACATTACAAAATTACAGCCCCATGATCCAAGTTTTAGATGTGATTAAAGTATTTCTTTGGACATTTTTCAAAAGATCATGAAATAAAGTAGATTTAACCACATTGAATAATAAAGCTATAAGCAGACTTCAGAAATACCTCCCTTCTATGCCAGAGCAAAACAGGTATTGATAGAGAGTCTAGATACTACTTTGCATTATCTGAGAATTTCCTAAGAACCTTGGTGATGACTGAAGTTCAAAGGTCTATGAAATAGATTTTAAATGAGCATCCATCTGTCAAAATTTAACTGGCCAGGCTCTGGAGTCAGAAACACTTGAATTACACATCTGAGTTCCCACACTTTCAGTGTGAAGTTGGACAACCTACCTCATTCTGCTAAGTCAGTCAGACATTCAACAAACACTTAATGTGAGGGCTAAGCACTAAAATTTGTGTACCTTGGTAACAAGCTTGATGAGTGTATACATTCATTCAAACTCATCTTTTAAAATGTGTGAATTTCATGCATGTATATTTTACTTTAAAAAAGGGTAGACTGCAATATTTTTTGGGATATGTCTCCTCAGGCGAGGGTAACAAAAGCAAAAATAAACAAATGGGACTACAACAAGTTGAAAAGCTTTTTCACAGCAAAGGAAGCTATCAATAAAACAAAAAGGCTGCCTACTGAATGGGAGAAGATATTTGCAAACTATATATCTTATATGGGGTTAATATCCAAAATATACAAAGAACTCATACAACACAACATCAAAAAAACAAAAAAAAAGATTAAAAATTGGGCAGAGGACCTGAATAGACATTTATCCAAAGAAGACATATTGATTACCAGCGACACATTAAAAGATGCACAACATCACTAATTATCAAGGAAATGCAAATCAAAACCACAATGAGAAAAAAAAAAAAAAAAAAAAAACCACAATGAGATATCACCTCACACTTGTCAAAAAGACAACAAATAGCAAGCACTGGTGAGGACGTAGAGAAAAGGGAACCCTCATGCACTTTTGGTAGGACTGTAAATTGGTGCAGTCACTATGTTAAACAGTATAGAGTTTCCTCAAAAAATTAAAAATAGAACAACCATACCATCTAGCAATTCACTTCTGGGTATTTTTCTGAAGAAAACAAAAACACTAATTTAAAAAGATATATTCAGGGCTTCCCTGGTGGCGCAGTGGTTGAGAATCTGCCTGCCAATGCAGGGGACACGGGTTCGAGCCCTGGTCTGGGAAGATCCCACATGCCGCGGAGCGGCTGGGCCCATGAGCCACAACTACTGAGCCTGCATATCTGGAGCCTGTGCTCCGCAACAAAAGAGGCCGCGATAGTGAGAGGCCCACGCACCGCGATGAA
Source organism: Balaenoptera musculus (assembly GCF_009873245.2). Taxonomy (NCBI): domain Eukaryota; kingdom Metazoa; phylum Chordata; class Mammalia; order Artiodactyla; family Balaenopteridae; genus Balaenoptera; species Balaenoptera musculus. The sequence goes on along the minus strand of NC_045800.1, from coordinate 68,953,867 downwards.
GAGTGGCCCCCACTTGCTGCAACTAGAGAAAGCCCTCGCACAGAAACGAAGACCCAACACAGCCATAAATAAATAAAAATTAAAAAAAAAAAAAGATATATTCACCCATATGTTCAGGGCAGCATTATTCACAATAGCCAAGATACAGAAGTGACCTAAGTGCCCACTGATAAATGAATGGATAAAGAAGGTGTAGTATGTATGTATGTATGTGTATATATATATATATACACACACACACACACACATATATATACACAATGGGCTATTACTCAGTCATAAAAAAGAATAAAATCTTGCTATTTGTGACACCATGAATAAACCTAGAGGGTTTTATGCTAAGTGAAATAAGTTAGACAGAGAAAGACAAATATCATATGATTTCACTTATATGTTGAATCTAATATACAAAACAAGTGAACAAAAAATAACAAAACAGAAACAGACATATATAAAGAGAACGAACAGGTGATTGCCAGAGGGGAGGGGGCATGGAAGATGAGTGAAATAGGTGAGCGAAGTTAAAAGGCACGAATTCCAGTTACAAAATAAATGAGTCATGGGCATGAAGCGTACAGTGTGGGGAATATGGTCAATAATTATGTAATATTTTTGAATGGTGTCAAAGGTGGTCAGAGGTACAAACTTCCAGTTATAAGATAAACTCTAGGGATGTAATATACAATGTGATTAATGTAATTAGCACTGATATATGTTATATATGAAAGTAAATTTAAGAGAGTAAATCCTAAGAGTTTTCATCACAAAGAAAAAATACCTTTTCTCTTTTTCTTTTATTTTGTACCTATATGAGATTATGAATGTTCTCTAAACGTATTGTGGTAATCATTTCATGATGTATGTAAGTTAAATCATTATGCTGTACACCTTAAACTTATACAGTGCTGTATGTCAATTACATTTCAATAAAAATGGAAGAGAGATAATCTTAAAATAAAAAAATAAATAAGACAATAGTAAACACAACTGAAATCATAAAGGACAGGAGTATTGGTAGATATAGATTTATAACGTAACCTTCCACTTCTCAGTTGGAGATCAAATCTGATCTTACTAAACTGAATATGATTAGTATACAGGTAAATTTTATCTAAAATTATAATTATTTACTGATTTTATAAAAAGACTCTGAATTCCTTTACTTAAAGCAGAAGAGATTGAGAAGAGATCATCAAATCAAAGTTTAACAGTTTACATTGGAAAAGGCAAAAATAAAAGCCACTTGAAGACAATATTCCAACACAGCAGCTCCTTCTCTTAGTTCCCTCATCTTGGATACCAGAAGCTTAATTATAATAATCTGATATAATTATAATAATCAGATAGGAAGCAGTCTACATTATGTAATAAGATACACAGCACACCTGTGCACATGAAACTATCACAACGTTGTTAATCGGCTATACTCCAATATAAAACAAAAAGTTAAAAGAAAAGATACACAGGGGCTTCCCTGGTGGCGCAGTGGTAAAGAATCTGCCTGCCAATGCAGGGGACATGGGTTCGAGCTCTGGTCCGGGAAGATCGCACGTGCCGCAGAGCAACTGAGCCCGTGCGCCACAACTACTGAGCCTGTGCTCTGGAGCGCATGAGCCACAACTACTGCGCCCACATGCCACAACTACTGAAGCCCATGCGCCTGGAGCCCGTGCTCCACAACAAGAGAAGCCACTGCAATAAGAAGCCCGCGCACCACAACGAAGAGTAGACCGCCTCGCCACAATGAGAGAAAGCCCACGCGCAGCAACGAAGACCCAACGCAGCCAAAAATAAATAAATTAAATAAATAAATAAAAAAGAAAATTCCATTTAAAAAGAAAAAAAGATACACAGCACACCTTACTTTCAGAGAATTATAAATGTTCAATGCTAAATTTGGACACAAGTACTCAATTCTATCTCACAAAGGAGGCTGAAGGACAAGTTCTGACCCATTCTGAATCCTCTTACAGTGTGTCCATATTGCTTGTTTTGTCCTGATCTGGCCAGAACTTCTATTTTATGTCTCAAGGTCCTGATTGCTAATACCAACAGTTACTCATTTTTTTCTTACTATTTCTGGAAAACAATGCATGCGCCTATCACTCTAAGAAAGGAGTTCAGGGTAATCAACAAAGTTTTATACCAGTGGTTATGAGTGGCTGTATGAGCCAGTGGTTATCCGTCCACTCTGTACACGGTGGGGAACAGCTGGAGAGAAGGAGTGAAGAGCCCTTGGTGGGAAGATGTGCTTCCTGCTTGGCAGATAAAGCTGCCATTTCATTACAAGATGTCCCTTCTAATGCCAGCAAACATCCAGTAGTCACGGTAGCCAGGACCACTGCTGATATTTGCCATCCAAGGCAGGCGTACAAATGGAAACTCATGTACCATAGAGCTACATGTTTAAATATAATAAACCAAGCTTTTACACTGTCAAACACAATGTGAGTGGACAAACACCCATTCATAATGACAGAACTAAAATATACATATTTATATATATAAATTATAAGTTGATGTACATATAAAGTATGTAATTAAGTTTATATATTTATAAATCTATGCTTGTTATATGAATGAAAAATGCCAAAGACACCTGAATTTATTATTGCTCATGTCTGAGTGCTCTACTCATGGGCCAAAAATATTATTTTATATTCATTCCATAAATTTTCTTTCATATCAACAAAACCACCAATCATACTGTTATAATTGAAACTTTCACACAACTTAGGTTTACAATCATGATGTAAAGGATTTTAAAATGTCAAGTGTATGAAGTGTATAAAATTTGAAAATATTTTTATAAAATATTTAAATAGAAAAGATTATTTTTCTGTTTCTAAAAATGTTTTTCCTAGAAGATTCAAAATTATCCATTAATATTAAAAGGCAAAATAATTATAATCAGTTCATATTAAAATTTTAAATCAAACTTATTTAAAGAAAGCCAAAAATTTTGCATTTCATTTTTTGAAAATTTAATTAAATCATATTAGGTATTATTATAAAAACACTATTCTCAAACCTGGCATTGAAATTCCATCCAGTTACTAATGTAAAGAATCAGTACCACATTTCTTGAGTTTCATGTCTAGATCTACCCATGTACAAATTTAAGACCAATATGAATTGCTTAATTCTGCAAAATGTTGTTATCAGCAAACATGAGCAATTGTTGCAAACCCGATTTGGAGCACGAAGACAAAAAGTAGCAAGATAATGGCATTTGGCACTATGGGAATAATACTTAGTTTTTCCAAGAACGTATTACAGTCTTGTTGTCTGAGAGAGTTTGACAAGTTGATTAACTTTCCTTTTATCTAGTGCTTGTTCTGTTCAAATCCTTCCTGTGATCCAAAATATTGTCCACCGCCGACTTCAGCATAGGCACAACCCAGGAACCATCACAAAATTCCAGAACAGGGGTGCTATGTCTTATGAATGTAAGGCAAGAGATGTGAAGTGCTTCCTTGGGGCATCTCATGCGACATGAGAGCAAATGTTTAAGGTTACACATCAACTGTTCCTGAGTGTCAGAGGCAGCCCTGTGTCTTTAAGTAAATTCATTTTGTTTTTGTTTGTGACAGTAGGACTGAAACCAAGGACAATCATCAGTAAGACCCATTAAACTATAACTCGCTTAATATATAATAAACTGTAACCTACCTTCACTGGTCAAGCTCACTTTGTTTCTACAAAAACTTACGTATCCTCCAAGCCTCATGTAGCCTAAACTTGAAGACACAAGACCCTTTCACTGCCCTTATAGATAGTATGTCTGGCATAGGAGTCTTAAGTTGTTTTTCAGGAACTTGGAGGCAGCTGTTGTCCAGTTCAAGTTCAAGCTGGTTAAGACTGGTTGGGATCACTGACCCCCCAACACGACATGTGTAAGTGTCCGATTGGTGACCTTTTTAGTCAGAGAGACTAAAATTACACCCTCAGAATATGCTAATGTTGTCATTTTCTGAACATGCCTCCCATGAAGAAGCATGGAGCTTAGTTGCACCTGCTTTTTCTTAGCTCACCTTTTTCTTATCTCCAATCACTTTTCCCATACATCAGGCCAAACTGCTTCTTTACTTCATAAATATCTCAAGCCTCTAGTCTTCAGGGAGGCAGATCTGAGACTCGTTCTCCCATCTCCTTGCTTGGCTACCTTGTGAATAAACCCTTTCTCTGCTGCAAACCTTGACATCTCAGCTTTTGGCTTGTTGCACTTTGGGCAAATGAACCTGGTTCAGTAACATGACCCTGCCATCATGCTTCAGAGTCCTCAGGCCTGGGGTTGCAGGGGTTAAAGGACATTTACATTTTTCAAGAGGAAAAACTGGCCTTAATATCCCATTTGCTTAATGTCCCATTTTCCTTAAGGTCTATAAGAACACTAGTTCCCAGATGGGTTAGAATAGAAGGGGCTCTTTAAAACACAGAAGTTCTGCAGTTAAACAGTAGAGGAACTACTGTATAATAACTTGGATCTTGGGAATTCACAGTGCACATTATCATCTTATGAGCTCAGAGAAGCCCTAAAGGAAAGAAATCTGTTTAACTTTCTTTCCCTAAAGCATTTGACCACTGAAGACATCATTTTTCAACTGAACCGTTACTGACACAGGTGCTCCTCAAACTCAGTATAGAAAATACTCCTTTAACGTTTAAATGTTTAGTACTTCTTTTTTTCCATATGTCTTTTCAACTAGACTTTCTACTAATTAATTCATTAACACAGGAAGGAATTTACATTTCTATCTATTGCCTAAGTCAGCAACTGCCGTGATAGAGCAAACTGACAATTTTACATCTCCAACAAGTAAAACAACCACCATTAAACAAGGAAATCAATTTTAAGTTCAGAAAAGACTAGATGAAATATCTCTTCACTGCTGACTTGGGGGACCATTGCAATCTGAGAACACATGGCTTGACAGAAGGCAAGGTTAAGAGCAGTAGGTTTTCACCTGCTTGCCCACAATGTCACCTACTTAATAGGTGAACACAGTTCAGTCAGAAAAGAGACGCTTGTCAGTGTTTCTTCCTCCATGACTGGTATTATTTGAAATCAATTGGTTTGTCAAGAATCTTTCATTAAGACTTAGGTCACAGGGATCAAAACCATTCATCTCTAATCAATCCATCTGTTTCCAACCATCTGAACAACCACTGTCAATAAGACAATAAATTAACAAATTAAAGAAAAACTTCAGTGATTTATAATTTTGTGTACTATCAGAAACTGCAAGAGGCAGACTCTCAGAAAAATTAAATTTGCCACCTAAAAGTTACAGAAACGGAGAGCTTTGACTTGGAAACTGAAATAGAACAAAGCAGAGAACACAGCCTTACAGACCAAGAGCATCTTCCAATGAGCAAGAACCGAGAGTGGAGAGCAGAGTGGAGAGGCCATGCACGGCCTCATTTCCCTCTCATTTATCCAACTATAATGTCAGAAATTCTATTCCATTTAAATGAGACAAGATTCCAAGCTAAAAATAAAATAAAATAAAATAAAAAGAGATGAGCAGGGGCTTACGAAGTGTGACTAGAGCAGCAGATTCTGACTGACTTGAGACAAATCAGTCCAAGACTGAAAGAGAGAAGGTGATGTATTCCCTCAAGTATTTGCCATGTTCCTTCTGTGTGTTCTGTGTACTTAATTTTAGCATACGAAGATTACATACCTACTTGGGAGTGATCAGTGGTGAGGTACAGGACAAGGAAAAGATGTTTGGAAAGACTGAGTTACGAAACAAAGGGAAACTTCCTGTTACTCTTTTGCCTTTGATCAGCCTTAAATATATAACTGGTGGATTTAAATGTTAAAGATTTATTTTGAAAGTATCACAAATAAGTGGCATTTCAATAGAATAAGGGAGGGTATTATAGTACAGGTGGATAAGAAAGCAACAGAAAACCAGGAGAGTAGAAAATCTACTCTCCACCCCCAACACCAAACCTGGTCTTCTGTTTCAGTGAGTGGCTGAGCCTCTGTGTTGGTAGCTGGGAACTCTGAGAATAGAAAATCAGTTTAGAATAGAAGAGAGGAGAGGAGTAAAGAAGAGAAGGGGAGGGGAGGAAAGAGTCCAGTGAAAACAAGAACAAAGCCAAAATAAACAGACCACAGATTAAGCAAAGTCAGATCCACAGAGAAAGCCAAGAGTCAGCATCTATGATTAGAGCTAGTTGGAGCAATAGCCTCCATGACTTGGAGAGGCACGAGAGGTAGCAGACTGTTCTGGAATGGTCTCACCCCACTTGGAATTGTGGGACCACATTCTCACATTGCTAAGAAGCTTTTCCTGGTCAGATCCAAGTTTCAGGTGCTGTTGTGGACCATAGAAAAGAAAACAAAGTGTTTCCTCCATCTCCACACTCCAGTCTCCACTGTCCCTTGTCTTGTCTCCTTCTACCTACAGAGATCTAAGACTCACTGTGCTTCTGTTCCTTTTACACAGAAACTTTTATGGAAAATAAACCCTAGAAAATGGTGAGGGAAACAAACTGCACTTTGTCCCTGGGAAAAGTTCAAGATTTGGATGAAAAATATAGTCTAGAGCAAATAAACGTTTTTCTTAGACATATTTACTCTAATTGTATATGGTGGAAGTGGCAGAACCACATTCCAGGATAGTAGGAATTTTTATGACCCAGGGTTGTACATGAGCCCTTTTTACCTTTTCCCATTTATAACTGAGCAAATAGCTTCAAGTCTTCTCATAGCTCAGTCACTCATCCTGTACCTGCTTTACTGACGGAACTCCTGCTAGCTTATCTTTGTGTATGTTCATTCGATCCTTAGGCCTCTGCTATTGAAACACAAATGAGGTTTACCATTCCATGCCACCAAACCCCACAGTTGCGAATGGGGGTGTTGCTTTAGTACTTCAGAGTGTGACTGTAATTAACCTTGAATATGACTGTACTATTGATTTCTCTAAGTCTGACTCCCTTTTCCATTTTCTCTTCAATCTCTATTTTCTTTGCTTTTGACAATTCATCTATTAATCTTGTGGTCTGGAATTTTAGATGTGTCTTAATTGAAGCTGAAGTGTACATTTCTGGATTTTGTTCCTTTTTTTCCCTTTTAGTTGATTTCCGGAAGGAAAAACAGAAAATTCTGTCTTCATTTACTGACTGGAAATTACAGAGCGGAAATGAAGAGTTAACTAAAATATAGGCAAAGGAGGCTTTAATGTGGCCACCTAAGTAATAATAATAATAGTAATGATATAAATAGCTACATCTAATATTTATTGAGCATTTATGATATGCCAAGAACTATTTTAAGCAGTTCACATCTCTCAGATTCATCAGAACAGCACATTTGTGAAATAGCTGCCATTATTAGCCTATTTTACAGATAAGAAAACAGAGGCATCCAAAAGATTAGGTAATTTATACAAAGTCACAGCTAGGAGGTGACAAATTCAGAATACAAACTAAGGAGTTAGGCTTCAAAGTCTTCACTTTTGAACATTATACTACATTGCTTCTCAATATCTGGTGAGTTAAAATTGCATTTTGGAGATCCTCTGACTTTTCCTGGATTCAGGAAACATGTAATTGTGCTCTAATCAAAAGCTATCTGGTGGGCTTCCCTGGTGGCGCAGTGGTTGAGAGTCTGCCTGCCAATGCAGGGGACACGGGTTCGAGCCCTGGTCTGAGAGGATCCCACATGCCGCGGAGCAGCTGGGCCCGTGGGCCACAATTACTGAGCCTGCGCGTCTGGAGCCTGTGCTCCGCAACAGGAGAGGCCGCGATGGTGGGAGGCCCGCGCACCGCGATGAGGAGTGGCCCCCACTTGCCGCAACTGGAGAAAGCCCTCGGACAGAAACGAGGACCCAGCACAGCCATAAATAAATAAAAAGCCAGACCCTTAGCTCTTTAAAAAAAAAAAAAAAAAAGCTATCTGAATGGACTGTGTAGTTGGGGTTGAAGAGAACTGACTGGTTCTAACAGCAAAGTACTGCCTGTGGTCCATAAAATGAGACATAACAGGTTCCCAATTAACTAAAATTCCATGTACAGTCAGATTAATGGGGAGAGGGAGGAGCTCATAGTTTAGTTCCTTTTAGGACAACTCCTTCCCAATACAGTTAAATGAAAAATGGTGTCCAAAGAATTGAAATTCAGTGAGTTCATTAATTGACTGATTGATTTTTAACCAGTAAAGTTGTTCATTAGTCAAGGCAAAAGCCACATGTTTTAACCTTCATAAAGTCATTAACAATTCCTGTTCTCACCATCATTACCCATATGACTTAAACAATGCAACATATATAATATTAATATCTTAAATATCAGCCAAATGATCCTCTCTCTTTTGGCTTTCCTGAACAATTTATTTCATCCAGAGTGTCTCCCATAGGGGGGGAAAAAAAATGACAAAGTCTGCATTCCCATGAGGGTCCACGACCTCATGCCAAAATTTGTTGTCCAAGATCTGCCTTCTAATATCATGAGCCTTGTGCTTTGCACCAAAAAGACAACCTCTTATTTTATGTTAATATATATTCTTCAAAGAGATAAGTGAAGAGAAATAGTCTATTTTTGTATTATGTATGAGAAATTAGATGGTTAAGTTTCAAGGGCTGCTTCAATAAATCCCAATTGAATTAACCAGTATTAGCATGTGAAAGCGACCAAGACGCACTGCAAAAACACAATGCAAAATGAATACAAATGATTTGGCTCCAGATCTGATCAAATAAAGTAGAGGGTTGAATTAACTAGTGAACAAAATTAAGTGGAAATGGCAGTATTTCACAGCTAGTTAGCTGTGGCCATGAAATATAGTACTGAAAAATTCAGACACCCATTCTGAACCTTTTATTTTTCCCACCCAGATGTATCTAAAATTACATCTCTGTATGTACTAATCAGACTTGAACTCATTATACAAGTGATCTGGTGTTTGAGGTCATATTAATTTATCTAGTCTTTTATAAGACATTCAAAGCAACCAAAAACAACAATAAATATCTACTGAATAGCTACTGCATTCTGTATCAACCATAATATCAATCGATTTTTTTTCATTTCATTTAAGTCAGGTGGGAGTAAAGGAGAGAGGAGGAAAGAAGAGAAGAAATAGATGAAAATCTTCACAAGATTTCTAAACTTTTGACATGTCTGTAATTTTCATGTTGACATAAGAAGCACAGTGTAACATAACAGGAAGAGCTTTGAAGTCAGCTCAGACATTCTTGAGTTTCAATTCCAATTCAGTCACTTACTGGCTGGGCTACTAAGCCTTATTCTGCTCATCTTTAAAAAGACATTGTAGAAGCCTACCTCAAAAAGTCATTTTATGAAATATAACTAATATAATTAAACTCTTCAGCCTGCTATTGGAACATAACAGAGGCTTCCCCTCCTCCTTTGGCTGTGCTGCACAGCTTGTGGGATCTCAGTTCCCCCACCAGGGACTAAACTCGGGCCTTCGGTAGTGAAAGTGCCGAGTCCTAACCACTGGACTGCCAGGGAATTCCCAACAGAGGCTTATTCTTATTCTCATTATTTCAGAGTTATAATGACTGTTTCCTGGGATGCTAGTGTCTCTACTGGTGGACAAATTTTTCTCCACATCCTAATGCCATTCTTCCAGCATATTAATTGAAACTATATTTGATAAGGGTGACTACAAGTAAAGAGAAAGGAACCTTTAAATGGAATTTGTAATGATTGAAGTCTGATGCATAAGAATAATTCTTCAGCTGGGGAGACCCCCAAATAATAACCATTATTTTATTAAGCTCAAAGCATTTGCCAAGCTTTGGGAATGATACTGTAACAAACACTGTAGGAGAAAGAAAATGCTAAGAGGCTATTAATACCACGTGGATGGAAAACACTTGGCTCTCATGGAACAAGGCTTAAAGCAAATAAAGGCAGCTTCTGAGGTAGTTAAAAAATTCTTTTTGAGTCTTCTTTAGGGACAAAGGGCAGTAAATACAGAAAGTTTTCTTAAAATGCCAAGTCTTCCCAACCTCTTATAAGTAATGGAGATTGAAGTGACCTCTTATAAGTAATGGAGATTGAAGTGTTTGCTTTCTCTCCTATACTCAGTGCAGAACTTATTTATCTTTGGCTGAAAGGCCAGTGTATGGTGCTACCTTAGGCTGTTCCACTGCAGTGAAGTCAATGAAATAACCTTCTGCAATTAATATTATTTATCATCAATGCTAAGTGTGCAAATCAACTAGGAAAGAAGACAAGTCAGAGTCTTAACATCTTGCAGTAGTAGCAATATAGGCATAGGCAACTTTAAATAGATCAATTTTTCCTTGCAGTGCCTTTCAAATGTTTCAACAGTGTCAACGCCAGGCTGAAAATCTTGAGACATTAGCTCTGTGATTGCTGTGTGGTCTTGTATAATTTCATCTGGTTCCTGTATTACAATGAATGGCCTAAAGTTGAAGATCAGCACTTCTGTAGATATTAGCCTTCAACTGACTGATGACATTCTGTTCTTGAAAGATTTTTAGTTTCCACTCAGCCCAAACCTCCCTCCAGAAAATTGGAGGAGGAAACAGCAACAAGGAGGTGTTCTTGATGGTTCTTGCTTTCACACTCTCCACACTTATCTTGACAATATCCAATACTTCACTTTTATTATCCAACATTTCAGAAAGACCTAGCTGCTTCTGGCTCTTGCTTCATTCTTGATAGTCATTTCCTGGAGGTGGCTGGAGACAGCTAATCTATATGCAAATTGGCCTTTAGCAGTCAGTCTGACTGAGATTCACAGAGGTGAAGTTTAAGGCTGGAGTGGACCCATGGGACTCCCAGAGTGGGATCTATTAGCAAGAGTATAGTAATCCAAGTCACATTTCCTCCTAAGCAATTAAAGATTTCTCTGAGGGGGTTCATTAATATTGGGTTGGCCAAAAAGTCCGTTTGGGTTTTTGGTAAGATGTTATGGAAAAACCCGAATGGACTTTTTGGCCAATCCACATAAATTCATGCAGAAATGGATTAAGATGGTGGAGTCATGTATGCAGAAATACTCTACCTGTATGACACTTTTGTGGAAAATTATTGCCATAATTAAATTAGTATAACAACAATAAACAATATAACCTTTCAACTCTTCAAATAAGCAATTGAGTGACCAAAAATAAAAGCAGAAAAATAAAACCAATAATTAACCTTGCAACCAGTTATTCTGAATCATGCATGTCTAATACCCAATTCTTTGAAGAAATTTTCTTCACTGTTTTCTTTGGCATTAATGTCCTACAACACAATCTTCCAAATGGATACCAAAGGAGTTTGTGGGACTCTCTTATTTTAGAGACAGCTCCTAAAAGCCTGAGGCAGTTATTCAGAAGTTTTTACCCCCAATCTTTTTGGCATTACAACTTCCTAGTTTTTATTTGATGTCAATTCACTTTCACCTGTGTGAAACCCAGAGACACCCTTAAGCATCCCAGGATAAGTTACTCATTCCGGAAGAGGTATCCCAACATTCTAATTATCAGATTCCTGATATTGCTATTTGTAACCCTCAATGAGTCTACTGAAAAATTCTCCCTGATCAAGTGGAAATATGAGTTTGAGTCTCAGAAAATGAATGTGACAATGGGATACTGAAAAACGTGAACTTGAAAATCCAGTCTTCACTTAACTCCTAAATTCCTGAGTCATTTAACTTCCATTGGGCTCAGTTTCCTCATCTATAAAATGAGAAAAACTAGACTTAGGGAATCTTTAAGTCCCCTTTCAGCCCTGATATTCTTTGATTTTATAATCCTATGACTCTTGCATTCCACCATTTCTTCAACCAGCCCCACTGCAGTCCCCTACCAATGCAGAGCTAGACAAAATTTAATATTTACACTACAGTAAGATAAATGTCGGGAGAGGCTCTCCTCTGGGATCCAAATTCATGTTCTCTGCTCTGTAATGCTGTCCCTTCCACATATAACCCTCTCAATCTCCTGACTAGTCTAAATTTTCAGCACCTATTTACTTCTTCCTCTTGATGACCTCTGACTGGCAGATTTCCTAACTCTTCTTTAACAACATAAACCATGCCTTCCTTGACCCTTATATGGAGGTCTTGACTGTTAAATTTTCAATGTCTATCAAATGTCTGCTGCCTTTTGCTGGACACACATTTACCAGCCCCACTATACTGCTGTCAACTTCAGCTCCATACTAAGAGGCTAGTGATGAGCAATTGAGCAGTTTATTTTGTTTCTCAGTTATTTTTCAAGTATTTAATGAATTCCTTCTATATGCAAAGTACTGTGAAATATCCTAGAGAAATAATATCTAGAGAAGGCAAAAGTCAGTACCCTCAAAATAACTTTGAGTGTTAAAATACAGAGAGGACCATGAAAAATACAATGTACAAAGAGAACAGAGGGTATAGGCTGAGTACAGGAAGTGATCTTAACAGGACAGGAGGTGCCGTCATGTAAATTCTTCATAAATGTTAAAGCTGTTGGAGTTTCTTTCCAGATAGGAAGCATTGGTTTATCTTTATTTTATTTTACTTTGTTTTGTTTTTTTTTCTCCTTTCTATTTTTCAGTTATTTTAATAGGTGTTATATGCACATGGTATGAAATTCAAATTTTACAAAAGATATACTGCGAAAAACAGTCTTCCCCCATTCTCTTGGTTCCCTTCCACAGATGCAACCACAATTTCTTAGAAACACAGCTTTAAAGTTTAGTTCCAGTTTTATAATGAATGATAAATCATCCTCCTGATTCCAAGGGTCAGTGTTGCGTAATCAGCTGAAGATGTTATCTAATTCTTAAGTCCACAACTTTTGAGTCTGAAAAGAGCTCCTGTTTTTCCAGCTCCATGAGTGCATGTACATTTTGCATGATTATATACTTGAGCAAACTATTTATCAGCCAGTAGAATTCTCCTGCTGTCTCCACTAGCCATGTACTGACCTACACCATCTGTATCTCAAGTTACATTTACTATGTCACCACAAATTTAATTTTAGCCTAACATTTAACTTTTGCAAGATCCAAATCAATGCAACTGGTTGGATAAAGGAGCATTTATCTGTGTTTATCATGGGACAAGTATAAATCTCAACAAAATTAAGATTTATTCATGCCTGCTAATCTAATCCATTCTGCTCTAGCTGTTCCGAAAGCAGTGAATCAAAATTGATATCCATTCTGGCCCAGAAACATATGACAAATGAAGACCTGTGCTGTCAAATATTGTTGTTTTCTTAACATTTATTGATCATCAGTTGAGAGGCAATGGGGAGGGTGCTTGCAAAAATTAATACTAAAACCAGTATACAAAATGAAAACCTGAGTTTTTGAAGCCAATTCTGCTTAGTTTCTATATATAATTGTTTTCATTATTGTCCTTTTTTTTTAAGATCTAAAACAGTTCTCAAGTAAGTCTTAGCAATTTCTAAACACATCACTAGCTAGTTTGACACATCTTGCAGTAAGTTAGAAAAAAGTAGGATACTAACACTAGTGAAATGCCAAAGTCCAGAGGTCTAAGGAAAATAAAAGGATCTATATGAAATATTTCCATCAAAAAATTTGATTTTTAAATTAATTTAGTCTGGCAGTTATAAGAAGTCTTACAGTTACTCACTGAATTTTATGTAAGATGAATATTTGCATATTACACTTGCTGTTTTATTCGGGGTTTTTAAAACTGGGAATTATTAGTATTAGCTTTTGCAAATTATTCTCCTAAATGAGGGCATTTCACTAAACCAAATGATTTGTGGATATAGAAAGAGAAGTTTGTGACTTAACTTGACCAACCATGATTTGTGGGAAGGGAGATGAGTGCATAGTTAAGGGCCTATTTTGAATACCTCTGGGCCTGTTTTAAATCCCACAGCACACTGGTGCAGGCCTGTAAAAGCTGCACATTTATGGCCGATTCAGCATTATCTCTGAAAGATATCATCTAGGAGTATCCAAGTCCCTAGCCAACTGCTTCCTTCAGTGGCATGGCGAGGGCAGACACCAGATTTCAAAGAATAAAGA